>NC_085136.1:36960927-37273393 GCF_035046485.1 Aedes albopictus
GGGCGCTCCCTGAAAATAATAATTTAGAAATCAGATTATTCAAATAAGCAAAGAAAAGCCTCCCACTCACTTTGGTTTGATCCGAAGCGTGCTCTTGATGAAGTCGATGGCATCTTCGGACACGTCCTCAAACAGGTCCTCCGGGAAGGTGAGCAAACATTTGGTAATATTGAGGAACGTTTCCTGCTTGTTGTCGCCGGCGAAGGGCGAAAACCCGGTCAGCAGCACGTACGTGAGCACCCCGATCGACCAGATGTCCGTCCGCAGGGACAGCGGTTCGTAGTGGAGCACCTCGGGCGCGACGTAGTCCGGCGTGCCCAGGATCTCGTATATCTTGCCCGTATCCTCGACGATACGCGCGATACCGAAGTCGCACAGTTTCAGACCATCTGCAAGAATGTGACACAATTATGCGTGGAATCACCGGTACACTAGTGATCAATACTTACCTTCAACATCGCCGCCACTGAGCAGGATGTTCTGCGGCTTCAGGTCCAGATGTGCGATGGACTGCTTGTGCATGTGGTTCAGAGCGCGCAGAATCTCGCGCATACAGGTTCGAGTTTTCGCTTCCGAAAGCTGCCCTTTGCTGTCGATCATGGTCTGCAGTTCGCCACCGGTTGCCCTGTGAAAACCAAGGTCATTCGATCAATCGTCCTGAACCCGTCCTTAAAACTAGGTACTCACAGTTCCAGAATCAGTGCGGTTTCCTGGCGGGTTTCGTGGACGGCGTGCAGCCGCACGATGTGTTGCGAGTTGGCGCACAGCATCAGCACCGCTATCTCGTGGTTGATCTCCTTGGCGCAGCACTGGCCGCGGCGCCGCCGGCGCAGGAACTTGGCGGCATAGTTGACGCCGGTTTTCTTGTCGACCGCTCGCCGAACGATGCCGTACTTTCCTCTGTGGGTTGGGGGGAGGGGAGAATAAGAAAAGAGGAAGTGAGTATGGTTTTTAAAAGATCAAATTACTGAGAAAATTCAGAAACTAATCAAATAATCAAATGCTTGGTGAGACCTTCATGGAACTTTCTTCAAAAATTTCTTTAGAAAAGATCAACATTGTACCAGCAGAATCAGGCGCTACAATGTATCGTCTTAAGGCTTATATAACCACAGCTGTAACGGCGTAAGTATTAAGCGACCATGCTGAGGGTGACGAGTTCGATTCCCGGTTAGTCCAGGAACTTTTCAATATGGAGATTTCCTTGACTTTCTTGAGCATACAGTATCTTCGTGGCTGCTACACGATATACAAATGCAAAACAGTCCTAAGCAGAGAAAGCTCTCAGTTAATAACTGGAAGTACTCATAGAACACAACACAAAGCTGAGAAACAGGCGTTGCCCCAGTGGGGACGTAACGTCTATTATCCCAGTAACTATGCAGTCAATTGAGAGGGGATTCAGACACGTTACGAGAGTTCCAGGTATGTTTCTGGGAATTTCATGGGGTTGCAGGAGAGTTTCAGAGGGGTTCAAGTAGTTTTAGAGGGTTTTAATAAGTTTCAAAGGGGCTTTCAGTTGTTTCTAGAAACTATTCAAAGGATTCTAGGATGGTTTCAGACCACGTTAGACGTACTACAGTGTAACGGGTCGCTGCGCTCTTCGCTCATCAGTCAAACTCCCACAGACACAAGCTTATGTACCGGACGTTGATACTCTGTTTGTCCTCGACGTACTGTCACTATACCATATTGATCCGGATGAGTTCGAGTAATTTTTGATGACAACTTTTGCTGCAAAGCTTGCCATTCACTCTGAGGCTACAGGGTACAAAGGCATTCGCTGCTCCAACTAGATCATACTTCGTTAACGTATCGAGAAAGTCGTTGCCAATTGGCTAGGCGATTCCCTTGAAGGTGGCTGATATTTGGTTCAGGTAATGTAGCGAGCGGGTGGCCAATGACAAAATGTCCAGGTGTAAGAGTGTTGCACGATTCTGGTGATGTTGATATTGAGCAGAGCGGATGTGATTTTAAGCAAGCCTCAATTTAGGCGAGACCAGTTGAGAGATTCTCGAAAGTTGGCGCAGTATTTCCGAACACCACACGATGATGTTTCTTCATACTTTTAACGGGCGCCTCCCAAATTCAACTCACGTGAAGATCCATTTGATTCGGATATTGTTGTAGATGTATCGGCTGACTGCTTCATTGAATTCATCCGATTGCTGATGCCTTCGAATTTTCCTATCTTCCCGTGATCGGACCATAATTCCGCACGTAGTCCGCGTCGCCTGATGAAGCGTTTCAAAGCGGCTAAGAAGACGTTGGTCGACAAATTCGTAAATGCTTCGAGATGGACCGCCTTCATCGAAAGATACATGAAGTCAGCAATATAGCCTTTAGTAGTTTTCATGGAACGAAAATTGCGAATAGTGAGAGGCCCAGCGTAATCTACGCCACATTGCAGAAATGGCCGAGCTGGCATCGTCGGAACTGCAGGCAGACTCCCTTCAGAACTTACAATACTTATTGTGTTCTTACTTTGTTCTCAATAACTCGATAATAACTTATTCAGTATATTTCCATTTTGAAATATTTTGTCCTTGGTTTGCTCTTATAAGGACAAAATTAGTTATTATTGTGTTATTTTCCGGTACAAAGTCAGTTATTATTTTTGTTCTTTCAGCTATTATTTCTTAAAAACTAATAACAAATTTTGCTATTCAGCTTAGTTACTTTCTTCTACCCGGGGATATTTCGTATTACTTCGAAACGGCAACCTCTCCACTTCATGAAGCTGGCCAGGGCTTGAAGTTGAGCTAAAGCATCCAGTGCATAAAAAAGAATGGTGTGTTTGCTTACAATAATGTTTGCACGTCGTTATACAACAAAACGTAGCATTTCGTGCCAAGTCGCGTCGTTCTGCCACCGAAATTTCGCGGAAGTTTGCACACTGGTAGATCAAAGTACAAATCAAGTCGTAGTAATCAGGTTCAAACTGGGTACCTACTCCAGTACTACATTTGGTACCCGGTATTAGGACTTTGGCTCAACCGATCGGTAAGAGCTAAATGGCTCAGTTGACTATTTAAAGGGGAACTTGCACAAAGTGGCGCTACAGAAAGAGACTGTAGTAAGATCGGAGGATAAAAGCTCAAAAGATCAAAACGCACAGGTCTTCACTTCTGATCTTTATACGAAATCTTTAATTTCATATTTGAGCCACTTGGGCTCCCCTTATTTAGGAAGAAAATTCAGGAAGAAAAAAAAAACAGCACAGCGATAAAGTTTCTGTACAAGAAATGTGATGACAAGGTTAATACCCCAAATACCGTAATAAAAAAAACTTTTCGCGGAATACCATGATCTGATCAGAAAAAAGTGAGAACTTTTACTTTAAGCAGCTCGTTCTCAGCTGTCTGTGAACCGATTCTCAATTTTCTTCCAGAGATCCGTAACCAAACTTTTCAAATTTTATTTTATACAAAATTCCTGATTTTAGGGATGTTAATTTTCCTCCTTTTTGTTTTGATCTAGAACTGCCTCAACTAATCTAGATAAGTTTCATATTCGAATAAGGCATTCTAGTGTACTCGGTTTGCATCCTAGAAGGCTGGATTTTTCGACAAATTGTATTTTGTTGGTATTGGATGGATTGGTACTAAAATCTTACGCCTTCAGTGTTGGTCTAGATCAGTTGGATCTTTCGATATGATTATCTAGTGTTCAGGATATGCATCTTGGAGGGTTGCAGTCTTCGGCAAAGTGCTTTAGGTTGATAATTTTTCGGTTTAGAAATAGAACTGCTGTAACTGAACTAGATCAGTTTTTTTTTTCAATATAACTCTCCAGAGCTCTCGACTACATTTGATAGTCAGTCTTCGATAAAATGCATCGCATTGGTTGCTACTACATTCCAACGTCTTCGGTTTTGATCTTGATCTCCTTGAAATGATCTAGACCAGTTATTTCACTCTAGAGCTCAGGGTATGCATCTTGGAGGGTTGCAGCCTGGTTTTTTCCGCAAAGTTTTTTTGAAAAACATAGGGTTCACATTTAATGGGCCGCTCCTTTCAAGGTTTTGCCACATAATTTATGCTAGTCACATAATTTTAAAAGCACATAAATGAATAGAATTTCTCGAAAAATATTCAACAAACTGTAACTTTTTTCCTTCAAACAAATTTTTTTCAAAGACCAATGCATAAGTCATGAATGTACAACATTTCATTCCCTTCGGTTGATTAAATTCTGAGATATAGCAGTTTAAAAAACAGCAGCCAAATATGAAACATTTTACTAGAAGAGCTCTAATTTCGAATTGAGTTAACAAATTAAGCATAAAACTGTGCCAATTATTGCCCAGCCACATAACTAGTTGAAAAACTTGCACTCAAAATTTGAGAATGTTTGGCTGCACTTTAGACAAAGTTACAGTTTGTTGGAAGTTGTCTTTGCAATAGTTGCAATTTGCTTACTTTTGCAAATTTGCAACACGTACTTCTCCCTACACGTACACGTACATTCCCTCTGATATCTTGTGAAGATTCCATCTGGAATCTCGTGGAGATTCCTTCAGGAATCTCGTGGAAATTTTCCCTAGAATCTTGTGGAGTTTCACTCTGGAATCTCGTGGTATTTCACCTCTGGAATCTCGTAGAGATTCCCTCTGGTATCTCGTGGAGATTCCCTCTGGAATCTCGTGGAGAATCCCTCTGGAATCTCGTTGAGATTCCCTCTGCAACCTCGTTGAGATTTGCTCTGGAATCTCGTAGATTCTCTGTCAAATCTCGTGGAGAACTTCCCTGGAATCTCGAGAAAATTCTTTCTGGAATCTCTTGGAGATTCTCTTTGAAATCTCATGGCCATTCACTTTGGAACCTTGTTGGGATTCCTCCTGGAATCTCTTAGAGATGCTTTTTAAAATCTCGAAGAGATTCTTTCTGGTATTTCGTGGAGATTCTCTCTGGAATCTCGTGGAGATTCTCGCTGGAATCTAGTGGAGATTCCCTTTGAAATCTTGTGAAGATTCCTTCTGGAATCTCGTGAAGATTTCCTCTAAAATGTCGTGAGGATTCCCTCTTGAATCTCATGAAGATCCCCTCTAGTACCTCGTGGAGATTTCCTCTGGAATCTCGTAAAGGTTTTTTTTTTTTCTTGAATCTCGTGGAGAACTTCCCTGGAATCTCAAGGAGATTTTTTTTGGAATCTCTTGGAGATGCTCTTTGAAGTCTCATGGACATTCACTCTGGAGCCTCATAGACATTCCTCCTGGAATCTCTTAGAGATGCTTTTAAGAATCTCGTGGAGATTCCCTCTGGAATGTCGTGGAGCTTCTCTATGGAATCTGGTGGAGATTCCCTTTGGAATCTTGTGAAGATTCCGTCTGGAATCTCATGGAGATTCCCTCTAGTACCTCGTGGAGATTACCTCTGGAATCTTGTGGAGATTTTTTCTGGAATCTCTTGGAGAACTTCCCTGGAATCTCGAGGAGATTCTTTCTGGAATCTCGAGGAGATTCTTTCTGGAATCTCGAGGAGATTCTTTCTGGAATCTCGAGGAGATTCTTTCTGAAATCTCGAGGAGATTCTTTCTGGAATCTCATGGATATTCACTCTGAAACCTCGTAGGCATTCCTTCTGGAATCTCTGGTATCTCGTGGAGATTCTATCTGGAATCTCGTGGAGAACTTTTCTGGTATCTTATGGAGATTCCTTTCGGAACTTTTTGTAAATTCTCTCTGGAATCTTGTGGAGATGCCCTCTGGACTTTGGGTAGATCATATGAGCTTTGAAGCAACAATATGGACAGGTTTTATGAGTACTTGTACTGAAACCGTGCACAGTCCTGCTTGACGAAGCCGCCTTTGCACTTGGATCTAATTTCCGTTCTGTTTTACTGCTGTGTTTTTACATTTGGAGAAAGTTGCACACGACTCCGGCAGGAGGAACTTCAAGAACTCGCCATACGCGGGGGTTTCTTCTTCTACTGTTTTTCGGACCCACATCACGGTCCTGTTTCACCAGCAGCAGGAGGATCAACCAGGGGTCTCGAGTCTCATGCTGCGGTCCAAGTGCTTTAGGCTGTCTCACTACTTCGTCGAATGTAGCCACAAGCATTTGTAGTCCTACCAGAAATGCTGTTGACACTGACGGCTGGTCAACGGATTCCCTGACTAATGCCGAGACGGTGTACTTTAGCATGTTGTAAAACTTGATCAGTTTGTTCCAAAATTCAATGTAGTTTACGTCGGTAATGGTGAAACCACTCACGATCTTCTTCGCGTCGCCATTCAAATGTGCCAGCAAATACTGAAGTTTCACTGAATTTTGGAGATTTTTCGTGTGGACGCAGCTCTCGAACAAGCTCTTGAACAAATTCCATTGCCTGCTATCACCGGTAGACGGATATCGACAACAGTCCCGACAACACCAGTGACAGTGGTCCGTCAACACTCATGGATTATGATTCAAGAAGCAACTTGATCGCATCTTCGATGTTGGCGTTAGCACCTGGTGTTTCGAGGAATGTTCCTTCGCTGCTTCCTCTTGGGTGATAAGATGATTAAATTTAGATGATTTTCACGAAAGTCCTTTCGTTTCATTATAGAGATTTCAAATTCAAAACAGTGATTGAAGATTGATGAAATTTCCACGAAAGCATAGTGGTTTCTTCCAGTTCACTCTGCACTTTGTCGTCGTCTTTGTTTTGTTCTGTTAATTTTCACCTAAGGAAAATTTATGAGTTATATATAGAAAGATAAATAGAAGAACAGAAAAAAAACGGTCCAGGGATCGAACCCAGGACCTTCAGCATACAAAACAGTAGCAATTTAACCACAAAGCCCGTGAAAAAAATAGTTGTTCAAATTAACAGCTTAAATTCAAAGCCTTCACAGTAATCTTGATATCTGCGAAATTGAAACATCATGATTGATGATACAATTATGAGTTCCTACTGCTGTTATCCAGAAAGGAAAACCAAACAATTTAACCCCGGGTTATGATTCTTACAACACTTGAGATTAATTGTACCACATCATCTACGGGCACGTGGAACAACGACTTCCCCCAGAATGGCAAACAAGGTGCGGCCACCGCGCCGGGTTTGCTCTAAATCTGCACGATCAGTCAGTCACAGTGGTCGCTCAAGCGCTACCACTTTTTCCGCACAGTCAATGCAGCGTGGGAGGTTGTCACTCAACTAGCGTTCAACTGATGACAATTTGATTTCGCCTAGGTGGTACATAGTAGGTAATATTGCTCCCGCAGAACTGGTTTCGATTTAATTAGGCTGATCTGGTTGGCTCTACATAGGCTGGTAGAGTACGCACTTTTTCCATCCATGTCACAAACTAGTTGATGTGTGTTTGGATTGGGGTCCGCCAAAGGCCCAAATCAAGCAGTGAATGGGACGTAACCCGATGAATAGAGTTGTCACAGCATTAGCCAAAAAGGCGAGAGCAGATTGGAAACTTTTGAATAGGTTCGCGCTACGGATTTAGTTGTAGAGAGTACAATCTTACACGCTTAATCACACAAAACGAGAGATGTGGGCAGATCTCGAATCTTGGTCCACTTTCCTAGCCCCGACACTGATCTTAATCAGGGGATTGCTTTGAATTTCGGGGGTTTGCGAATGCCCAAGCGAGCGAGTGATTGTGACGCTTTCCTTATTAGCAGCGACACTGGCCTCTACCAACAACCGATATTGGGTGTTTATTGTCCATTAAATTTTGACGTATAGCACAAATGTCACACGCTGCTGGTTGGTCGTTTTTTGGGCCTAATTATGAGATTGAACCGTGCTAGATCGTTTTGAGAGGTTGCCCGCCACCGCCGGTGGCCATTAAATGCCAGTCGATCACCAACGTTACACCGATTTTACAACCCAAATTTCCTCTCCAGCCTTGAAAGGCCTTCGACCGCTGCGTCGATGACTGCGGTGCACAGTGGGAGAAATTTGGGTATAAAATAGAACAAAAATTTTCTTCTGCAAAATATATGACTTCATATAAAATAATGCTACAAAAAAAAGGCAAAGCTGTTAGTTTACGTTCACAGTGTTCACAGTGGTTACCGGAAGGAGTTTTCAATAGTGGAAGGGAATGAAGAGATACATGGCTGAATTTGCCCATATTGGCTGATTTTTTTCTGTTCAACTAAAAAGGTAACTTGCATGTAAAATAGCATGAAACGAGCTCACCAACTCATTTTATGCGTTCATCGCATGGCCGGACATGAGTTATAGGTAGATATTGTCATCAGCCTGACAGTATTACACAGCAAAAAAATATATTTTTTTTTTGTATTTTAACCAGTGACGAAACCACTGTGCGCTGTGGAGCTATCGATTGATGCGTAGACTTCCGCGTCTTGTTCTGCTTCTGAATTCCACCACCGGCGGAACTCGTTGGTGGCGTCTCTGGGCGGCGGCGGCGGCGTCGGATTGGAGGCAAGTGGAGAAAATCGGTGTGCGATGATCATTAAAATCAATTTTTTCGAACACAAAACAATGATGCGTTGGTCGAGAAACAAGAATCTACGCTCTGAGGTGGAGTATGTTTACAAAATGTGAGGAGGGGGGCCAGCGAAGAAGATGCCGAGCAGAGAGGCTACCGTGTGGGGGTCGATCGATTAACTGCTTGGAGAAGAGACTAATGATGACCGAAAAACGAGGCACCCCCTCACGATTATTGCCGGGTCTGGTCATTTAACAACGTGTGTATGCCGGGGAGGTGTTTACGTCAAACAGACGGGTCGTGTTTTCTCGCGCGCCCAATTTCGTTTATGAATGAGTTGGAGAAAAAATGGTGAATTAAATTTTCGATGCGTCTGAATCGATTCTTCAATGGGTGTACATACGTGCGTGCGTGTAGTTCTGATTTGGCCTGGTGAAAATTATCGATCTATTTGCTTATGTACATGTTTACACACAATTCGCGTGGAGTCGGTGGGGAGCCTGGTCTACCGGAAGCAAACAGAACATAGACAACATATTTTAAATTTTATTTATGCCTTGCGCGGGTATCCGGCACGACTATAGAGGCGATTCTCTGTCAGTAGCCTAGTAGCATTCAAAAATTTCATAAGATTATACTAGAAACTAGAGCAATACATTTAATAAAACAGATTTCTTGTGTAATTTGGGGCCATATTTTCTAGCAGCGTAACTTTTCCTCCTCTCCACTAACAAAAACTCTTTTCAGTGACAGTCGTGGAGAAGCAGAGGTGATCTCGGTCTGTAGTATGCAAACGCAACGTCATACTAACATTGCTTCCTTTCCTCGATGACCGTAAGGACGTGGCCGGCGCCGTTATTGACAAAGTATAGAATTCTCGAAGCTGCACATTGAAAACGGTTAGCTACTCCGAAGCTCCGTATGTTGATTCCTTGTGCAATTTCTATTGTTCTGACCAATCTCGGGGTAGCAACTTCAAATTGTACTCATTTCCGACGTTTTGTCCATTCGATGTTTTGTCCTTTCGATGTTTTGTCCTTTTTGACCTTTTTGGCATTCGGCGTTATGGAAATTGGCGTTTCGGCATACGACGTTTTGTCTTACGACGTTTTGTCCATCGACGTTTTGGGTAGAATGACAAAACATTGAAAGACATAACGTCAAATACCAAAACATCGAAGGGACAATACGTCAAAAAGACAAAACGACGCAAAATGAAATAAAGATTTTATTTTAAAAGAATGAAGAATTCACTATTTGCTGGGTTAGGGACAAAATGTCGAGACACAAAAGGTCAAAAGAGACAAAACGTCGAAACGACTAAATGACGACATTGAGTTTCGAAGTTTTGCACCTTCGAAGCTTTGTCATTCGACGTTTTGTCCGCAAGCCTGCTTATAATATAATATTAATACATAGTAAAATACTCATATTCGACGTTTTGTCGCTTTTTTTGGACGTTTTGTCATTCGACGTTTAGTCCCTAAGCCATTTTTTCACATAATTTCTAGCAAAAGTATAACCTTCACGGATCAGACCCCCGACAACTCATTTTCAAAATGCTGACATTTCATCAATTTTCATCCGATTTTTTTGAAGTCGCCCTCAATCGATCATAAAATGGTGCTAGTTTATTATACTCGAGTGGCCATGCAATATCCGGAACCATTCCGGGGATATGCTGGGGTCAGGGGGTTGCCAAAATGGCTAAAAGCGATTACTTCGTGTGTTATTGTGTTTGAACCATCGATTTTCAGCGATTTTTTCACTGCAAACAGTGAAACACAACTGCAATAACCAGATTTGAATAAGTGGACCCATCCGGATCTCCGTTACAGGTTCCGCGGGGCCTCATTGGGGGCACTTCTGGATTTCAACCTAAGCATGCCGTGCGACATATCAATCTTCATGATTTCGAATGACTGAGTCGGGAACGATAGATTGAAGTCTGTATCAACTAATATGGCCATCCCGGAACAAGTAGCGTAGGTTCCACGGGGATGTCTTCGGGGACATTTCTAATTTGTAATCAAAACATGCCGTGCGACGTGTCAATCTTCATGATTTCGAGAGAATGAGGCAGAAAAAATTGACTAAAGTCTGCATCAACTGATGTGGCCGTTCCGGAACACCTGGAACAGGTTCCGCGGGGGCCTCTTAAACACAATAACATACAAAATAATCACTTTAATCCGTTTGACAAAACAGAACCCTCCCTTACCCCCTGACCCCAGTACAATCCGGAATATCTCCGGAATGGTTCCGGGTATTACATGGCCACTTGAGTATAATAAACTAGCACCAATTTATGATCGATTGAGGGCGACTTCCAAAAAAAAATTCGGATGAAAATTTTCGAAATGCCAGCATTTTGAAAATGAGTTGTCGGGGATCGGGAACGTGAAGGGTCACCCGTGATTCATATTGTTGTGACAATGTTTTGACGACTTCAAATCTATCGCAGACTGAATTGTTCTGTGCTTCCAGATTCTGGAGATGTGTAGCTCAACTTGAAGTTATAATCGAAACCCTGACAAATGTAGAAATTTTTTTTGAGAACCTGTCTTCAGAAAGACGACTAAATTGGACTTCTACTGCAATTCCTTCTTTGAGTTCTTTCACAGTTTCTCACCGAATTCTACCAAGCGATTTATCTCGGAATTCTTCCTTGAATTTATAAAACTTTTTCTCTTGGAAGTTTGTCGGAGCTATTGTTCTGTAAGTAATGCCAAATTTAAAGAAATGTACCGAAAACAAACTCCAGGTAAGAGCTACGGTGAAATTGGAGAAATATTGGAGAAATTCCAAAAAAAAAACGCACGGACTACCAAGACAATTTTCGGTAGCCTGGAAAATTCAGGATAAACCCTAAGAAACTCTAAGCAATACCAAGACAGCAGCACCGGAAGAAAATTTCTGAGAAATGTTCCGAAAGAAGTTCCAAGATAAATCCAAATCTCAGATGAAACTTCAAAAGAAATCCCGCGAGAACCTTTAAGACACATGTCGGAATAAACTCCTGCGAAAATCTCGAGGGAAATTATAGAAGAATGGTCAGCGAAATAATGAAATAACAGAAGGAACTTCGAAAGAAATCCCGTGAAGGACTCTGATTGCTGTCAGACCTCTAGAAGAAATTCAAGAAGAAAGTCTTTCATTGAATTCGTGGAAAACTCCTGAAGAAATACTTAGAGGAATTCTAGTAGAAATTCCAGCAATAACACCAATAGAAACTGTGAATAGAACGCCGGGAAAACACAAGGGGAAGTCGCATCTCCTGAAAAAAATCTGCGAGGGCTTCCTGTGGAAGCCACACCGAGAAAACCTGTGGAAAATTAACTTCAGAATCCTCGCGAAAACTCTAGGCATAATCGAGCAGAATTCAAGAATCCTGGAAGATTCTCGAGTGTTGGGAAACTGCGTTCCGGAAGCAATTCAAGAAGGAATACTGAAAAAAATATCGTGAAAACATATGGAAGGAATCTTGTGAAGTTCATTCATGTATTGCTTCAGGAGCTCATTTCGAGATTCCTCCAGAAACTTCTATTAAAACTCCTGCAGGGATTTTCTCTGGGATTCCTTCAGGACTTCTCCAGGAGTTCCTTCTGCGATATCTTCTGGGATTTCTTTAAGAATTCTAAGAAACATCTAGGAAATCCTTTCAGGAATCCTCCAAGAACTTCTGCCGGGATTCCTCCAGGAATTCTTATCTTTCAGGATTTACGTCCGAGATTCCTTCCAGATCTTTTTCCGGGATTCTTTCAGGAACTGCTTCCGGAATTTATTCAAGAGTTCTTCCTGAACTTCCTCAGGTACTCTTTCTGGGATTCGTCTTGAAATTTCTTCCGGGAATCGTCCTAAAACTTCTCTCTTTATTTTTTTCAGCAACATCTTCTAGGATTCCTCTAGCAACTCCTTCTGACATTCTTTAACCAACTATTTCCGGGATTCTTGATGAGCCGAATGAGCCGAATGTAACGAAATGTTGAGCGTTTATTTTACGACTTATATCCCCTGTATTTACAGTTCGTCTTCAGCTTATTGAACTCCAGGGCTGACTTCCACTAGGTCATCCGAGGTACTCAGAAATCAGGTTAAGAAACTCCCTTCAACCTTTCGATGTAATATTGGTTTTTGTAGCACACTGAAAATGTCTGCGTACAAATAAGCAGCGAGGTTGCATCTAGAAAGATTTTTTTTAATTATTATTTCTGTGTATGCTAATTCTACACTATCTAGAAAGACGAAAATACTGTCTCCAAAGGTCGAAGTCAAAGACAAAGTCATGCATTACACAGAGAAAAATATTCATGTAAAATTCAGCGAGAAATAATGCACATAAAGGGAATGCTAGAGTTAGTGCATATTTACATGAGATATCATGTAAAATTACGTTACAATCGTGTAAATTTCCGCTAATAGTCACGTAACCGGTTAGAGTCCATGATGGTTTACGCGATGGTTGGCGGAAATTTACACGATGGTAATGTAATTTTACATTACATCTCATGTAAAAATGCACTAACTCTAGCATTCCCTTTATGTGCATGATATCTAGCTGAATTTTATTTACATATTTTTTTCCGTGTATCTTCAAAGAACTGTCGATAGTTACACTCACTTCCATGCGAACAACTTCTGGCAGCTACAGAAACCAATATTTCATCGAACAAGATGCAGTAAATTTCTCGAAAATATATCTGGGATGGCATGGTTAATGCCATTCCATTAGGACAATAAAGAGATTTTCGTATGAATGTAACTCCAGTGGACTACATATCACCCAAGTAACATACACAGAAAAAAATATTCATGTAAAATTCAGCGAAAAATCATGCACATAAAGGAAATGCTAGAGTTAGTGCCTATTTACATGAGATATCATGTAAAATTACGTTACGTTCGTGTAAATTTCTGCTAATAGTCGCGTAACCGGTTGAAGTCCATGGTGGTTTACGCGATGGTTGGCGGAAATTTACACGATGATACTGTAATTTTACATTATATCTCATGTAAAAGTGCACTAACTCTAGCATTCCCTTTATGTGCATGATTTGTCGTGAATTTTAATTACATTTTTTTTTCTGTGTATACATGACAAATTAGTCTTGTATATTTAAATGTGAGAACCATCGTAAAACCTAATAGACACATTCTACCTTGACGTTTCAACGTTTTGATCCTTTTTGGTCATAATTTTCACTGCAACTCATAAATAGTCCGTGAACCTTAAATATTTTTGCATATTCGGGTTCCTTGTAAAATTTACAAAAAATTAGTTTTCATTAGAAAAGCTTGTTCAAAACGTCACGCTACTAATTCGCATTTTGAACATACTTTTCCAAAACTAAATGTTCAACCGCTCATAATTATCGTAAATTTTACAAGGAATCCAAATATGCAAAAATATTTGAGGTTTATGGTCGTATTTATGAGTTACTGTAAAAAAAACTGATAAAAAAGGTGTCAATACGTTGTAACGTCACGGTAGAATGTGTCAATACCTTTTAATTTGGTTATCTGGTGGTTCTAAGTCTATTTGACTTAAAATGTTACTTGAGTAGTTTTCTCAGAAAAGATGATTCATCAAAAACCCCTGGTTCCATAACAAGTCCTCGCTCTCCTCTGACGGACAATCGAAGACAAACGGGCTTTCTGTTTGTCATTCTCAAGAGCCATCCTCTGACCGAACCGTGCCGCGATTTAATGCAAATCGACACAATGCGGTCAAGCGCCCCTTGAGCTCCTTTTTGGAGACTGAAACCTCTGACCATTCCATGTCCACACCCATACTAGTTGACTCGGGAGAAAAAGAACCTTGCCAATATCTCCCGACGAGCGATCACCTAGGCTGAAATCGATCCTCACTGATCCTCACGCATCGCACGGCAATGTCTAATGAAATGCGCAATGGAACATCGTTGTCAATCGGTCGTAAAAGAATAGAAATTTGCAAGTCAGCCCCTGGGTCGTAAAACGACGACGACGACGACGTTGTTAACCGCGCGTCAAGGGCGCTTTTATTTGCATTTCGAAGAAAGGATTGCGAAATGAACTATTGACGATTTCTGCGCACGATGATGACAGGTTTATGGCACGTTGCGTTTTTCGCAGTGCTATATGTCGAAATTTGCATTTTTGATGGACAGATTGCTACCATTAAACTAAGTTGATCGATCGCTGCGTTAAGTGCAGCTATAATCCAACAAAAGCTTTTTCTAAATATTCTCGATTGACACTACAAATTTCCTGCCTTGTCATCTGTCACACGTCACTAATCTTCCAGCAAAATAATTTTGATCTTTACCGAGTGCGGAGGAAGACCAAAAAAATTGGCAGTCCATTAGTCACCGCGGAATTGGTCACTTGCAAGCATTCGCTATGAAAGATTAATTTGTACGGGCACTCGAAACTCGTCAAGTTGATCGTATCTACGAAAAAAGCGGATCCACCAACGCAGGTTTCCGCGACGTCGTCGGTTCTATACTCGGGTGTCTACTTAAAAATCTTGAAAAAAAAAAACTGTTTTGAAGGAGTTCCCCGTGCCGTGTGGAAAGGAAGTTTTTTTTGCGTAAGAAGTACTTACCAAACTTGGCTCGAGAGAGAGCCTAAGTTGATTTATGAATGAATGAATAAATCAGATTATAGTTTTTGAGAATGATGAATGACGTGGAAATGTTGCAATATTTCATATTCAGACGAGCTTCCAATCATTAATATTTAACACTTTTGGGGTGTGGCTTGCTAATTCATAGCTCTTGTTAGACTGGTCACGTTCATATCTGTAATTGTTTTACGAACTGTACAGTACCTAGTCAAAATTTTCTCCTTCAAGAACAGAAGAAGAACTATCTTAGAATCTAAAAATGGCCCCTACAATGAACAATTTTATCCCCTTACTCGTACAGTCTCAAATATGCGTAGACCAAAATATCTAGTCTTGAAGCTTTGTGAAAATATCACAACACCCCAAACAATAAAACATATTATATATTGGTTATGATTTGACAGGAAATAAAAAAGGACAGAATTAGTGAGTTTGTCAGGTCCGCACTCATTCTAAGTCCAGCACATGGCGACCGTCACAAATAATGACAAACCAACATTCTGTGAATTTCCATAGTCTGCTCCCAAATAAAGTGCACCAAATACGCGTTCACAAATTTGTTGCAATAAGATTGTCACAGCCGATTGCAAAACTATTCAAGTATCCTAATAAGGATTCATTAACAACTTTTTAGCTGACCCGTCGAAACGCTATAAGTCGGTCACCGGATTACGATCCGTCGTTGTTGTCGATATGTACGCTGCCGGCAGGAGCGGAGGTGTGTCTGATTGGGAATCATTTCTGCACCAAAGATATAAATCGTAACGTATGAACGAACGAAGGAACGAGCTCTCAGCTTTCGCAAACAAAGAAACTCACTCACGATAGAAGTAGTACTCTGCTGCGACGCGACCTCTACCCAGTTATCTAGGTCGAGATTGATTTCGAAAGAATTGCGCCACTAAGCAATTTGGCAATAATCAAATGTACAACGCAATGTGTCAAAATGTCTACTCAGAATACCTATTATATGGCGACCGTGATAACACATGGGCTAACTTCACTAGCAGGAATGAATAACTTGAGCTAGAATGACACTATGAAACGCAGATGCTGCTTGAGTTTCGCCAGATCAGCTACACTCACACTAGCAACCAATCAGATATTCGCTTGGGATTAACAGGCACCTGAGAATATTAAATAAAAATGTCTCTTAGTATGCCTATTATATGGCGACCGTGATAACACACAGGCTTAACTTCTTTAGGAGGAATGAATCACTTGAGCTATAATGACTACTCGCAGATGCTACTTGAGTATCGTCAGATCAGCTACACTCATATAAGCAAGCAATCAGCAGGTAGTTGCTTGGGACTAACAGACACCTTCAGTGTGTGAGTGTTGGTTGATTTTCTATTTCAGGCGAGAATGGTGCCTGCTACGTCAGATTGCTGGTGAGTGTGTAAGTGATGACTGCAATCGCTTGCCTAAGTCACACCGTTTAGTTGTTTGTGTCCGGACATACTCAATTGTCGGAGTGTTTTTCAGAAAGTGCTGTGTGGCAGAAAGTTCACGTGTTGGCGCGTGTATACCAGGTGTAAGGTGATATTGTGTATATTCATCTTTCTGAAGATGATACGATTTCGTTCAACCCGTTTCTGGTTCTAGCGATGATTAACTTTTGCTCATGTTCTTAGTAATCTCTAGAATTTGAAACGTGTTAAATCCCGTTTTCTTTCCGTCGAGTTTCACTAAACGTTGTTAATATATCATCACGCCTATAAGTTATGCAATTAGCGAAATGTGTTGCATCTTCTTCACAGTCTAACTCAGAAAAAGGGACCCACTCGCACTAATTGTTGTATGGATGCCTCTTGTTAAGATCAGTCTGTACAACGGTTGAAGATAGTACATAGTATATTTGAAGATTTAACCCTTTGGAGCTGAAGTGGTCAATATGACCCCGGTGATGAAACCGAGCATAACAAACAAGCATAATTAACAAAATAAATAAAGATATAAATAGGGTAGTGGACGTATTTTGACCCGGGCAGGTAATTTGGCCCACCTTGGGAGTTTTGTTACATTTATCATATAATCTCTGCAAAATCTTGGCAATTAATTAATGGAACTTCCAAAAAAAAATTGCCAAAATTTTGTAGAGATTATATGATAAATGTTATAAAAATCCCAAGGTGGGCCAAAATACCTGGCCGGGCCAAACTATGACCACAGCCCTATAATCATACACGAAACATCCCCAGTATTTTCACAGTGTCGAAGTTTTTAACCAAAAGAATAAGAAACATTATGTTTTTCATTTTCTTCTTAAGTATTTTCACTCATGGTTTACTACGCAATTCCATGACTTTCAATTAAGTAACAGAAGTTATAGGTAGCAAAGCAAAATCTCCACTCAGAATATATATCACTGTATCATATAGCGACCGTGACAATAGGACAACTTTGTGTTTTCACGAGATCCAAGTACTTGCATGCATCACATAACATCTATTATAGCATGCACAATTAAATTATATTACTGTCCTCAGATTAGGCTGGCACAAGTTTTGATTTTCTCCTTGAGTTTATACATAAAATGGAATCATGACAATTACACGATTTATGCCGGAATATGAATACATTATAAAGTTTATAATGAATCTGGCCAAGGGGTCTGGCCAAGGTTTACGCTCTATTTTCTTCTTCCTCTTTGTGGCTCGACGGTCGCATTGGAACTTGGCCTGCCTCTCTTCAACTTAATGTTCTTTGAGCAGTTCCATAGTTTTTAATTGAAGGGCTTTCTTTGCCTGCCATTGCATGAATTTGTATATTGTGAGGTAAGTACAAAATACTCTATGCCCAGGGAGTCGAGACAATTTTCCTGACCGGAACGGGAATCGAACCCGCCGTCTCTGGATTGGCGATCCATAGTCTTAACCACTAGGCTAACTGGAGATGTACGGTACTGGTTTACCCAAACATCTGTGAGAGTCCAATCAAAATTTAGCAAATTTGCAGGCGATGTGTTCATGGAGTTCCAGAGGTAATTCGAAAGATCTTAGACGCCACCTAACGGCAAAAATTGAAAACTTAAGATGTCTGCGAACATTTGCTCAAGTTTTCCGATACACACTTCAAGTTGAGCGCCCCCTTAGATCTAATCGCTAATTTTGCGAGTCCAAACCAACTGATTCATGAGGCATTGGTAGACTTTTACAGAACTATTTCCAGGCCTTCGCAGATCTACTAGAAACTTTGCGAACCTTTGTAGATCTTCGCAGATCCGATTTGATCTCACGTTCAATTGAAATCCCTTATAGACCTAGAAGGATGCTAAACTACGAATCTTTGCGGACCTCCACATCCCTTCGCGAACCATTACGGACCTTCAAAGATCTTCACGAGCAGATCTAACGCTTGTAGATATAAAGGCTTATATTATGAATACTTGGGATCCTTAGAATACTTAGGATACTTCGAGATCATGGACTTTTTCAATGACTTAGAACATTCATGGATCTCAGTATAATGCGTCGCCGACAACTTGATTGGAATTGCAGCATGAAAGCTGGAAGAAGCAAAATTTGATATCATGTTCCCAAAAATATTTGCAGGGATGGAAATCGAAGCGTCTAAACAGACAGAAGTGAGGTGATTGAAAAGTGGAAGTAATACTTCTGTAAGCATCTGAATAGCGAGAAGAACGTAGACACGGGTGACTACGGCATCAGTGAAAACAACTACGACAGAGCATCAGAGGACGGAAATCATCCAA
The DNA here is from genome assembly GCF_035046485.1 of Aedes albopictus. Taxonomy (NCBI): domain Eukaryota; kingdom Metazoa; phylum Arthropoda; class Insecta; order Diptera; family Culicidae; genus Aedes; species Aedes albopictus. The sequence continues at coordinate 36,979,657 of NC_085136.1, forward strand.
CTCTTACACTTAGGGATGGCATTCACCAGCACAAAATCAAAAAGCAGCTGGTAAGGATGGTATCGCAGCTGAACTCATCAAGATGGACTTAGAAAAGTTGGGCATCTGCCTGTACCGGTTGATAATCAGGATCTGGGAAACCGTACAGCTAACGGAGGAGTGGAAGGAAGGGGTAATCTGCCCCATTCACAAGAAAGGCGACCATTTGGAATGTGAGAACTTCAGGGCGATCACTATTTTGAATGCTGCCTACAAAGTGCTATCCTAGATCATCTTTCGGCGTCTGTCACCTAAAACAAATGAGTTCGTGTGAAGTTGTCAAGCCGGCTTTATCGACGGCCGGTCGACAACGGACCAGATCATCACCGTATGGCAAATCTTCCAGCAATGCCGTGAATACCAGGTCCCAACGCATCACCTGTTCATCGACTTCAAAGCGGTATACGACAGTATCGACCGCACAGAGCTGTGGAAAATCATGGACGAAAACGGCTTTCCAGGGAAGCTGACTAGACTGATTAAAGCAACGATGGACGGTGTGCAAAACTGCGTAAGGGTTTGGGATGAACTATCCAGTTCATTCGGATCTCTCCGGGGACAGCGACTAGGCGAAGGATACTCATGCCTACTCTTCAGGAACTCCGAAGGTGTGATGCGCTGAGTCGAACTCAACAGCCGGCGTACGATTTTCACAAAATCCGGTTAATTTGCGGATGACATGGACATTATTGCAAGAACATTTGGAAAGATGGCAGAGCTGTACACCCGCCTGAAACGCGAAGCAGCAAAGCTCGGAGTGGTGGTGAATGCCTCAAAAGCAAAGTACATGCTGGTAGGCGGAACCGAACACGACCGGATCCGTCTGGGTAGTAATGTTACGATAGTCGGGGATACTTTCGAGGTAGTGGTGGAATATGTCTACTTTGGATTCTGACTGACGACTGAATACAATATGATTTGTGAAATACGAAGGTGCATCATCAGTGAAAGTCGGGCCTATTACGGACTCTAGAAATCAAAAATGATACAATTAATTACGAACGTTCCCTAAGAAAGACCTTCTATCACATTAGGTGAACCGATCCCAATCGCAATTTTGATAGTCTATTTGCAGTACCCTACCGACTGAACCGCTGAGCCTCTAAGTGTACGCGCAAATTCAATGTCAGCCGGTCGTCATCGCCGTCGTCGTCCCCGCACTACCATCAGCCCCGATCGGAATTTGAATGAGTTTGAACTTCATGCGTTGGCCGTTGCTGCTATGTATGCTGCCATGCCAATGCAAAAGGTCTGAGTGCGTTCGAAGAGTACCCGGTGTCGGCGCACCACGAACCGGAGAGCACATGAGAAGGTCCAGTACCCACCCGAAAAGGCTACTTTAATGCTTCTTTAACGATCACTTTAGAGGTGCTCGTTCGACTCAATCAGTGTGTGGCTGAGCGCTGCTGCGATGAAGGGGTTGTGAAATCATCGATCAAGCGACCAACCGAAAGGGTCGCGCCTCCCCGATGTTGCTCAACTTCTTTCAAACAAGAGCACAACACTCCCTTTGATCTGTTTTCGGAGTTCTATGCTCACGCACCGTGCCGTACCTCTACGTACGGTTTGCTCGGCGGGTTCATTCATAAAACTTTTGTAGGTTGCACTCTAGACGGTTGGTTGTTGAGGTGACCTTCACCGAGAGAAGAGACGGTCCCAAGTTGAGCCCCTCCGAACTCCGAAGGAGTTATTGTTCTTCGCCGGTTGTCTACGCGCACTGCCACCACCATCCATCCTTAAAGCGCCGCGCCGGGCGGAGAAGCGTGGGCGCTGCCCGTGGCATGATTTCCGACACTAAATGAGGAGGTTGACACTCGGCACGGCGCGACGCGGTGCGATCTACATTGCGCTGCAGTACAAGGACAAACGTAATTGTTTGTGATGTTCTCTTATTTTGGGGTCTCCCACCGATCGGAGGGGAAGCATAATGCCACAAAATGGACCGATGACAAACGGCACCGTGGCTGGCATTAGGAGGCACTATGTGCCTCCCACTCGGGATACACATTACGGCGAAGGTGACGGGGACCTTCATACGATCAGCGCAATTGTTGCGTTCTGGTGACGCGTAGGTTTCGAAGGGATGCGATTATGTAGGGGTTTTTGGAATTTCGATGGATGTAGGTGAGGGATTTGGGTACCACGTCTGGCATTGAAAAGTGCTGACATTCAAATATGTGAAACTCATAGTCGATATTGACAGAACAATTTTCAAACTTTCAAAGGTCTGTACATTTCAACCTTTTGTATTTTCGTCTTATTTTCCTTGTATCAGCTTTGTGTATGATTCAACAAAAAAAAAGATTTTTAAAGTGAATATTCAGTGTGTCAGTATAAGAAATGATTTTTTTTTCTTACATTCTTACTGCAGAAATACTTTATTTTAATTTACTTCTTCTTGTCATGCTATCTCTACTGCAACACAGCCTTCTCGCAGCTTATAGTAATTGTGGTCTATAGGAGTTAATCGACGGCAGTAAAAGCATCTTAGGAGTTAAAGACTGGACTCGAAAATAATGAGACATTCAAAATAATGTATAACTTATGATTGCGTTCACAAAAATAGCTGATTTTTTAACCAGGAATAGCATGTAATGTTTAGTTAATGCCCTAAAAATTTCATCAAAATCGGTTCAGTACTGGCGCAAAAATTGTCGATACAATAAAATGTGATTTTGGAAATTTTGGGCTCCCATTTTAAAAACTGTTTAGGCTATAACTTGTTAGCTCATCAAAATGTCTGAAAATTTGACTGTAAGTTCTTCAAGTAAGTCATAATAAGTGGTGAAAATTTCATTATAATCGGTTCAGTACTTTTTTTTTAACTATTCAAACAAAAAAACGGGATTTTCAAATTTTTGGCACTTTTTAACATTTTAAAATCAGTGTGCATTATTATGACTGTAGTATTGGCAACACTGTCCCGATTGTTTTTTGAAACTTTGACAGTGTAAAATCATTGTGTTAATCTGTTCTCAGTGAAAATTTCAGCCATTTTGATTGAACATTTTAAAAGTTAGAGCAGTTTGAATATCACTATACCAAAAATCACATCTGCTTATTGTGACATATTTAGTTCTAAATATATGGCTATAACTTTTTAAAGGTCAAATCAAATTGAATGAAATTTTGACACAATACATCCACATTAGCCTGGTACACGGTTTATATGGGAAAATACAAAAAAATGGAAAAACTCTAACTCCTGTATACTTTTCGAGTTCCTCTTTGGTCTCATATCAACTGTGCAAAATTTCAGATCGATCGTAAAAATTATATTTTAGCGCCCGCCATTCTTAGTTTTTCATACGATTTACTATGGGGAAATTTTACATCTGCAAAGAAAAATCGCTAGGAGTCACCCCTAGATCCCAAAAAACAAGTCGATGAATGATTTCTGTAGAAAACTTCACGAGGAATCAGAACTCCGAAGACCGCAAACCGATGCGACGTTCGTGGAAAAAGTTATTAAGCCTCACCCGATCGACAAAATAACGAGATTTTATTATTTATTGTTATTCCTTACATGTTAAACAGCATTGGCATGCCATTCGGCTTTCAGTTAATAACTTTTTCCACATGCCTTAGATCGCTTTGCGGTCTTCGGAGGGTTGGTTCCTCGTAAAATTTCCAACAGATATCATTCATCGATTTATTTTTAGGGGTTAAGGGACAACCTGTGGCGATTTTTCTTTGAAAAAGTGATTTTCTCCATAGTAAATCGTATGAAAACTTAAAATGGCTGGCGCTAAAATATAGTTTGGGCCTGTCCATAAACTACGTAGACTCTTAGGGGGGGGCGGGGGGGGGGTCTGGCCAAAGTCTACGGTCCATACAAATTTCGAAAATTTTGTATGTACAAAAGTCTACGAGGGGGCAGGGGGGGGTCTGAGATGGCCGAAAAAAAATCTACGTAGTTTATGGACAGCGCCTTTCTCCGATCGAGCTGAAATTTTTCACAGTTGATATGGGACCAAAAAGGAACTCAAAAAGTGTACAGGAGTAAAATGTCTCTCGGTGTCCCACTCTACACATACATACTTTTTGTACAGAAAAATTTTCATTGAAATCGGTTCAGTATTTTTGGCTCTACAGTTTTAGGTAAAAAATGTGATATTGGCCCAAGATTCTCACATGGTAAGTCTCTTGTTTCGACGATATCTCCGCCAACACTCAACCGATTTTGATGAAATTTTTATGGTATTAGCTACACATAATGTACTATTCCTGGTAAAAAAATCAGCTATTTTTGTACACGCAAACAAAAGTTATACATTATTATTTGTGTCTCATTTTTTTCGAGTCCAGTCTATATTGGTATCTCTATGGAAGAAACCCAGAGAGAAACATCCCAACATGAGTCCCTGGGGAAATCTTTGATGAAATTCCAGGTCGTGAAGAAATAACCTGATGAATTACAGGACGAAGCCCTGCGGCAATTCCTGAAGCATTCCCGTAAATAAATTCCTGTGAAAGGAGTTGGCGGATAAATGCCTTGAGTAATTTCTGAAGGGGTCCCTATTGCAATATCCGAAGACATCCCTTGAGAAATCCTTGAGTAATTCTTTGAATTCAAGAAGAATCATTGGAAAGTTCCTATCGAAATCTCTGAAATAATTCCTGTTAGGATTCCATATGGGGGAAATATCTGGAATAATTCCTGCATGAATTCCAGCAGAAATGGCTTGACATCCAGGAGAAATCCCTGTGATAAATTCCAGGAAAATTTGTGCATGGGTGTTCCCGTGGGCTACAGGAAGTTTCAGGGGTTTCCGGAACATTGAAGGGAATCCCAGGGCTTTCAGGGGTGAGCCAGAGGACTTCAGGAGTATTCCAATGGGTTTCAGGGACGTGACAAGGTTGTTCTAAGGAATGTCAGGGGCGTTCCAGAAGTTTTCGAGGAATTTCAGGAGCGTTCCTGGGGATTTCAGGGGTATTCCAGCGATTTTTAAGGGGTTTCAGAGGAGTTCCTGGAGGTTTCAGGGACGTTCCAGGGGTGTGAGAGGGTTGTTCCAGAAAATAGCAGGGGCGATCTAAGGGGATTTCAGGGCGATACAGCAAGTTTGAGGGCAGTTTTAAGGGATTTCAGGGGTTTCAAGGAGGCTTAGAGGTGTTCCAGCGCGTTTCAAGGGTATTACAAAGGAATTTCAGTGGCGCTTCAGAAGATTAAAAGGGCGTTCCAAGAGATTCAGGGGTGTTCCAGGAATTTTCAAGTCGTTCCTATAGAATTTAGAGGCGTCGCATAGGGTTCCATAGGCATTCCCAGGGTTTTCAAGCAGTTTTAGGGGCATTCCGGGAGATCTCAGAGGCGTTCCACGGTTTTCAGAGTTTTTTTTAAATTTCTTTTTATTTGTGAATTTTAACTTAGGTCAATTCTTCACACGGTTTTCAAAGGTATTGAAGGGGGTTTCAACGCTCCCAGGGGTTTTCAAGGAGTTTTGAGGGCGTTCCAAGGTGGGGCTTCGTGAGGTTTCAAGGGGTTTCAGGGGCCTACCATGGGGTTGGAAAAAGTTTTACAGGTGTTCCAGGCGGTTTCAGAGCGTTCCAGAGGTCCAGGAGTTGCAGGACGTTGCAAGAGTGTTCTAAGAGATCTCAGGGAGATTCAGAACTTTCAAGGGCGCTTTCGGAAGAGTTGCACACAGCTAGCCGCGTTCGGTAATTTTTACCGAAATCTCAACTGCTGAGCGTTCGGTAATGGTTTTTACTGAAATTCTGTAAAAAATACCAAATTTCGGTAAAATGTTATCGTTTATCTGTCAAATTTTAACGAAGTTCGGTAAACGTCACCGATTTTTTTCCGGTAAAAACTTAACGGTTGAAATTTCAATAAAATATTACCGAAGTCACTGATTTTTTCTAAGTGTGCAGGGATGTTCCAGCCAGGGGTTTTCAGAGAGTTGCATGAGCGTGTGTTATAAGTTTTATGTTTGTGCTACGTGTTCGTTTCTATCTTGTAAATACTGTCTCAAGTTCAATTAACATTTATAATGTTTTGCCGTAATAGAGCATCATGCTATCTAATAAGTCTCATGAAGGCCATGTGTTTCGCCGAATACCTACGTTTTCACCCGCTTTCGTTTTGCCAAAACAACCTCCCGTACAAATTGCACACGAACGAACTCGACGCTGATCAGTAGGTTATTCCTTTTCCCCGTTGCGCAGTTGCCTTCCAGCTGAGCCTTCCATTTCATCGCTTTCGATGATGTCGATCATCGCGAAGCATCATCGGCTGAAAACTTTTTTTTAGTATAGTGAAGGTATATGTGAGTTATTTATCCGTGTACGGTCAAGCATTCGCGCCGTAGCCTTCACAACCAATCGATTCGGTGAGGTTCGGCTGTTCGGGCACGCGTGTGGCGACACTGCCAGATGTGTACGAGATCGTTTGCGAGCTACTAGATGCTCGTTTTACCATTTCTTTGCATCTGGTCATCGCAAGCAATTGAAATACAACTGATAAGTTGTGATGAGCACTCGTGAGGTGAAAATTTGCAATATTGAATAGATAGAAGACATGTGCAGACCCTTTCCTAACAGGGACAAAAAAGTGTAGACGTCTCATATTTAACCCTAGTAGGCTGTTGGGGTTAATTTGACCCAGACATGCTCGCTAAGCGTGCACTATGCCATCGTGGCACAAATTTCCCAAATGGAGGAGAACGTGCCTCTGGAGCCGACCTACTGATGCCATCGTGGTGCGCCTAGCTCGACATCCTAGAAGGGTTAAGCCCGATTAAGTATACCCTCTTAGGATTGGAAATTCCTAGGAAAAACGAGGTTTCCAGAAAAAATACAATAACTGTTATCCACTTAGGTAACAATTTATGCTGTGTGTTGTATATGTCCAAATGTGATGCCTTATTTCATTACGCATTTGTAGTGTTCCACTGCATGACGTTTTATTCCAGGTTTTTCGTTCCAGGAGATTCACGGATATTTCAGGGGCCTTACAAGGTGTTCTGGCGCTTTCTGGTGATTCCAGGAGGTTTCATTGCCATTCAATGTATGATCTAGGGGTCTCAGGAGGCTTCGAAGGCGTTCCAGGAGGTTTCAGTTAGTTAGTTTAGTTTATCTGTATTAACCAGGAGGTTTCAGGGGAATTCAGGAGCATTCCCTTCGGAATTCTTCTGAAATTCTCTGAAAAGTCTTGATATAAATCTGATACTTACTTTGAAAGCACCCAGGGACACCTCCGAAACCCTTCTGAAAGTCCCATGAAACTTAAAATGAAAATCTGACATGTTTGAAATAGATAAGATTTCAACTACCAGTGTAAACCGTTTAATAGTCAGCTAGAATTGATGAACACGTTTCTTAACATTTGTAGCGCTCTGATAACTTCGAGCAACGATCAATGTCTTGCAACCCCCGTGATGTGCGTGTTAGCACATCAAAATGTACAAAATGTAGATGGTCTTGCATTGAAAACCTAGACCAAACCCAAGCCATATTTAAGATACAATTGCTACGAACAAAAATGCAATCTGGTAAGGAGTGTATCGTAAAGTAGTTGAAAATGTTTACAATAGCCTTAAAAATAGTTTAATGCAACTTTTGAGTAATTTTATTTTTGGAGATACTGTATAAATCCTTGAAAAAAGAAATGGCTTTTATGATATTCTTAAAATGTTCTTTTAACTGGGGTTTTAACCTAGATTACTGAACGCATGTTTTAAAATTTTTGCACACCTTCTAAAAAAATGAAATTGCGAAAAAAGTTTGATAATGTTCGAAAATTGTTAACTTTTTTGTGCAAATATAATAAGCTCCAGAATCCTCATGATATAGGCAAATTATTTTTTTCAAGAAAAATTTCCACTGCATTTAAGCGCAATTCTTAAAAATGAAAAAATGCCATTTTTGAGGAACCTCTTTTTTCTATGCTCCTTCAAATCATGTTTACGTAAATAAAAAATACATAAAATGAAAAATTCGCATTTTTTAAATAGGGTATGTTTTTTGATTTATGGACGAGTAAGTTAGAGCAAAAATTAGAATGTTATTACCTTTTAAGATATTGAAAGCAGATCTTCAAAGTTTGACCAAAAAATAGACGTTTTTTGGAGTGGACCATTTTGTAGATATAGCAGATTTTTCTATTGAAAATATAAATTTTTAAAGTCGGTGTTAAATGATATATTATGTGTACATAACTGTTAACAAGCATCAATATTTTCCAGATTTTTTATCGTACAAATTTTATGCCCTACAGATTTTTGAAATGTAGAAAAATCTTAACAAAATTGCATTTTGTGCAGATTTTTATTTTGTGAGGTGTATTCATTTAACCATACTTTCAATAATACTAAACATTTTCCAAATTTTTTCAAGCTGTTCTAAACTTAACTATATTGTGAAGATTTCATAGAAGAACCGAAATGAAAAGACCAAACCAGCTTCGAGATAGAGCATCCTGAACATTTTCAACTACTTTCCGATACACTCCTTACCACCAAAAAAAAACAATCACAGCATCATCATCAGCTGCGATTGGACTATGATATCCATTTGGATAACAGGGCACAATTTAACCTCTGTGTCGCATGCTGTTTTTTCTTTGTAATCTGTTATTTGTGACGAGGGCCAACTGCAAGCTGGGCCCAAGGAGAATTTCTAACATACGTGAAACCTGAACAAAACAGACACAACGTGTTGAAAAAATAATCAATTTGAAACGAAAAAAAAATACGTATGATCAGATTTGAATCCAAGACTTGCCTATACGCTTCACCAGACACCTCAGCCAACTACGCCATGAAATGGGTATTCGCTGTGGCAATACCAGTCAATGGAAAGATGCCGGTTGATCAGCGTCGGTAAGGAGGACAGAATCGCTGAAAACTTGGATGGATATTTATCGGTGATCTCTTTCCATTTTATTAAAAAAAAAGAAACAGTAGGGGAGACCAAATGAGTGTAGGTCAGGGGCTTTACAATAGTACTTGAAACAAAACTTGAAATAATGTATAAGATGAGAACGGGAAAATCTGGAGGAATTCCTTCAGCTTTTGTTTTCTGAAAATTGAGCACATAAAAATAACAGAAGTCCAGATACTCAAATCTTTTAGCTTCAAATGTTCCGAAGTTAATTTTTGAATGTATTTCTTGGGTTTATTGCTCTTGTTTTTTTTTGTTTTTGCATAAAAAAAGCTTAAACTACAAATATACTACAACTGTTTCAGAACAGCATTCCAATTATTCAGTGATTATGCTCTGAACGTATGCAAATATTGAATTTGCTGTGTTATGTTGTTAATCCTATCGTATGAATTTCCAATTGAATCCAAAACCTTTCCCTACAACCTATATTCACAACCAAAACAAGAAACAAAACAATCTCCAATCGCCGAATTAATCATTACCACGGCAATAATGCAAACAAATTTTTACGCGCGCTTCCAATCCCAAGTCAAGTGTTTGTATATTTATTCTACGTATACCTCGGCGCTGCTAATTGAAGACAATTGGCCCCAAAGTGCGCGCTGCCGATCAATTCGATTTTGGGTTTGGACCTGATTCACACAATCACACACATACTCGCACATTGCAGCAAGGACAACGATCGACGGATTTCGAAATCAATCGTCGTCGACGACGACGGACATCGTCCTACACGGGACCTAGATTACGCACGCGGTAGGGGTCACCTAGCAAGAGTGAGCGCCTTTGTTCAGTGGGTAAGCTCTGAACTCGTTCATTCGTTCATCAATTGAGACGATTAATCTCTTTGGTTAAGGAGATTAATCGTGCTTGGTTGGCATATGGTGGCAATACACAGGACACACCTCCGCTCGACAACACGGATCGTAGTACGGTGACCGACATCCCGATCAGGAGAACATAACCGAACCCGATTGAATCACAATTTTGGGTAAATATGAGACCTTTGTAGCCGATAGTGATGGGTTTCCTGTCGGTCCAGTAATTTTTCGCAAAGGAAATTTATTTGATTTCCTTGAGCATAGAGTGTCTTTGTTTTTGCCACACGTTATACACATGCAAAACGGCCATTGGCAGAGGATGCTCTCAGTTCATAACTGTGGGAGTATTCATAGAACACTAAGCTTAGAAGCAGACTTTTTCCCAGTTGGGACGTAACACCAAGAAGAAAAAAGGTACTGACTGGTATTGATTATGATATCCCAAGTAAGAACTTCAAGTCCAATTAGTTCAAGAGAGGGTTTGAGAACCATCATAAAACCTAGAAGCATTTTTTCGGTTCTTAAGGCCTCCTCAAGTCCATTTGACTTAAAAATGTAATATGGGAAAGTATAAAACAAAAAAATGAGGTTAGGTAATATTTTTTTCATCTAAACATCAAAACAAAATCTGTTAAAATTTTGCAATTATGGCTAAACTAAAACTAAAACTCAAGCAAAGGTACACCGGGGAAAGTTGAAACGGGTGGGGTAAGATGGAACGCGAAGTTTTGAAATAGATTTCGATAAAACTTGGGAATTTATCCTTCGCAAAATAATTGTTTGCATCAGAGACTATAAGTTATTTAAGCCCCATTTAAGCCTTTTAGTTTAGTGCTGCCATAGCCTCATTGGTTAACGCGACTCAGCCAAACGTATGTATCCTTGGTTCGAATCTTCAACGAGTCTGTTTTTAGGGGTTTTCAAACAAGTCATGAAAGGTTTTTTTTGTAGCAGTAGATTTCAACAAATTAGGCTACAACTTTGACGTGGATCTGAAACCCCAAACGTCATGGTTAAAAATCAATATTGCAACAAAAGGAATTTGAATTTTCTTTTTTATTTTGTGTCGCTCTTCTAGTCGGGACACTAGAAGAGAGAAAGAGTTGCGTGAATCCTTATTAGGACTCACCACGAGTAGTTTTGCGATCTGGCTGTGAAAATCAGATTACGACAAATGAACCAACATGTTTGTTTTGGTGCAGCACTCGATTTGGTAATGGGTTTCGAATAACGGGATTTTTGAATGGTTCAGTTCAAACAAGATTACGCGAAATTTGGTGACATGTTTGAACAGCGTTTCAGAAAACCGTTACAAGTTGACAAGTGGTTTCATGTTGGATTGAAAAAAATGTAAAATTTTGCTTAGATTGCTGGGTTTAGATTAAAAGGTGCAACAATCGGTCCAGAATCGTTCCGATTTATAAATTTTCAGTTATAAAATGCGAAAGAGCTCATCGTAGAAAACCTAGAAGCTGGGAAGCAGGCTTTGTCCCAGTTGAGACGTAACGCCAGACGGAAAAGAAGGAGCCAATTCATTAGATCAGCATTATTTTGATTGAGTGACTAGAACAACTTGCTGTACTAAAATATAAAAGTTTTCCATATGATAAAATTTGTATTACACTAGAGAGCTTAATGGCTCATTAAATATTAAGTATATTACTATCGGGTGAGTTGTCTGGTAAAATTTATTAGATACATAACACACTATCAATGTCACAAGGAGTCTAAAAGCTACAACAACAATCCTCGTTCATTACTATAAAATTGGGAACCTCATGTTTTACCCAATCCAGATGAGCACAATGGCTCCAGGAGAAAAAAAAAACTAACGATTCTTTCGAATTTACTGTCCAGCAGCAGTGAGTCAACCATTGAGTAAGGTTAAAGCTCTCTCTCTGAAAGGCGTCATACTATTCTGGGATCCGATTAGGTTGTTGTATGATTTATCATTTAATCGGATAGATCCAATCAAGGTCGATATTTCGATCACTATGAGCACAGCAGCTCTCATTGTGATTCTATATAATAAAACTTATTTAGCTCTTCTTTTACGTTTTGCCGATAGTTGTGAGCGATATATCGCATAGGTTGATTGCCGTTTAATAGAAAATACAGAAGGGCACCCAATTATTGTGAGCCATCTGGCTCTTTATTCAACGACCAAGTAGAACATCAAATTTGAACCGAGATTTCACTGCCAAGATAAATCAACTGTCAAGTTAAATCAATCTTGTTTGTGATCTACTCGATCCACCCTCGATGATGAATCTAGGATAGTCCGATAAGCTCATCAAATTGATGCGATCCATACGGTGACGTCTGCTTAATCCTTTCGGAACATTTTTTTTCAAGCGAATGAATTGTCCGTCCTAAAAAGGATAAACCAATTTAGCTGTTCTTGAACGCAGTGGCTTAATTTCTCCAACAGCGGGAAAGAAAAAAAGCTTTTATGTTATTTCCGGTTCTGAAGTAAAAATTGTCCGAAGTTGAAACTAGAATCCTAGTCCATCGAGGAAAGATTGGAAGCCTTAAGTAGCAAAAAACCAAAATGAGCAAAATGGCTCCTCGAAAAAAGAGACAATCGACTCGAGCTGGCTCTTCAGTAGCAGTAGATCTCAAGTTGCAGATTGAAGCTTGTCCATAGTTGTTTAACTATTGTGGAATTTAGTTAGCTTCGTGTGTGATCATCATTTAAAATATAAGTCTTATCGAAATCAATGTTCCGGTTCTAATGAGCACTCCAGCTCACATGGTGTTCTTTTACTAATCAAAGATTATGTTGTAAATTTATTTAGCTGTTCTTCAACGTTATGTCGATAGCTGTGAGCGATTTACCACCTTAGTCTAATTGCTGTTTTATCAGATATTATGATTATTTCTTATTGTGAGCTATTTGGCTCTTTGTTTACCGACCAAGTAGAACATCAAATCTGGACCGAGATTCCATTGCCAAGATCGAAGTTAAATCAGTCTTGTTTGTGATCTACTCGATTCACCTTCGATGTGATATCTAGGACAGTCCGATAAGCGTGAGCTGAGTTGCTCATCAATTTGATGCGATCCATGCAGTGAGGATCACTCTTTTTCAAGCAAATGACTTATCTGTCCTGGAAAGTATAAACCAATCTAGCTGTTATGTTATATGCGGCTCTAAAGTAAAAATTATTCGTAAAAATTGAAACTATAATTCTAGTCCATCAAAAAAACATTGAGGGCCTAAGGTGCAACAAACCAAGATGAGCAAAATGGCTCCACGAAAAAAAAGAGACAATTAACTCGAGCTGGCTCTTCAGTAGCAGTAGATCTCAAGTTGCAGATTGAAGCTTGTCCATAGTTGTTTAACTATTGTGGAATTTAGTTAGCTCGTGTGTGATCATCATTTAATATAAGTCTTATCGAAATCAATGTTCCGGTTCTAATGAGCACTCCAGCTCTATTACTAATTAAAGATTATGTTGTAAATTTATTTAGCTGTTCATCAACGTTTGGTCGATAGCTGTGAGCGATTTATCACAAGGCCTAATTGCTGTTTTATTAGATATTACATATCGACATCCTATTATTGTGAGCTATTTGGCTCTTTATTTACCGACCAAGTAGAACATCAAATCTGAACCGAGATTCTGCTATCAAGATCCAAGTTTAATCAATCTTGTTTGATCTACAATGATTCACCTTCGATGATGCATCTAGGATAGTCCGATAAGTATGAGCTACATAGCTCATCAATCTGATGCGATCCTTACGATGACGCCTGCTTTACCCTTTTCGGAACACATTTTCCCCTAGCTGTCTAACTGTCCGACCTGGATAGGATAAACCAATTTAATTATTATACTATCTACGATTATAAAGTGAGAATTTTCAAGATGATACAGTTCGTAACAAAGTAAAGAGCTTAACAGCTCACAAAGTTGTTTGTTTTCGGGTGAGTTGTCCCAATCAAAATTTATTATAAACATAATATATTAACAGTGTGAAAAGAGCCAAAAAGCTAAAACTAGATTCCTAGTTCATCCAGAAAAGTTCGAGAACCCTGTGGTGCATCAAACCCAGATGAGCAGAATGGCTCTAAGAGAAAACAAAGACTATTGACTCGAACTGACTCTACAGCAGCAGTGGTTCTCAATCAATAGTTACTCACTCAGTGATCAAAGCTTGTTCATAGTCGATGAACTATTATGTATAGGATCTAGTTAACTTCCAGTGTGATCATCATCTTATCTAATAGGTCCATCTGTGATCGATATTTCAAACAGTATGAGCACTACAGCTCTTATTGCTTTGTATTTCCAAGCAAATATTAATTTTTTGAACTTATTTAGAACTTTTTAAGTTTCTGTCGATAGCTGTGAACGGTATATTGCATTGCTAGATTGCCGTCTTATAAGATAATAGAGAGCGATATACTACCATTCATTGTGAGCTATTTGGCTCTTGTTTTACCAACCGAGTAGAGCTCCGAATCAAACCATAAACCTGAAGATACAGACTTCGCTTTTGCGATGCAAGGCAAATCAATCTTGTTCGTGGTCGCTCCGATAATCGTGAGCTTAACAGCTCATCAATTTGAAGCTATTATACGGTTTGATTTAAATCTTAAATATCAAGTCGTGGGAGCTCGTCCTTAAAAACAACTACTTGAAGCCAGATTAACCCTTTAAGACGCTTTCTAGCTGCAGTGTCCTAGAACAGTTCATAGGGGTACGAGAGGGTTAAAGTTCAACTCGGATATTTGTCACTGTCGAATTTGAAATAAACAAAAAAATTAGTAATCTTATTGCATGAGCCACTTTGCTCAAGAGTTCATTCCGATAAACGATATCCAATCTTTATGAGCTGTTGGCTCCTTGATTACCAATTGAATAGAATATCAAATCTAAACTCAACAATTCCCTTTAAGATCCAAGTTGAATCGATCTTGTTCGTGATCTACTTGATTCATCTCCGATAATCTCTATCGTGCTTCAATTGTGAGCTAAAAAGCTCATCATTCGCCTTGAAAAGGGTTAAAGTTGTCACTGTAAAATTTGACATATAGGTGTTTGGTGTCAATAATTTTATTCCGTGAGCCACTTTTCTCATGAATTAGTTTCGAGGAAATTGGATAGTATATGTTTTTACTAATTCTTAGCCGATAATACAAAACGATATCCAATCATTGTGAGCTATTAGCTCTTTGGTTACCATGCGAAAAGAATACCAAATCTAAACCCAACAATCCACTTCGAGAATCAAATTAAATCAATCTTGTTTGTGACCTACTCGTTTCGTATCCGATGATCCATTTGGGTCACTCCGATAATCGTGAGCTAAACAGCTCATCAATTTCATGCGTTCCATGCGGTTGAATTGGAATTGGATAAATCAACTTGTGAGAGCTTTTCCTATAAGATTTTAAAATAATGTTTATCAAAGTCAGTATTCTGTTTTTATGCGATAGTTTGCTCATAAACTCGTCCCAATGCAATCGGTAAAATTAGTATAGAAGTACTACAGAAAAGTTAATAGAGCGTAAGGAATAAAGTTTATATAATAAAAATTTGTACAGAGAACAGAAATGCAAGTCATGGAGGTTTGAATTGAAACAATTCCAAATGTTTGTCACGACATTCCGGACAATAAGTTTTACCTTGAAAATGGTTCTTCCAGTCTTGACAAAATTCAAATACAGTTATTTAATCTTGTCCGACGTTTCGGTCTCATTTGCTGTTTTATCAAGCGCAAGGTGTCAAGTTCCAGAGCGGTAAAATTTCGGAAGGGGTTTTCCACAGTTACCGAATCCCAACCATTAACTGCTGTGCGGGAAAACTCCATCCGTCCGACAATCATTGTTCGATAAAACAACACTGGACGAAAAGTCGGCAATAATTGAGTCCCTGAAGAAGGTCCTAAATGAGACCGAAACGTCGGACAAGATTAAATAACTGTATTTGAATTTTGTCAAGACTGGAAGAGCCATTTTCAAGCTAAAATCTATCACAGTCGAATCCAAAAAATAAGTTTTACAACTGTTTTCAAATTGTGTAACTCCTTCTCATCAACAATGAAGAAGCAGCTGACCACTAATAAATAAATTTATCGTTCGACAAAACCCCCCGAGCAACGCCCTCATGGTCGTAAAAGCTCGGCCATCCCTCTGGCAATTTCCACCCCATAACAATCACCGCCCCTCGCGGGTCTTAGCGACCCGTGGAACTCCAGAGAGGGCCACATTCAATTCAAACCTAATTACCATCAAACTTGTTGAATGTTAAATGCATCACCCTCCCTGCTGACCACGCGACAATCTGCCACTTTTGCTCGCTTGGATAATGACTGGAAAACAATTACCTCGGTCTCAGCGCGAGTAACCCAATAGAAGACTCCCTATTCGGACGCGTTCGTTCGTGGGCAGTCAAAGCACACGACACAACGCCGGTTGCACAATCGCACTCCTTTCATCTCTGTCTCTAAGGTCGACTTTTTTGTTGACCGATGGTTAATGACAATTTCAACTCCATTGGGGACTTTTGTTGCAACGTTTCGTGTTCTAGCAAAACTGTTCAATTGTGGAGTAGGATAAGTTGTATAGTTTCACAATTTCACACTTTTTAATGTGAATACAATATAAACACAATAGAAATATGATACGAAGTATGGTTAGGTACCATAAGATTTATAGTAAGAGAAACCACAAATGAGATGTGTAGCAAAAACGAAGTCTAATTGTTGCAATGTTCAAAGTAATTCCACTTACTCAAAAATAACCATTAGAATATGATACACCAAATAATCCAGCATTACTTAATATGGTCAATATAACTGTATAAAAGTTGCAAGAGAACACGTAACAATATGCTGTATGATTTATTGGTAAATTTAATTAAAAGAGAATCGATTTTGCTTTGTTACCATACTTTAACGATATATGAAATTGCTAAATTTCCATCAACTATATAGCTTATGGTTGAATGACAAAATACGAACAATATAATTTGACAAAGCTATCATTCCATATATTGTGAATTTCGATGTACCTCATGATTACAACCGAAGGTTACATACATTACATCATGGTGTAACTATACAGTTTATGGTTTTACCATAAACTTTTGTTATCCATTTGTCCGACCTCTTCATGATTCACCTTTGATTGAATACAATCACGCATTGTTTCCACAGGAAAACAGTGACGACTACGCCGGTTTCTTGATGACACTTAGAGGGCGCAAATTTACCGTTTCTTTTCTCTCGACCAATGGTCCTAACGTCAAACGGACCACGCCACTGCCAGGGGCGGTCCCCGCTCTCCGGTCTCCGTCGTGGACAATAAACGGTGGTTATTTCAATTAATATTGAAATTAAATGTGCACTGAATGGTCGGTCAGAGTGCGTGCGTCGCGCACGCTTTGGCTTACCTACCAACCAAGAGATTGAATTGGAGGTAATAGTGGGCACCTCTGTAAAGGAAGAATCGAAGAACCCGCTTACAAGTGGGCGGGCGGTGAATGTTTGGACGCGCAATTTGCTCATTTAGTGTGGCGCTTTTTTTCTTCTGTGTGTCACTTTGGAGCGATCCGTGGTCCAAACAGTCCGGACCGGTGCGGTGGTTGGAAGATTTGCATAATAATGATGGTAAGGTTAGCAATAGTAAGTAGTAATTATTATGATCACTCTTTTTTCTCTTCTGGAGGCTCGATCGTGTGGTCGTTTGGTTTATGGTTTGTTGGAAGAAAGGGTGAGTTACATAACGTTACTTTTGTCTAATCTAGAAACAGTTAGGTTTTAAAGGTTATAGAATGTCTTCGCGATTGTGCTCGAAATTAGGTGGTTAGAAGGCTTTGAAGCGTGACTTAATTAAGGAGCTGAAACATGAGTCAGGGTTAGGATGTAGGTCAGCTATTGATTCTTTGGAAGGTTATGAAGACTTTCGTCATAGCGCAAACATCATAACATAAGCCTCGTCAATTCTAGGAGCCAAAAGGCTCACTATTTGAAAATTAGTGAAAGAGCCAAGGAGCTTAGATCAAGTAAGAGTTCAGTAAACCTTGCACTAGATAGAAGATACCTGGCTCAGATAAACTCAATATCTGATTTAACATCACAAATTAATTCGCGCTCATGCTACGAGCTTAACAGCTCATGAAAATGCAAGTCTTAAAAGTCAAGTACACTTAAACCTTATTTTACGTCCACTATTGGCTTAGCGAAATAAAATTCTACTGCCAAACTAATAATCAAACTAGACATTTTTATATTTTTGTACACTTCTCCTAAACACGAAGATATTTTAAAAAATATAAAAATGTTGAGTTTGCTCATTGTCTTGGCGGTAGAATTTTTTGTCGCTAAGTCAAGCATGGACGTAAAAAAAGGACAAGGTGTAGTGTCATTGAATAAAGCAGTTTGGAGCTGAAAAGCTCAACAAACCGTAAAATCTGGACCGACTTATTATAATGGGTTGATTCGTAATCGAATGGGGAGCTAAATGCCTCACGATGATAAACCTGTTAAAGCATTTAAGCCTGCTATCTCAAATGTTATGAGGTTGAGAGTCAAAATGATATTCTAGGCACAAAGATTTTAAGTGACTAACCAAACGGTATTCAAATGGAACTGGCCCATTGCAATCAGATGGAAGAGCACTGTAGGTATAGTCCGTTCTAACAAACCGCTTCATATAACAAGAAGAATAAATGAGCTAGGCGGCTCACGGAACTAGTTTCGAGAGAGTATCCTCACCTGGTTGGTTCTCCACGTATGGGAGTAGCAATCTACGATAATATTGACGTCAATAATAGCAGAATTACATTATTGTTTGAATCGAATTGAGCATAATGGCTCAAGTGCGAGTCTAAGGAGCCTGGAGCTTCAATAGTAGCATAGATAAAAAAAGATTGGCATTGAACATATGGAAATGGTAACCTTAGTAGACCAAAGCGGACTGTCTTAAACTGGAAGGTCTAGACTGCCATCCCAGATGCTGTGAGATTGGGAGTGAAAACGAAAACCTGAAGTGACTCCCGAAAAAACAGGTCTCAATTTCGATTGACCCTTAGGACTGCAATCACAATCGTCTCGATGGAACTGTCATTGAAAACAGTTAGAGCAATCTTAAAATCGATAAAGAAGTATACATGAGCTGGATAGCTCCCTAAGCATCGAGGACATTCCCTCCGGAATCTCGTGGAAATTCCTCCTGAAATCTCGTGGAAATTCTTCTTGAAATCTCGTGGAAATTCCTCCTGAAATCTCGTGGAAATTCCTCCTGAAATCTCGTGGGAATTCCTCCTGGAATCTCGTGGAGATTCCTCCTGGAATCTCGTGGAGATTCCTCCTGGAATCTCGTGGAGATTCCTCCTGGAATCTCGTGGAGGTTCCTCCTGGAATCTCGTGGAGATTCCTCCAGGAATCTCGTGGAGATTCCTCCAGGAATCTCGTGGAGATTCCTCCTGGAATCTCGTGGAGATTCCTCCTGGAATCTCGTGGAGATTCCCTCCGGAATCTCGTGGAGATTCCCTCCGGAATCTCGTGGAGGTTCCCTCCGGAATCTCGTGGAGATTCCCTCCTGAATCTCGTGGAGATTCCCTCCTGAATCTCGTGGAGATTCCCTCCTCAATCTCGTGGAGATTCCCTCCTCAATCTCGTGGAGATTCCCTCCGGAATCTCGAGTTGATTCTCTACGGAATCTCGAGGAGATTTTCTCCGGAATCTCGAGGAGATTCCCTCCGGAATCTCGAGGATATTCCCTCCGAAATCTGGTGGAGATTCCCTCCGGAATCTCGACGATATTCCCTCCGAAATCTGGTGAAGATTCCCTCCGAAATCTGGTGAAGATTCCCTCCGGAATCTCGGGGAAATTCCCTTTGGAATCCAACGTTCCCGAATTGACGATCGATATCATAAATTGTTATGTATATAGAATTAAGAGTGCAAGGTCTTACAAGCTCTGCATAGCACCAGTGGATGAAGTACATACCTGCAAAGAGAAACAAAAGAAATGGTTAAAAACTGAATTGCTTATGGAATTGACAGAAAAATAGAATAACGAAAAAAGTGTATTATTTTGGTTTATATATTTCCATCATATTGAACACATCTTAGATAGAACGGTTCAAGCATTGCGATAAATTATATTGATTGGTGAGCTCATTCCATTGGTGAGGTCATTCCATGTTTTTGTAAAATCAACATTGAAAACTGACTTTTCAAATATCCTTATATAGTCTGCCGTCCCAACTGTATTAGTGGAGGTTCACCTGGTAGAACTCGTACAGCGATTAGACTGCGTCGCGTACAAAGTACTGCGCTGTTTCGGAAGAAGCTCCTTCGGGATCTACGGTAGGGTGACCGCGAAGGAGTTGCTTTTTGCAGCTGCCAGCGAATCTTCGGACCGATCTTTACAGGTTTCCCAGGTAGTAACTCCAGGTAGTCCACTAGAAGTAGATCATTGGAAGGTTTACGTTGGAAGAGAACCAACAGAACTTCTGGCAGATTTGTTAACTCCATCTGTTGTACTTCAGTGAATAATTGGACAGTACTCCATGATGACCGAGGTACCTCCGAAGAAAGTCGCAGCGAGTACGTATGATGCGCACCTGGAGCAATTTGGGATCATGCCGCAATCAAGAAGAGGCAGTTAATCAGCTGAATTGCCTTCTGGGAGAATTCTGAACGTTCGAGGCTAAGCAGATGTTCCCACACACACTACGCCTTGAGCTGAACAGTGTCTACGCGAACAACTTCTTGCTTGAACTTGATTGAAAACGATAGGCATCCAAAAACAGCTAGAGTAGCCAACCCAGCAACTACCAAGACTCTCACGGTGATGGGTAAGGTCGTCGCAATGTAACTAGCGTGACATAACTGCCATTGTGAGTTGGCGTAGTCCCAATAAGGCTTGCAGTTACAGTCGCCCACTTCAACCACAGGATTCGGCATCGATTCGCTCTCGACGAGCAGGCTCCATTCGGTTACGGCCGTCCCAGGTACGGAAGATAGGAAACGACACGCTTTCATGGGGCTTGACCAGGTCCGACAGATGGAGAAGTTAACAGCTGATACGGCAATGTTTCGGTAACCAGTGATGGTATGTTCGAAGTTTAAACCTTCTTGTCCGTTCCGACAATGCAGAGTAGCAACTGGTGGTCCATCCGTAATTATGGTGCTGCAATGAAACTGTGTCTGTACGCAGAACTGTACGGAATCGTTGCTAGTCGCATCCGATCGGTTGTAGATGATGGACGAACAGCCTTCGGTAGAGAGCCTAGTCCAGTATACGATAGGACAGTATTTTATTTTGGCCGCAGTACCGAGGTAAAAGGCCGCAGCCAGTGTTAACGATATGAAGCGGAGCATGCTAGCGCAATGACGGTTCCCGTAATACATAGTGAAATAATGGGAATTGGGCAAATTGTTTAGTAATCCTTCGGGATTATGCGTGAGAAAGATAACATCTGGACGTAAGGATTGTTCAAAATCAGGAACAGTCCACTGAGTGGATTGGTTTATTATTCGAAACTCCCTGATGGCAATATGGAATTTTTAGGGGTATAATGTTATAATTTAGACAACATTTTGTAAACCATTAGTCTTGAAGAGGTTCTAGAAGCCGTGATAAAACCAGAAGACTCAGTAAAACTAATGTGGATATTGAAAGTCATACTTTTATAGCCGACACACTACTGGATAGGGATAAATTTTCGTTCATTCTTAAAATGGTACACGGTTTTATGACAACTGGCAACACTGTTCAAGTAAAACATATGTAGTTCAATATGTATGTAATATAACTGTTATACACAACTAGAAAACAGTCACAATCTTCTGACTACCGATTGAAGGTTATTCATTCATTGTTGAAAATTGTATTTCTGGCAACACTGCTAATGTGTAAGCTCATTCCATGTTTTTTTTTTTTGTAAAATTCATATTGAAAAACTAACATTTTCACCCATTCTGACAACCTGAATTTTTAAATCACTTTGCAAACAATCTTCTTATCAACGCCCAATTCACGTAACTCCACTCAGGACAACACCAACCACTGCAATCCCAATGTAGGCCTGCGTAATCCATTGTCCAGCAACCGCTCGCGATGTTGCACAGCCTTCCCTTTGCCGATTCATGAACATCCCGTACCGATCGTATTCACAGTTCAAACCCTCCCCAACAATATGGAGAGTTTCCACGCAAATCCTGACCATCGCATGCCCGAGCCGAACCGATTCCGCGTCCATGAACAGCCGGAAGTCATTCTGTCGAACTCCGCACCCACGAGCCCGACAAATCCGCAGACAAACATCGAACGGGACAGGCGGCGGTATCCACGTTTCCACAACCTCCAGTCGAAGTTTGCGGTCCTGACTGTAGCAGTGGAGGTTCACCTGGTGCCGAGCAGCGGGAATGGTCGCGCAGAAGAATATCGAACGCGTGCAGGACTGCATGGAGTAGTTCTGGTAGAACTCGTTCAACGATAGGGCTGCGCCACGTCCGAGGTACCGTTTCGGGAGAATGGCCGCCGTCGAGGTGAATGGTGGGGCGATCGTGATGGAGTTGCAGGTGTGCAGGTCCTTTTCCGACTGCCAGTGGATCTTGGAGCAGATGCTTATGTTTTCCGAGGCGTTAACAGCGAATTGCAGGATGAAGAATACAGCGTAGACTAGTAGAGGTGTAGCCATGTTGACAAGGTGAAGTTGTACTACGCGGTCGACCATTGGAAGGTCTACGTTGAATTGAAGCCAACGGAACTACAGCAGATTGGTTAACTCCGTACGGTTGTAGATGGTAGTCGAACAGCTTGCGATGGACTCCCTACTCCAAGGGGTATATGGACAGTTCACCTTGATGGCCGTCGTACTTCCGAAGAAAGTCGCAGCGAGTATCATCGAGGCGCAGTTGGAGATCACGGTTGCCGCAATCGAGACGAAACAGTAAGTCAGTTAAATTGCCATCTGGGAAAGTTCTGAACATTAGAAACTCAGCAGATGTTCACATACACTACGCTCTAAACTGAACAGTGTCAACGCGTACAAGTCCCTGCTTAAACTTGATTGAAAACACTACGCATCCAAAGACAGCTAAAGCAACCAACCCTGCAATTACCAAGACTCTCACGCCGATTAAGGGCTTCAAACTGTACCTAGCATTACAAAACAACCATTGCGCGTCGGCATACTCCCAGTAAGACTTGCAGTTACATTCGTCTTCGTTAAAGGCAAGACTCGGCACCGATCTACTCTCGACGAGCAGGCTCCATCCGTCTACGGTCGGCTCAGGTTCGCCCGCTTGGAAGCTGCACCCTACGGGACTGGACCAAGTCCGACAGATGGAGAAGTTAACTGCCGATACGACGTTTCGGTAATCGGCGATGGTATGCTCGAACCTTAGGTTTTCCTGCAAGTTCCGGCAGTGGAGGATAGCCGCTGCCGGTTCACCAGTGTTTATGGTGCTGCATCGGAACTTTGTCTGCACGCAGAACTGTACGGATTCGTTGGTGGTCGCACTCGATCGGTTGAAGACGAAGGACGAACAATTTTCCGTGGAACCTCTATTCCAGTAGATGACCGGGCAGTATTCCATTTTGGCCGCAGTAGCGAGGCTGAAGGCAGCTAGTAGTGTCAACGATACGAAGTGAAGCATGTTAGCTGAATGACGGTTGCCACAAAAATGAGTTTATGGTGAATCAGATAAGCATTCTGGCGACAGTTGGAGACAATTTGTGAGAAATACAGCACCTGGACGTAGGTACCTAGCTTCGATTGGGATTGAGTCACAGCAGCAGGTCATTTAACAGGCCTTTAACGAACACCTTGCTACCTACTAAACGTAGTTCGTAGATTCAAATCCAATCCAAATCCAATCCAAATCCAATCCAATCCAAATCCAATCCAAATTCAATCCAAATCCCATCCAAATCCAATCCAAATCCAATCCAAATCTAATCCAACTCCAATCCAAATCCAATCCAAATCCAATCCAAATCCAATCCAAATCCAATCCAAATCCAATCCAAATCCAATCCAAATCCAATCCAAATCCAATCCAAATCCAATCCAAATCCAATCCAAATCCAATCCAAATCCAATCCAAATCCAATCCAAATCCAATCCTAATCCAATTCCAATCCAAATCCAATCCAAATCCAATCCAAATTCAAACCAAATTCAAACCAAATCCAATCCAAATCCAATCCAAATCCAAATCCAATCCAAATCCAATCCAAATCCAATCTAAATTCAAACCAAATCCAATCCAAATCCAATCCAAATCCAAATCCAATCCAAATCCAATCCAAATCCAATCCAAATTCAACCCAATTCCAATCCAAATCCAATCCAAATCCAATCCAAATCCAATCCAAATCCAATCCAAATCCAATTCAAATCCAATCCAAATCCAATCCAAATCCAATCCAAATCCAATCCAAATCCAATCCAAATCCAATCCAAATCCAATCCAAATCCAATCCAAATCCAATCCAAATCCAATCCAAATCCAATCCAAATCCAATCCAAATCCAATCCAAATCCAATCCAAATCCAATCCAAATCCAATCCAAATCCAATCCAAATCCAATCCAAATCCAATCCAAATCCAATCCAAATCCAATCCAAATCCAATCCAAATCCAATCCAAATCCAATCCAAATCCAATCCAAATCCAATCCAAATCCAATCCAAATCCAATCCAAATCCAATCCAAATCCAATCCAAATCCAATCCAAATCCAATCCAAATCCAATCCAAATCCAATCCAAATCCAATCCAAATCCAATCCAAATCCAATCCCAAATCCAATCCAAATCCAATCCAAATCCAATCCAAATCCAATCCAAATCCAATCCAAATCCAATCCAAATCCAATCCAAATCCAATCCAAATCCAATCCAAATCCAATCCAAATCCAATCCAAATCCAATCCAAATGCAATCCAAATCCAATCCAAATCCAAATTCAAATCCAATCCAAATTCAAATCCAATCCAAATCCAATCCAAATCCAATCCAAATCCAATCCAAATCCAATCCAAATCCAAATTCAAATCCAATCCAAATCCAATCCAAATCCAATCCAAATCCAATCCAAATTCAATCCAAATCCAATCCAAATCCAATCCAAATCCAATCCAAATCCAATCCAAATCCAATCCATATCCAATCCATATCCAATCCAAATCCAATCCAAATCCAATCCAAATCCAATCCAAATCCAATCCAAATCCAATCCAAATCCAATCCAAATCCAATCCAAATCCAATCCAAATCCAATCCAAATCCAATCCAAATCCAATCCAAATCCAATCCAAATTCAATCCAAATCCAATCCAAATCCAATCCGAATCCAATCCGAATCCAATCCAAATCCAATCCAAATTCAATCCAAATCCAATCCAAAACCAATCCAAATTCAATCCAAATCCAATCCAAATCCAATCCAAATTCAATCCAAATCCAATCCGAATCCAATCCAAATCCAAATCCAATCCAAATCCAACCCAAATTCAATCCAAATCCAATCCAAAACCAATCCAAATTCAATCCAAATTCAATCCAAATCCAAATCTAATCCAAATCTTCCTGAAGTTCAAATCCGTTCGACCAGTATGTATGTCTTCGCTTGGTTTGAAGAGCATATTTTGATGGGTCACGTCCAGATCTAGACCATTATTGGTCAGGTCCACACTGGCTGTCCTTAGTAACGATTTATTTGGAAACACGCTCACCCGACAACACACTACATTTGATGGCAACAAACATCCAAAATGGAGGATAACGTGCCTTTGGAGCCGGCCTCCTGATACCGATGTTCTTTTCACCGGTATCAAAGTCCTCGCTCCCCATGTCGTTCTCCTTTCAATAACTTCAGATTGCTTACGAAATCAAGAAATAAAAATATAAAATAAAACACCAAATGGATTTTTTGGGTCATGTATTTCGTACAGTATTGTTACAAACATCATCAACAAATTCGTCTGAAATATAATGTTTTCGGGCAGATGTTGGAGTTCCCCAAGGCGTTTCTCCAAGGCAGTAGGACGGATACAGCGTAGGCTAGCAGAGATACAGGCATTTTGTCAATGTGAAATTGAACTACGACAGAGTCTGTTGAATTGTGTCTACGGTAGCAGGTCGCTTCTCGGACTGAATCGAGTACCTAAACAGGTTTTCCACCGACCTTCCATGAACTAGAGATACTGTAGTACAGCGTTGGAAGGTCTCTGTTGAAACGGAAGTGCTGCGGATTAGTCAACTTCGAACGGTTGTAGATGGTGGTCAACCAGCTCACGATGGACACCCTCCTCTAGTGAGTATCCAGACAGAACTTCTTGAGCCCCAAGGTACCACCGGAGAAACTCGCAGCAAGTATCAACGCTACGGAGATGAAGCAAGTTAGCATCATGGCTGCCGCAATAGTAAAAAGATAGTTAATCTACTGAAGTGCTTTCTGGGGAAGTTCTGAAGGTTGGAAACTCAGACAGATGTTCACGTACCCTAAACAGTGTCTACGCGAACAAGTCCCTGCTTGAACTTGACTGAAAACGCTGCGCATCCAACGACAGCTAGAACAGCCAACCCCGCAATTACCAGCACTCTTACGGCGAGTAAGGTCCCCCCATTGTAACTACCGTGACAAATCTGCCATTGCGCATCTGCATACTCCCAGTAAGGCTTGCAGTTACAATCGCCAAAACTCGGCACCGCTTTGCTCTCGACGAGCAGGCTCCATCCGTCTACGGTCGGGTCAGGTTCAGCCGCTTGGAAGCTGCACGCTTTGGGGGTCGACGACCAGGTCCGACAGATGGTGAAGTTAACTGTTGATATGTCGTTTCGGTAACCAGCAATGGTATGCTCGAATTTTAGAGTTTCTTGCAAGTTGCGGCAACGGAGAATAGCAAATACCGGCTCATCGGTATTCATGGTGCTGCAGCGGAACTCTGTCTGAACGCAGAACTGTACGGACTGGTTGGTCGCATCATCCGATCGGTTGTAGATGATGGACGAACAGTTTTCGGTGGCGCCAGGACTCCGGCGTATGATTGGACAGTACTCCATTTTGGCTGCAGTAGCGAGGCAGAAGGCGGATGCCAGCATGAATGAGATGAAATGGAGCATGCTAGCCAAAAGAAGGTTGCCACGAAAATGAGTTTATGGTGAATTAGACAAGGCAAGGGTGAATTGGAGGTGGTAGTGAGAAAGACAACATCTGGACGACAGGTGCTAGCTGTAATAAGTGTTGTGTCATAGAAACAGGTCATTAATAGTGTTCAATAGACTAGATAGGTAGATTGGTTCATTATTCCAATTTCTACCTTCAGATGGCAGCACTGATTGGATTTTTATCTATAAAGAGAGGTTTCTGGGAATGTACCGTTACAACGCCGATAAACTTGTAAATAGCGAAAAAACACAACAAAATTACAGGACAGGACGTCAAGTGTAAGTCTTTCCTATTATGGTTGAACATTTCTTGGGTAGCTGGCAACACTGCTTATGTATATTTAATATTCATTCTCAAATAGCTAAATAGCATTCTCAACAATTCAAGAGTGGGTTCCACTTATTATCAGGCAGCATTTCATGAAATGAAAGCAAATTATCTTAAATTAGGCAACACGGCTTAAGGCGAAACTGGATCCATTTCCTCACTTTTTGGTTTTTTATTTTTTTATTAAATAACGAAGCGATATTTTCAAAATCGGTTTTCGTGCACATGTAGAGTATGGATCAGGGTATCTTCTGATTTTTTTACGCGAGAGAAAATGTTTTTCGTTTTTGCAGAAACCATTTTTGAACAAAATTTCACTAAAAAATGGTTTCTGCAAAAACGAAAAACATTTTCTGCAGCGTAAAAAATTCAGAAGATACCCTGATCCATACTCTACATGTGCACGAAAACCGATTTTGAAAATATTGCTTCGTTATTTAATAAAAATTCAAAAACCAAAAAAAATGAGGAATTGCTTCCAGTTTCGCCTTAAGTGTACTCCGAACTTAATTTACGACCACTTCCGGAAGGGGGGGGAGGTGTGTAAACCAAATTACGCGTAAAAAAATTCCTAGTACTTACCAAGTTCCATTGAAATACACATTCGGAATAGTTTGAGTATTAACCAAGGGCTATCACGTGTGGCCGAAAACATTATTTTGAAATATGTCCTCAGATGGCAACACTGGCCGATTTACATAAGACCGTTCATTAACTGGGGGTGTTGCTAGTTATCAAGTAAAGTTTTAGCTTCTCTATCTCGGTATCGAAGGCAGATAGAAATGTCCGCCTTGGGCAATGTTGTTCAGAAGGACATTCTGGCGATTCTTCAATCAGTTGGTGATCTCCCCGCTACGTGGCGCTAGTTATCAAGCAAAGTTTTAGGTTTTTTTATCTCAGGACCCCAAGCAAATAGAAAAGTGTCGTCTTCGGTAAAGTTGTTCTGAAGGACAAATACATTCAGGGGTTCCTCCAGATTTCGCCGCTAGGTGGCGCTAGTTATTAGGTAATGTTTTAGAGTACTTTATCTCGGTAATGAAAGCAGGTAGAAAAGTGTCGTCTTTGGCAATGTTGTTCAGAAGGGCACGATCATTCCTGTTATTCATTAATTAGTTGGTTATTTCACTGCTAGATGGAGCTAGTTATCAAGTAAAGTTTAGACATCTTTATCTCGAGATCCAAAGCAGATATAATAGTGTCGTCTTCAGCAAAGTTGTTCAGAAGAACAACAACATTCTGACGATTCTTCAATTAGCTGATCTCACCGCTAGGTGGCGCTAGTTATCAAGTAAAGTTTTTTAGGCTTTTTGTTATCTCGGGACCCAGAGCAGATAGAAAAGTGCCGTCTTCGGCAAAGTTGTTCTGAAGGACAGAAACATTCAGGGGTTCCTCAATTAGTTGGTGATTTCGCCGCTAGGTGGCGCTAGTTATTAAGTAAAGTTTTAAACTTCTCTATCTCGGTAATGAAAGCAGATAGAAAAGTGTCGTCTTCGGCAAAGTTGATCAGAAGGAGAAGAACATTCTGGCAACTCTTCAAGTGGTTGATGATCTCACCGCTAGGTGGCGCTAGTTATCAAGTAAAATTTTAGCCTTCTTTATCTCAGGACCCAGAGCGGATAGAAAAGTGTCGTCTTCGGAAATGTTGTTCAGAAGAGTAAGATCATTCTTGTTATTTACCAATTAGTTGGTGATTTACAGGATTTTACAGGGAACCGCGTTTTTTTCAATATTTTTCCACAATTCCAAAGGTATTTATCCATGGTTTCACCTCAGGATTTTCAAAATATTAGTTTATATATTCCTTCCAAGAATAAATCAATAATTTCTTTAGGGGTTCTTAGGAATTACGCCAAGAATTCTCCCTGGAATGTTTCTCTACGCATATCTGCACAGGATTCTACCAGAGGTTCATTCAGGATCTTCTCCAGATATTCCTGACTAGATTTCTTCTGTAGTTTAATCCGTGATTTTTTTAAAGGATTCCACGGGTAATCCTCCTGGGGAAGTTTTCACAATTCTTTCATTGATCACTCCGGAGATAGCTGGGATATTTCCAGAGCATCATCTGGAATTCTCTCAGCATTCCTGCAGGGGGCTTTTTCCCGGGATTCCGAGATTTTTTACTTTAGATTCCTCCATGGATTATTTCAAGGATTCCTCTTCCACTAGGAATATTATTCGGGATTCCTTCAAGGATCACTTCTGTGCCCTCAAGAGATTCCCGGGATTCAAGCAGAAATCTTTTTCTTCAGGAATTAATCGAAGGATTATTTTAGAAATTTCTGCAAAAAATCATCACAAACATTATCCGGGGGTTCTTTTCAGGATTCCTGCAAAGGTTACCAAGGGATTTTGCATTATTTTTCTAGGGATTCTCCAGAGTCCTGAACCTTTTGAAGATTTTTACTTAATCCTGAAACCTTCCGGTAAACCTTCAGGGATTCTTCTATCATGATTTTTTTTTGGCTGATTCATCCAGTGTTTCGTCGCGGCACTCTTTTAGGGGCTATCAGGAGTATTTCCGGGACGCCTCTCGATTCTTCTTGGGGAATCTGGGATTCACTCCAGAGATGCTTTAATATTACCTTCCAGCACTAACATAACCTTTGTGTCACAATGTGAAACAATGTTAAACAATGTATATAAAAATATGGCTCGATTATCCGTGGCGATTTTTTTTTTGAGTCACCCGGATAATCGAGTTGATCCGTATTGAGCTACATTTGAATCTGTATGACCACTGTTGCCAGCAATAACATATTTTTTGTGTCGCAATGTGAAACAATGTACTCCACTCGAGGTGCGCTATAACATTGTCGAACATTCGAATTGCCTAACTGACACCGGATCTGAGTTATTGATCTCTATTTGATTCTACATGGTCAGTGTTGCCAGTAATAACAGAATATTTGCGTCGCAATGTGAAGTAATGTACTGTACTTGAGATGCACTATAACATTGCCGAACATTTGAATTGCCTACCTCACACCATATCAGAGATATTGAGCAATATTTGTATCTGTATGATCAGTGTTGCCAGCAATAACATATTTTTTGTGTCGCAATGTGAAACAATAAACTGCACTTGAGGTATACTATGACACTGTCGAATATTCTAATTGCCTATCACACACCGAATCTGAGATATTGAGTTTTATCTAAATCTGCATGGTCAGTGTTGCCAGCAATTACATAATTTTCGCATCGCAATGAGAAACAATGTACTGTATTGAGGTGTACTATAACATTGTTGAATATTCGAATGGCCTATCTCACACCAGATCTGTGATATTGAGCTATATTTGAATCTGCATGACCAGTGTTGTCAGCAACTGCAAGAATTCTGTGTTATCAAATGACGTCAAAATTTTTTGTGTTTTAAAATGACGCCACATGGAGGATAACGTGCCTTTGGAGCCGACCTTCTGATACCTCACCATTCATATGTATATATTCAGCAATATATAAATCTATTTGAGCAGTGTTGCCATCTAAAATAAGAAATAATGACATCAGGAGCTATCACTAGTTGGTCTTTGATGTCCTTTCGAACTTTACTGAAAATTACAAGTGTATTTTTATAAAACTATTCAAGATTTAGAGCCATGATTGAAATGGACGGTAATCTAAATTTTGCACGTAAATGGATTCGGCGTAAAATAAACGGACGTAAAATAAGGTCGGAGTATTAATAGAGAATTATTGTAGATCAATTATTATCTCGTATACTCTATAATACATCCATTTGCAACGTAACAGAGTAACAGAAAGCGCCATGTGCTACACATTTGTTCACATGAAACATGAATGACGCAGGATTATTTCAGTGGTTGGCAACACTGCTGATACAATCCAACTAAGTCTTCTGCATTCATTGCAAGTTTGAATACGAAGTGAAGTTGAAATGAGATGTAAATACCAACAGTAGTTTAACAACGTGCGGTGCAAATATTCAGTACCAGCAGTACTGCTTTTGTAAAACAAAATGAAGTTCAGGATGAGTAAAATCGCAGAGAAAATTTGTGCGTTTCCTCAATTTATGAAAATTCCAATGTTATCCAGTAACACAGCCAAAGAGGATGGAGTCAAACAAAATTCTTCGGAGCACCTTAGTAGGTTTAATGAATACAAACCTTTTTGTAATAACTATCACCACTGCTCAAACATAACATGAAGTTTCTTATGAAGCTCACAGTTGCCACCAGATGGCCATCATTAACGTTCAGAAAAGCTGAAAAATGCGAAAATGTGCAGAATGACAGCTGGCAACACTGCTAAATTTGGATGAAATAAATATGAACAAAAAAAACGTTTTTTCCTATTTGGGCACTTTTTAACATTTCAAAATCAGTGTGCACTATTTTGACTGCAGAACTGGCAACACTGTCCCGATAAAACTTTGACAGTGTAAACTTAAACTTTATTGTTTTGTTAAACTTTATTTCAGTGAAAATTTCAGCCATTTTGGTTGAATACTTTCAAAGAGTAGTTTGAATTTCACTATATAAAAACCCATGTCTGCTTATTGTTACATAGGGAAGTGGAACCATCTCGGCAGGGGTCCTATTTTGGGCACTTTTCTGCTATAACTCAGCCAATTATGAACCAATTGATACAATTATTGGAACGCGATGAGATACGTATAGTATCTAACCGTGTACAAAATTTTAAGTCATTTGGTTTGGACTTGACTGAGTTATAGCGAAGAGTGCCCAAAATACAGGCCGCTGCCCAAGTGGTTCACTACCCTACATTATGGCTATAACTTTTTAACGGTAAATCAAATTGAATGGAATTTTGGCACAATACAGGTCGGACTCGAGTATGCGGAGTCAGGTTCTGAAGTTTCCCAAGCATATATCTGGGGAACGGAATGTTACATAGAGCTGAAATTTGGACATTTTACTAAGCCGACCTTGATTAGTAATCAGTAAAATTTAAACGGCTACCACCTGTAGAGCTCAATCTGTAGAATGGCATACCCACCTTAAATCAAGTCATTCAGGTTCAAGTGTTTGAGGTAGTGTTACTTTCACCTTTCAATCACTTCGCATTCGCTCTTCTAGAAGCCGCGTGTTTTATTCGCCAAGGTTTCTTTACTCTTCAGGCAGAATTTTCGTCTTGTTTCTTTCAGGTGGCGTTTGTTTTTCTTCAAAATATCCTGAAGCAGAGCATTTTATTCTTTAAGGAAGAACTTCTATAAACATTCTTGTATGACTTCGTAAGTTGGTAAGGGAAATTCTTCGGAAATTCCATGGGAAATTTTACGGAATTCCCAAGGGAAATTCTTCGGAATTTCCAAGGGAAATTCTTCGAAATTTCCAAGGGAAATTCTTCGGAATTTTCAAGGGAAATTCTTCGGAATTTTCAAGGGAAATTCTTCGGAATTTCCAAGGGAAATTCTTCGGAATTTCCAAGGGAAATTCTTCGGAATTTCCAAGGGAAATTCATCGGAAATTCCAAGGGAAATTCTTCGGAATTTCCTAGGTAAATTCTTCGGAATTTCCTAGGTAAATTCTTCGGAATTTCCTAGGGAAATTCTTCGGAATTTTCTAGGGAAATTCTTCGGAATTTTCTAGGGAAATTCTTCGGAATTTCCTAGGGAAATTCTTCGGAATTTCCTAGGGAAATTCTTCGGAATTTCCTAGGGAAATTCTTCGGAATTTCCTAGGGAAATTCTTCGGAATTTCCTAGGGAAATTCTTCGGAATTTCCATGGGAAATTCTTCGGAATTTCCATGGGAAATTCTTCGGAATTTCCAAGGAAAATTCTTCGGAATTTCCAAAGGAAATTCTTCGAAATTTCCAAAGGAAATTCTTCGAAATTTCCAAAGGAAATTCTTCGGAATTTCCAAGGGAAATTCTTCGGAATTTCCAAGGGAAATTCTTCGGAATTTCCAAGGGAAATTCTTCGGAATTTCCAAGGGAAATTCTTCGGAATTTCCAAGGGAAATTCTTCGGAATTTCCAAGGGAAATTCTTCGGAATTTCCAAGGGAAATTCTTCGGAATTTCCAAGGGAAATTCTTCGGAATTTCCAAGGGAAATTCTTCGGAATTTCCAAGGGAAATTCTTCGGAATTTCCAAGGGAAATTCTTCGGAATTTCCAAGGGAAATTCTTCGGAATTTCCAAGGGAAATTCTTCGGAATTTCCAAGGGAAATTCTTCGGAATTTCCAAGGGAAATTCTTCGGAATTTCCAAGGGAAATTCTTCGGAATTTCCAAGGGAAATTCTTCGGAATTTCCAAGGGAAACTCTTCGGAATTTCCAAGGGAAATTCTTCGGAATTTCCAAGGGAAATTCATCGGAAATTCCAAGGCAAATTCTTTGGAATTTCCAAGGCAAATTCTTCGGAATTTCCAAGGCAAATTCTTCGGAATTTCCAAGGCAAATTCTTCGGAATTTCCAAGGCAAATTCTTCGGAATTTCCAAGGAAATTCTTCGGAATTTCCTAGGGAAATTCTTCGGAATTTCCTAGGGAAATTCTTCGGAATTTCCTAGGGAAATTCTTCGGAATTTCCTAGGGAAATTCTTCGGAATTTCCTAGAGAAATTCTTCGGAATTTCCTAGGGAAATTCTTCGGAATTTCCATGGGAAATTCTTCGGAATTTCCAAGGGAAATTCTTCGGAATTTCCAAGGAAAATTCTTCGGAATTTCCAAAGGAAATTCTTCGAAATTTCCAAAGGAAATTCTTCGAAATTTCCAAAGGAAATTCTTCGGAATTTCCAAGGGAAATTCTTCGGAATTTCCAAGGGAAATTCTTCGGAATTTCCAAGGGAAATTCTTCGGAATTTCCAAGGGAAATTCTTCGGAATTTCCAAGGGAAATTCTTCGGAATTTCCAAGGGAAATTCTTCGGAATTTCCAAGGGAAATTCTTCGGAATTTCCAAGGGAAATTCTTCGGAATTTCCAAGGGAAATTCTTCGGAATTTCCAAGGGAAATTCTTCGGAATTTCCAAGGGAAATTCTTCGGAATTTCCAAGGGAAATTCTTCGGAATTTCCAAGGGAAATTCTTCGGAATTTCCAAGGGAAATTCTTCGGAATTTCCAAGGGAAATTCTTCGGAATTTCCAAGGGAAACTCTTCGGAATTTCCAAGGGAAATTCTTCGGAATTTCCAAGGGAAATTCTTCGGAATTTCCAAGGGAAATTCTTCGGAATTTCCACGGGAAATTCTTCAGAATTTCCAAGGGAAATTCATTGGAATTTCCAAGGCAAATTCTTCGGAATTTCCAAGGCAAATTCTTCGGAATTTCCAAGGCAAATTCTTCGGAATTTCCAAGGCAAATTCTTCGGAATTTCCAAGGCAAATTCTTTGGAGTTTCCAAGGCAAATTCTTCGGAATTTCCAAGGCAAATTCTTCGGAATTTCCAAGGCAAATTCTTCGGAATTTCCACGGCAAATTCTTCGGAATTTCCAAGGAAATTCTTCGGTATTTCCAAGGGAAAATATTTAGAATTTCCAAAGGAAAATATTCGGGATTTCCAAGGGAAAATCTTCGGAATTTCCAAGCGAAATTCTTCGGAATTTCCAAGGGAAATTCTTCGGAATTTCCAAGGTAAATTCTTCGGAATTTCCTAGGTAAATTCTTCGGAATTTCCTAGGTAAATTCTTCGGAATTTCCTAGGTAAATTCTTCGGAATTTCCTAGGGAAATTCTTCGGAATTTCCTAGGGAAATTCTTCGGAATTTCCTAGGGAAATTCTTCGGAATTTCCTAGGGAAATTCTTCGGAATTTCCTAGGGAAATTCTTCGGAATTTCCTAGGGAAATTCTTCGGAATTTCCTAGGGAAATTCTTCGGAATTTCCTAGGGAAATTCTTCGGAATTTCCTAGGGAAATTCTTCGGAATTTCCTAGGGAAATTCTTCGGAATTTCCTAGGAAAATTCTTCGGAATTTCCTAGGGAAATTCTTCGGAATTTCCTAGGGAAATTCTTCGGAATTTCCTAGGGAAATTCTTCGGAATTTCCTAGGGAAATTCTTCGGAATTTCCTAGGGAAATTCTTCGGAATTTCCTAGGGAAATTCTTCGGAATTTCCTAGGGAAATTCTTCGGAATTTCCTAGGGAAATTCTTCGGAATTTCCTAGGGAAATTCTTCGGAATTTCCTAGGGAAATTCTTCGGAATTTCCTAGGGAAATTCTTCGGAATTTCCTAGGGTAATTCTTCGGAATTTCCTAGGGAAATTCTTCGGAATTTCCTAGGGAAATTCTTCGGAATTTCCTAGGGAAATTCTTCGGAATTTCCTAGGGAGATTCTTCGGAATTTCCTAGGGAAATTCTTCGGAATTTCCAAGGGAAATTCTTCGGAATTTCCAAGGGAAATTCTTCGGAATTTCCAAGGAAAATTCTTCGGAATTTCCAAAGGAAATTCTTCGAAATTTCCAAAGGAAATTCTTCGAAATTTCCAAAGGAAATTCTTCGGAATTTTTAAGGGAAATTCTTCGGAATTTCCAAGGAAAATTCTTCGGGATTTCCAAGGAATATTCTTCGGAATTTCCAGGGAAAATTCTTCGGAATTTCCAGGGAAAATTTTTCGGAATTTCTAGGGAAAATTCTTCGGAATTTCCAGGGAAAATTCTTCGGAATTTCCAGGGAAAATTCTTCGGAATTTCCAGGGAAAATTCTTCGGAATTTCCAGGGAAAATTCTTCGGAATTTCCAGGGAAAATTCTTCGGAATTTCCAGGGAAAATTCTTCGGAATTTCCAGGGAAAATTCTTCGGAATTTCCAGGGAAAATTCTTCGGAATTTCCAGGGAAAATTCTTCGGAATTTCCAGGGAAAATTCTTCGGAATTTCCAGGGAAAATTCTTCGGAATTTCCAGGGAAAATTCTTCGGAATTTCCAGGGAAAATTCTTCGGAATTTCCAGGGAAAATTCTTCGGAATTTCCAGGGAAAATTCTTCGGAATTTCCAGGGAAAATTCTTCGGAATTTCCAGGGAAAATTCTTCGGAATTTCCAGGGAAAATTCTTCGGAATTTCCAGGGAAAATTCTTCGGAATTTCCAAGGGAAATTCTTCGGAATTTCCAAAGGAAATTCTTCGGAATTTCCAAAGGAAATTCTTCGAAATTTCCAAAGGAAATTCTTCGAAATTTCCAAAGGAAATTCTTCGAAATTTCCAAAGGAAATTCTTCGAAATTTCCAAAGGAAATTCTTCGGAATTTCCAAGGGAAATTCTTCGGAATTTCCAAGGGAAATTCTTCGGAATTTCCAAGGGAAATTCTTCGGAATTTCCAAGGGAAATTCTTCGGAATTTCCAAGGGAAATTCTTCGGAATTTCCAAGGGAAACTCTTCGGAATTTCCCTTGGAAATTCTTCGGAATTTCCAAGGGATTTTCTTCGGAATTTCCAAGGGAAATTCTTCGGAATTTCCAAGGGAAATTCTTCGGAATTTCCAAGGGAAATTCTTCGGAATTTCCAAGGGAAATTCTTCGGAATTTCCAAGGGAAATTCTTCGGAATTTCCAAGGGAAATTCTTCGAAATTTCCAAGGGAAATTCTTCAGAATTTCCAAGGGAAATTCATTGGAATTTCCAAGGCAAATTCTTCGGAATTTCCAAGGCAAATTCTTCGGAATTTCCAAGGCAAATTCTTCGGAATTTCCAAGGGAAATTCTTCGGAATTTCCAAAGGAAATTCTTCGAAATTTCCAAAGGAAATTCTTCGAAATTTCCAAAGGAAATTCTTCGAAATTTCCAAAGGAAATTCTTCGAAATTTCCAAAGGAAATTCTTCGGAATTTCCTAGGGAAATTCTTCGGAATTTCCTAGGGAAATTCTTCGGAATTTCCAAGGGAAATTCTTCGGAATTTCCAAGGGAAATTCTTCGGAATTTCCAAGGGAAATTCTTCGGAATTTCCAAGGGAAATTCTTCGAAATTTCCAAGGGAAATTCTTTGGAATTTCCAAGGGAAATTCTTCGGAATTTCCAAGGGAAATTCTTCGGAATTTCCAAGGGAAATTCTTCGGAATTTCCAAGGGAAATTCTTCGGAATTTCCAAGGGAAATTCTTCGGAATTTCCAAGGGAAATTCTTCGGAATTTCCAAGGGAAATTCTTCGGAATTTCCAAGAGAAATTCTTCGGAATTTCCAAGGGAAATTTTTCGGAATTTCCAAGGGAAATTCTTCGGAATTTCCAAGCGAAATTCTTCGGAATTTCCAAGGGAAATTCTTCGGGATTTCCAAGGGAAATTCTTCGGAATTTCCAAGGGAAATTCTTCGGAATTTCCAAGGGAAATTTTTCGGAGTTTCCAAGGGAAACTCTTCGGAATTTCCAAGGAAAAATCATCAGAA
This sequence comes from Aedes albopictus, assembly GCF_035046485.1. Lineage (NCBI taxonomy): Eukaryota > Metazoa > Arthropoda > Insecta > Diptera > Culicidae > Aedes > Aedes albopictus. The sequence continues at coordinate 37,017,152 of NC_085136.1, forward strand.
TTTCCAAGGAAAATTTTTCGGAAATTCCATGGGAAATTCTTTGCAATTTCAAAGGGAAATTCTTTGAAATTTCCAAGGGATTTTTTTTTCAGAATTTATGAGCGTAATTTCTTTAAATTTTGGAGGAAAATTTTTCGGAACATCCGAGGCAAACTCTCCGGAACTACAATGGAAATTCTACGAGATTTCATTAAGAAAAAGTTCGAAATTTTAGAAGGGGAAATCTTTGAAATTTTCAAGCGAAATTCTTCGGGATTTCCAAGGAAAACTCCTTAGAGTTTCCAAGGGAAATGCTTTAGAATTTCCAATTAAAATGTTTCAGAATTTCCAAAGAAAGTTTTTCAGAATTTAAAAGGGAAATTTATCGAAACTTTCGATAGAAATTCTTCAGAATTTTCAAAGAGAAATTCTTCAAAATTTGCAAGGAAAATTCTCCAGAATTTCGAAGGGAAATTCTTCGGAATTTTCAAGAGGAGTTCTTCGGTATTTTCAAGGGAAATTCTTCGGACACAGAACACATCTTGCCAGGATTGATCGTTCTAATCGCACACAAATGGTTCACTTTCCTAGCAAAAAATATTTCTGTTTTACCCCTTACGGTTTCATGGCGCCAACCTCACTTTCCATTACCGTTACTTGTCATATTTTGCCGTACTACAGAGCCGAACAGATAATTGACATGGACATTGATCAACTGGACCCGGAAAACGACCAGGCTAGTGTAGTGTGCTGTTAAGCACCCGGCAACCTTCTACCATTACTTAACGTTTGCAGTTCTAACCTGCTGTGAGCCGTGTGTCGCCAAACTGTCGACCATATTTTACGCATCTCAACCAGCAACGACGACGGCGACTGACGTGAGGGCCAATGTTTACGGAAGCCAAAAAAAGCGGAGGATTATCCGCTTCGGGATGTCGTCGAGTTGTCACGTCGAGGCCCTAACCAACGACCAAGACCACCTGTCTCTGCTACGATGACAAACATCCACACGAGAGCTTCTGCGGGAGGGAAGCACCACTGAACCACCTTTGAAGTACGCTTTATTTGAATTGATCCGATAATTGATGAACCAAACACTCTGCGCTCGCCGACTGTCGTTCTTTGGATGATGGCAGACAAACAAACATATCATCTGTTAGAGTCGCCTCCATTCGGACAAAGTGCTAAATAAATTGACCAACCACCAACTGCGGTGGATTGGCACTGCTGAGCGGCCGAAGGTTGCAGCTTGCAGCAGCAGCAGCAGCAGTGGAACTCCCTCACATCCCTGTGCCTGCCTAGTGAGTGAGACATAAACTAACGCCTCGTTAGGTGCCGCAGTCAGACAGACAGCCGCAGTCACCACACACGCAGCTACTAGGTATTCCATTCGTCGTAACTCGGTGGTGCACTATGAGTAGAACGAGTCGCCACAGGGCCGGGCCGACCAACCACTGGGTTGGATAAACGATTATTGCTCCCGGTTCTGGGTCGTAAAGTTACAGAGTTTATGAGCCGGGAACTGTCACCCGGTAGTTTCCCGGATTCCATCGCCGTGCGCTAATGGGCGCCTCTAACAACGAACGATCTGGTCTGCTGGTCACCAACCAGTCCTGAATCATTGTTGGTGGTTATGAGTTTATCAAATTGAATTTTAACTTCGGGATTAGGCCGCTGAAATCGGTTGATCTGGTTTTACAGAACTGTGATGTCTTGTAATACTAAATTAAAATTTGACGTAGGACTACGCTTATCAGGAAGACGAGCTTGAACGAAGTTGGAATATATATCAATTGGATTTGGATTGGAATTGGATTGGATTTGGATTGGATTTGGATTGGATTTGGATTGGATTTGGATTGGATTTGGATTGGATTTGGATTGGATTTGGATTGGATTTGGATTGGATTTGGATTGGATTTGGATTGGATTTGGATTGGATTTGGATTGGATTTGGATTGGATTTGGATTGGATTTGGATTGGATTTGGATTGGATTTGGATTGGATTTGGATTGGATTTGGATTGGATTTGGATTGGATTTGGATTGGATTTGGATTGGATTTGGATTGGATTTGGATTGGATTTGGATTGGATTTGGATTGGATTTGGATTGGATTTGGATTGGATTTGGATTGGATTTGGATTGGATTTGGATTGGATTTGGATTGGATTTGGATTGGATATGGATTGGATTTGAATTGGATTTGGATTGGATTTGGATTGAATTTGGATTAGATTTGGATTGAATTTGGATTGAATTTGGATTGGATTTGTTTGGATTTGGATTGGATTTGGATTGGATTTGGATTGAATTTGGATTGAATTTGGATTGGATTTGGATTGGATTTGGATTGGATTTGGATTGGATTTGGATTGGATTTGGATTGGATTTGGATTGGATTTGGATTGGATTTGGATTGGATTTGGATTGGATTTGGATTGGATTTGGATTGGATTTGGATTGGATTTGGATTGGATTTGGATTGGATTTGGATTGGATTTGGATTGTATTTGGATTGGATTTGGATTGAATTTGGATTGCAAGTGGATTGGATTTAGATAGGAGTTACTTTGGATTAAGATTGTATTGGAGTCTAGACATTTTTCGCTTCTGAAGACACAGTGAGAATCATGGTAAAATCTGGTAGACGACATGACTTGAAGTTTTGGATGACTTGGAGAGGCCTTAAACATCTCACAGCATAGGAATGGAACTTGTATCATGTACATACTTAATCTTATAAAACCTGAAAGTTTTTATATAGTTGGTGACGACATCGTCAACGGCATGGTTCATATGGTAGATCTCTCACATTCAATTCCAGAACAGTTTGGAAAACCTAAGAATATGACATTGGAAGTGGAATAGGTAGTATATTTAAATATGCCTCGATGTTACGGACACCGTGAGAGCAATGGATGCTGTTGTAGATCATGTTACCTGTAGTTTCCAATGATTTGGAGAATCAAGAATGTCTCATAATATATGTATATGAGAAGAACTTGTTGTGGCTGAACATATGAGTAAAGAGCACCTTGGACCTTAAACTTCCCAGATGTTTTGGTTTATTATAATTTTCAGGTTCATTGCATGTCTGACAATCCACTCAATAGATTGCTAATGATCGTTTCATATGACTCAATCGTGATTGAAGCTAGCGCCTCACGTCCAGATGTTGATTTTCTCACAAATTATCCCTATCTGCCGTTGAAAGGCTTGTATAGTTCACCATTATTTCAATCATTCGGCAATCGTGATTTGGGTAGCATGCTCCATTTCATATCGTTTATACTGGCAGTGGCCTTCTTCCACGTCATTTCGGCCAACATCGAGAACTGTCCGGCCATATACTGGAGTACGGGCGCCATCGAAAACTGTTCGTCCATCATATACAAGCGTTCGAAGACGAGCAACGAATCCGTACAGTTTTGCTTTCAGACAGAGCTTCTATGCAGTACCATGAATTCCAGTAATATGAAAGTTACGGATCTCGGTTGCCGGAATGAGCAGGAAAGTCTCTGGTTCGGATTCACCATAGCTGGATACAGAAACGTGGAATCGGTAGTTAACTTCTCCATCTGTCGGACCTGGTCGGCCCCTAAAGCGTGCAGCTTCCAATCGACCGGTTATGTAACGGCCCTAAGCAAGTGGAACCTGCTCGTCAAAAGCGAATCGGTGCCGAATCCTTTCTCTAACATGGAAGGCTGTGATTGCAAACCTTACTGGGAGTATGCCGACACGCAATGGGAGATTTGTTATGGTAGTTCGAATTATACGACCTTAACCGTAGTAAGGGTTCTGGTAATTGTAGGGTTCATTGCTATGGCTGTCTTTGGATGCGTAACGTTTTCAATCAACTTCAAGCAGGGACTTGTACGTGTAGACACGGTTCAGCTTAAGGCGTAAAGTGTGTGTGAACATCTGCTGAGATCCCAACGTTCATTTCCATCCAGATGTTCTTTTCCCAGATAGCCCTTCAACTAGTTAACTGTGCCGTTTTTATTGCGGCAATCATCATTCTAGCTTGCTCCAGCTCCGAATCGTTGATACTCGAAGAGACTTTCTGCGCCTGTACCTCGGCCGTAACGGACAACTCTCTGAACTGAAGAACGGAATAGCGGAGTACAATCGATCGAAACTGGCCAACCTGCCAGAGTTCCGTTAACCCTCTCTCTACGGCTACGGAGACCTTCCGACCTTACGAGTTCATCGAAAGTCGGTGGAGAAGGTGTAAAAACGACGAAATGTGCTAGTTATAGGACTGTTTACTGTAGCGGTTGACAAGCCCATTCGTACCTGCAACCGTAGATACAATTCAACAGACTGCGTTTTCTTTCAACCTTATCCCGACAAAATGACTACACCTCTGCTAGTCTACGCCGTGTTCATCTTGCTTCAAACCACCATCTACGCATTCGAAAACACCAGCATCTGCCCCAAGATTCACTGGCAGCTGGAGCAGGACCTGTTGAACTGCAACTCCATCACGGTCAGCCCACCGTTCACTCCGACGGAGCTTCTCCCGCAGCTGCACCTCAGACGTGACACAGTCTCATCGTTGAACGAGTTCTACCAGAACTGCTCCGTCCGGTCCTGTACCCGTACGAATTTCTTCTGCGAAATCATACCGACCGCTCGCCATCGAGTAGACCTGCACTGCTACAGCCGGGACCGCAGGCTCCGAATCGAGGTTATGGAGTCATGGCCACCGCCGTCCGTCACGTCCGACGTTTGCCTGTGGATTTGTCGGAGTCGGGGGTGCGACGATCGGCAGAACAACTTCCGGCTGTTCATGGACTCGGAAGAAGCTCGGCTCGGGCATGTGATGGTTAGGATTTGCGAGGCAACTCATCATGCTGTAGGGGAGGGTTTGGACTGTGACTACGATCGGTATGGGATGTTCATGGATCGGCAACGAGAGGGCTGCGCAGCAAATCGACTGGTTACTGCGCAGTGGGTTAGTGAGGCCTACATTGCGATTATAGTGGTAGGTGTTTTCCTGAGTGCAGTGACAATTTATATGAATTTGGTGTTGATAAGAAGATTGTTTTTCGGGTAATTTGGTAGCTTTTCCAATGGACATGGATTTTCAGCATGTCCTTGGGAATATGAATCGTTTGTTTTTCAATGTTCAATTCCATTCGATGTTAGCAAAGGCAGAATAAATCAACTGAATCATTCACACAAGGCGCACTGTCCACAATAAACTCTCACTTTTCCGGAGATTCCGGACAGTCCATCCGGAAATTCCGGCAATCTCTCTAGAGTTTCTGGAAAATTTCTCCGGAGAATTTAGCCAATTTCCAGAGACTCCGGACAATTTATCCAAAAATTCTGGACAACCGCTTCGAAGATTACGGACAATCTCTCTAGAGTTCTGGATCAATCTCCCCGGAGCTTCCGGACATTTTTTTCCGGAGCTTCCGGAAAATTTCTCCGGAGCTTTCGGACAATTTCTCCGGAGATTACGAACAATCTCTTCGGACATTCAGAACAATATCTCCAGGGAATCCGGACAATCACTCTGGAGATTCAAGACAATCTCTCGGGAGATTTCGGTCAATCTTTCCGGCGATTGTGGACAATCTTTCCGGCAACTGTGGACAATCTCTCCGGAGATTGTGGACAATCTCTTCGGAGATTGTGGACAATCTCTTCGGAGATTTTGGGAAATCTCTCCGGAGATTGCGGACAATACCACCGAATATTACAGACAATCTCTCCGGTTATTTTGGACAATCTTCCCGGAGATTCTGGACAATCTCTCCGAAGATTCTGGACAATCTCTCCGAAGATTCTGAACAATCTCTCCGGAGATTCTAGACAATCTCTGCGGATATTCTGGATAATCTCTCCGGAGATTCCCGAAAACTTTTCAGAGATCCTGGATAATCTCTCCAAAGATTCTGGACAATCTCTCCAGAGATGCTGGACAATCTCGCCGGAGATTCTGAACAATCTTTCAGGAGATTCTGGACAAACTCTCTGGAGATTCTGGACAATCTTTCCGGACATTCTGGACAATCTCCGCGGAAATTTTGGAGAATTTCTCCGGAGATTGTGGACAATCTATCCGGAAATGTTGGACAATCTCTCCGGAGACTGTGGACAATACCTCCGGATATTACAGACAATCTCTCCGGTTATTATGGACAATCTTCCCGGAGATTTTGGACAATCTCTCCGGAGATTCTGGGAAATATCTCCGAAGATTCTGGACAATCTCACTGGAGATTCTAGACAATCTTTCCGGATATTCTAGGATATGGATAATCTCTCCGGAGATTCCGGAAAACTTTTCAGAGATCCTGGACAATCTCTCCGGAGATTCCGGACAATCTCTAAGGAGATTCTGGACAATCTTTTTGGAGATTCTGGACAATATCTCCGGAGATTCTGGAAATCTCTCCGGAGATTCTCGACAATCTCTTCGGAGATTCTGGACAATCTCTCCGGATTCAAGACCACCTCTCCTTAGATTCTGGACCACGTGTTTGAAAATTCTCGACAGAGTTGGATTGAACATTGAGACGTTCCGACATTGTTCGATAAAAGTTCTAAATCGTAGTCAGGTGAACAAAAATATATAAAATTGTTTTTCTTCAATCACAGTCTTTCACTTGTCCTGTTTTTTTTTTCAACCTTGTCCTACAGTCCATTTTTGCCCGTGGAAATCAATTGAAATTCCACCATTCCGACAGATGAGCTCTCCGTCAGAGGCCTACACATCATCCAACGGCGTCAAATTCCCATCCTAATACCAATCTGCGCCTTTCAACGACGGACGTTCCAGGGGGCGCCACTTTTCTCACTTGCATAGTATGTCGCCTGTCAACAGATGATCAGTTCACCCAACTAACCAACCGATGATGATGGTCACGCCAGCTTGGCGTCATTTTCCGAATTCCACTACCGAGTGGTCGCAACGATCAACTACTTTCGACCGTCATGTCACCCAGGTGGCAAATTTCCTCGTCTTTCAAACTGACACCTCTAAGTGGGGGGTCCTGGTCACTGGTCGTCTGTCTACACAACACATCTAGCTAATCACCACCTCGCGTCGCAATTGTTGACAGTGCTGGCTGGCGACCGCGATTTGTGTTGTTTTAATCCAATTTGCCGCCGTCGCGGCTTAGGGTCCATAAATTTGACGCTTTGCAAAAATAATGACCGTCATGCCTCGGACATACCTACATAGGTGCTGCTGCAGTAGCAGGGCACTTTTCGGTCTCGGGTTCGGCTGGGAAACACGATACCGCTAATCCCATTAATGAGTTGCGTTCCCTTTTCACGCATCTGGTTCGGTGTGCTACAAACTTCGCAGAGGTTTCTTCAGAGTTGTCATCGCTGGCCGCGTGTTCGCAGATTGCGGGGGATGTGGTAGGAATCTGAGCTTGTATGCCTGGTCGTGTTGTAGAACCATCTTCGCTCATCGACTGAGGCGGGAGTTTTTGATTTACCAGCGCCTATAATTAATCGCGTCTGTTCGCGTGATTAACACCAGAATGTGTGAACATATTCCTGGCTTTAATGGGGACGGCAAAACGTGTGCCGTGAAGAGGTATGAATGTTTCTTCACTGACATTGGGTGACACAATTCGGGGAAGATACGGTAGAAACTTCACCAATGCTTCTTGTTGAAGCTGGCGAAAGAGTTGGATGACGAAACGTTGAAAAGGGTCTTCCAAGTTCCTCTGGTGAAACCATCCAAGCTTCTCTGGTGGAAGCCTTCCAAGCTTCTCTGATTAATCCGCTACTCCACTCGCGCTACAGCTGCTCGGATAAACCCTCAAGCTTCTCTGGTCAAGCCTTCGGGACTTTCTGGTGAAACCATTCAATCTTCTCTGGTGAAGCCTTCCAAGCTTCCCGGGTGAAGCCTTCCAAGCTTCCCGGGTGAAGCCTTCCAAGCTTCCCTGGTGAAGCCTTCTAAGCTTCCCTGGTGAAGCCTTCCAAGCTTCCCTGGTGAAGCCTTCCAAGCTTCCCTGGTGAAGCCTTCCAAGCTTCCCTGGTGAAGCCTTCCAAGCTTCCCTGGTGAAGCCTTCCAAGCTTCCCTGGTGAAGCCTTCCAAGCTTCCCTGGTGAAGCCTTCCAAGCTTCCCTGGTGAAGCCTTCCAAGCTTCTCTGGTGAAGCCTTCCAAGCTTCCCTGGTGAAGCCTTCCAAGCTTCCCTGGTGAAGCCTTCCAAGCTTCTCTGGTGGAAGCCTTCCAAGCTTCTCTGGTGGAAGCCTTCCAAGCTTCTCTGGTGGAAGCCTTCCAAGCTTCTCTGGTGGAAGCCTTCCAAGCTTCTCTGGTGGAAGCCTTCCAAGCTTCTCTGGTGGAAGCCTTCCAAGCTTCTCTGGTGGAAGCCTTCCAAGCTTCTCTGGTGGAAGCCTTCCAAGCTTCTCTGGTGGAAGCCTTCCAAGCTTCTCTGGTGGAAGCCTTCCAAGCTTCTCTGGTGGAAGCCTTCCAAGCTTCTCTGGTGGAAGCCTTCCAAGCTTCTCTGGTGGAAGCCTTCCAAGCTTCTCTGGTGGAAGCCTTCCAAGCTTCTCTGGTGGAAGCCTTCCAAGCTTCTCTGGTGGAAGCCTTCCAAGCTTCTCTGGTGGAAGCCTTCCAAGCTTCTCTGGTGGAAGCCTTCCAAGCTTCTCTGGTGGAAGCCTTCCAAGCTTCTCTGGTGGAAGCCTTCCAAGCTTCTCTGGTGGAAGCCTTCCAAGCTTCTCTGGTGGAAGCCTTCCAAGCTTCTCTGGTGGAAGCCTTCCAAGCTTCTCTGGTGGAAGCCTTCCAAGCTTCTCTGGTGGAAGCCTTCCAAGCTTCTCTGGTGGAAGCCTTCCAAGCTTCTCTGGTGGAAGCCTTCCAAGCTTCTCTGGTGGAAGCCTTCCAAGCTTCTCTGGTGGAAGCCTTCCAAGCTTCCCTGGTGAAGCCTTCCAAGCTTCCCTGGTGAAGCCTTCCAAGCTTCCCTGGTGAAGCCTTCCAAGCTTCCCTGGTGAAGCCTTCCAAGCTTCCCTGGTGAAGCCTTCCAAGCTTCCCTGGTGAAGCCTTCCAAGCTTCCCTGGTGAAGCCTTCCAAGCTTCCCTGGTGAAGCCTTCCAAGCTTCCCTGGTGAAGCCTTCCAAGCTTCCCTGGTGAAGCCTTCCAAGCTTCCCTGGTGAAGCCTTCCAAGCTTCCCTGGTGAAGCCTTCCAAGCTTCCCTGGTGAAGCCTTCCAAGCTTCCCTGGTGAAGCCTTCAAGCTTCCCTGGTGAAGCCTTCCAAGCTTCCCTAGTGGAAGCCTTCCAAGCTTCCCTGGTGAAGCCTTCCAAGCTTCCCTGGTGAAGCCTTCCAAGCTTCCCTGGTGAAGCCTTCCAAGCTTCCCTGGTGAAGCCTTCCAAGCTTCCCTGGTGAAGCCTTCCAAGCTTCCCTGGTGAAGCCTTCCAAGCTTCCCTGGTGAAGCCTTCCAAGCTTCCCTGGTGAAGCCTTCCAAGCTTCCCTGGTGAAGCCTTCCAAGCTTCCCTGGTGAAGCCTTCCAAGCTTCCCTGGTGAAGCCTTCCAAGCTTCCCTGGTGAAGCCTTCCAAGCTTCCCTGGTGAAGCCTTCCAAGCTTCCCTGGTGAAGCCTTCCAAGCTTCCCTGGTGAAGCCTTCCAAGCTTCCCTGGTGAAGCCTTCCAAGCTTCCCTGGTGAAGCCTTCCAAGCTTCCCTGGTGAAGCCTTCCAAGCTTCCCTGGTGAAGCCTTCCAAGCTTCCCTGGTGAAGCCTTCCAAGCTTCCCTGGTGAAGCCTTCCAAGCTTCCCTGGTGAAGCCTTCCAAGCTTCCCTGGTGAAGCCTACCAAGCTTCCCTGGTGAAGCCTTCCAAGCTTCCCTGGTGAAGCCTTCCAAGCTTCCCTGGTGAAGCCTTCCAAGCTTCCCTGGTGAAGCCTTCCAAGCTTCCCTGGTGAAGCCTTCCAAGCTTCCCTGGTGAAGCCTTCCAAGCTTCCCTGGTGAAGCCTTCCAAGCTTCCCTGGTGAAGCCTTCCAAGCTTCCCTGGTGAAGCCTTCCAAGCTTCCCTGGTGAAGCCTTCCAAGCTTCCCTGGTGAAGCCTTCCAAGCTTCCCTGGTGAAGCCTTCCAAGCTTCCCTGGTGAAGCCTTCCAAGCTTCCCTGGTGAAGCCTTCCAAGCTTCCCTGGTGAAGCCTTCCAAGCTTCCCTGGTGAAGCCTTCCAAGCTTCCCTGGTGAAGCCTTCCAAGCTTCCCTGGTGAAGCCTTCCAAGCTTCCCTAGTGGAAGCCTTCCAAGCTTCCCTGGTGGAAGACTTCCAAGCTTCCCGGGTGAAGCCTTCCAAGCTTCCCTGGTGAAGCCTTCCAAGCTTCCCTGGTGAAGCCTTCCAAGCTTCCCTGGTGAAGCCTTCCAAGCTTCCCTGGTGAAGCCTTCCAAGCTTCCCTGGTGAAGCCTTCCAAGCTTCCCTGGTGAAGCCTTCCAAGCTTCCCTGGTGAAGCCTTCCAAGCTTCCCTGGTGAAGCCTTCCAAGCTTCCCTGGTGAAGCCTTCCAAGCTTCCCTGGTGAAGCCTTCCAAGCTTCCCTGGTGAAGCCTTCCAAGCTTCCCTGGTGAAGCCTTCCAAGCTTCCCTGGTGAAGCCTTCCAAGCTTCCCTGGTGAAGCCTTCCAAGCTTCCCTGGTGAAGCCTTCCAAGCTTCCCTGGTGAAGCCTTCCAAGCTTCCCTGGTGAAGCCTTCCAAGCTTCCCTGGTGAAGCCTTCCAAGCTTCCCTGGTGAAGCCTTCCAAGCTTCCCTGGTGAAGCCTTCCAAGCTTCCCTGGTGAAGCCTTCCAAGCTTCCCTGGTGAAGCCTTCCAAGCTTCCCTGGTGAAGCCTTCCAAGCTTCCCTGGTGAAGCCTTCCAAGCTTCCCTGGTGAAGCCTTCCAAGCTTCCCTGGTGAAGCCTTCCAAGCTTCCCTGGTGAAGCCTTCCAAGCTTCCCTGGTGAAGCCTTCCAAGCTTCCCTGGTGAAGCCTTCCAAGCTTCCCTGGTGAAGCCTTCCAAGCTTCCCTGGTGAAGCCTTCCAAGCTTCCCTGGTGAAGCCTTCCAAGCTTCCCTGGTGAAGCCTTCCAAGCTTCCCTGGTGAAGCCTTCCAAGCTTCCCTGGTGAAGCCTTCCAAGCTTCCCTGGTGAAGCCTTCAAGCTTCCCTGGTGAAGCCTTCCAAGCTTCCCTGGTGAAGCCTTCCAAGCTTCCCTGGTGAAGCCTTCCAAGCTTCCCTGGTGAAGCCTTCCAAGCTTCCCTGGTGAAGCCTTCCAAGCTTCCCTAGTGGAAGCCTTCCAAGCTTCCCTAGTGGAAGCCTTCCAAGCTTCTCTGATGGAAGCCTTCCAAGCTTCTCTGATGGAAGCCTTCCAAGCTTCTCTGGTGGAAGCCTTCCAAGCTTCTCTGGTGGAAGCCTTCCAAGCTTCTCTGGTGGAAGCCTTCCAAGCTTCTCTGGTGGAAGCCTTCCAAGCTTCTCTGGTGGAAGCCTTCCAAGCTTCTCTGGTGGAAGCCTTCCAAGCTTCTCTGGTGGAAGCCTTCCAAGCTTCTCTGGTGGAAGCCTTCCAAGCTTCTCTGGTGGAAGCCTTCCAAGCTTCTCTGGTGGAAGCCTTCCAAGCTTCTCTGGTGGAAGCCTTCCAAGCTTCTCTGGTGGAAGCCTTCCAAGCTTCTCTGGTGGAAGCCTTCCAAGCTTCTCTGGTGGAAGCCTTCCAAGCTTCTCTGGTGGAAGCCTTCCAAGCTTCTCTGGTGGAAGCCTTCCAAGCTTCTCTGGTGGAAGCCTTCCAAGCTTCTCTGGTGGAAGCCTTCCAAGCTTCTCTGGTGGAAGCCTTCCAAGCTTCTCTGGTGGAAGCCTTCCAAGCTTCTCTGGTGGAAGCCTTCCAAGCTTCTCCGGTGGAAGCCTTCCAAGCTTCTCCGGTGGAAGCCTTCCAAGCTTCTCTGGGTGAAGCCGTCCAAGCTTCCCGGGTGAAGCCTTCCAAGCTTCCCGGGTGAAGCCTTCCAAGCTTCCCGGGTGAAGCCTTCCAAGCTTCCCGGGTGAAGCCTTCCAAGCTTCCCGGGTGAAGCCTTCCAAGCTTCCCGGGTGAAGCCTTCCAAGCTTCCCGGGTGAAGCCTTCCAAGCTTCCCGGGTGAAGCCTTCCAAGCTTCCCGGGTGAAGCCTTCCAAGCTTCCCGGGTGAAGCCTTCCAAGCTTCCCGGGTGAAGCCTTCCAAGCTTCCCGGGTGAAGCCTTCCAAGCTTCCCGGGTGAAGCCTTCCAAGCTTCCCGGGTGAAGCCTTCCAAGCTTCCCGGGTGAAGCCTTCCAAGCTTCCCGGGTGAAGCCTTCCAAGCTTCCCGGGTGAAGCCTTCCAAGCTTCCCGGGTGAAGCCTTCCAAGCTTCCCGGGTGAAGCCTTCCAAGCTTCCCGGGTGAAGCCTTCCAAGCTTCCCGGGTGAAGCCTTCCAAGCTTCCCGGGTGAAGCCTTCCAAGCTTCCCGGGTGAAGCCTTCCAAGCTTCCCGGGTGAAGCCTTCCAAGCTTCCCGGGTGAAGCCTTCCAAGCTTCCCGGGTGAAGCCTTCCAAGCTTCTCTGGTGAAGCCTTCCAAGCTTCTCTGGTGAAGCCTTCCAAGTTTCACAGGTGAAGCCTTCCAAGTTTCACAGGTGAAGCCTTCCAAGTTTCACAGGTGAAGCCTTCCAAGCTTCACAGGTGAAGCCTTCCAAGCTTCCCGGGTGAAGCCTTCCAAGCTTCCCTGGTGAAGCCTTCCAAGCTTCCCTGGTGAAGCCTTCCAAGCTTCCCTGGTGAAGCCTTCCAAGCTTCCCTGGTGAAGCCTTCCAAGCTTCCCTGGTGAAGCCTTCCAAGCTTCCCTGGTGAAGCCTTCCAAGCTTCCCTGGTGAAGCCTTCCAAGCTTCCCTGGTGAAGCCTTCCAAGCTTCCCTGGTGAAGCCTTCCAAGCTTCCCTGGTGAAGCCTTCCAAGCTTCCCTGGTGAAGCCTTCCAAGCTTCCCTGGTGAAGCCTTCCAAGCTTCCCTGGTGAAGCCTTCCAAGCTTCCCTGGTGAAGCCTTCCAAGCTTCCCTGGTGAAGCCTTCCAAGCTTCCCTGGTGAAGCCTTCCAAGCTTCCCTGGTGAAGCCTTCCAAGCTTCCCTGGTGAAGCCTTCCAAGCTTCCCTGGTGAAGCCTTCCAAGCTTCCCTGGTGAAGCCTTCCAAGCTTCCCTGGTGAAGCCTTCCAAGCTTCCCTGGTGAAGCCTTCCAAGCTTCCCTGGTGAAGCCTTCCAAGCTTCCCTGGTGAAGCCTTCCAAGCTTCCCTGGTGAAGCCTTCCAAGCTTCCCTGGTGAAGCCTTCCAAGCTTCCCTGGTGAAGCCTTCCAAGCTTCCCTGGTGAAGCCTTCCAAGCTTCCCTGGTGAAGCCTTCCAAGCTTCCCTGGTGAAGCCTTCCAAGCTTCCCTGGTGAAGCCTTCCAAGCTTCCCTGGTGAAGCCTTCCAAGCTTCCCTGGTGAAGCCTTCCAAGCTTCCCTGGTGAAGCCTTCCAAGCTTCTCTGATGGAAGCCTTCCAAGCTTCTCTGGTGGAAGCCTTCCAAGCTTCTCTGGTGGAAGCCTTCCAAGCTTCTCTGGTGGAAGCCTTCCAAGCTTCTCTGGTGGAAGCCTTCCAAGCTTCTCTGGTGGAAGCCTTCCAAGCTTCTCTGGTGGAAGCCTTCCAAGCTTCTCTGGTGGAAGCCTTCCAAGCTTCTCTGGTGGAAGCCTTCCAAGCTTCTCTGGTGGAAGCCTTCCAAGCTTCTCTGGTGGAAGCCTTCCAAGCTTCTCTGGTGGAAGCCTTCCAAGCTTCTCTGGTGGAAGCCTTCCAAGCTTCTCTGGTGGAAGCCTTCCAAGCTTCTCTGGTGGAAGCCTTCCAAGCTTCTCTGGTGGAAGCCTTCCAAGCTTCTCTGGTGGAAGCCTTCCAAGCTTCTCTGGTGGAAGCCTTCCAAGCTTCTCTGGTGGAAGCCTTCCAAGCTTCTCTGGTGGAAGCCTTCCAAGCTTCCCTGGTGAAGCCTTCCAAGCTTCTCTGGTGAAGCCTTCCAAGCTTCTCTGGTGAAGCCTTCCAAGCTTCGCTGGTGAAGCTTTCCAAGCTTCTCTGAGGAAGTCATTTAACTCAGTGAATCGAAGTGGAAGATTATTTTAACTCACTGGATTGACACCCCTATGACGAAAATTGATAAGTCATATCTCATTGACATAAGAATAGCCATATCTGCCTAACGCATATGATAATAAAGTGCAATTAAGTATTCAGATCCCCGTGTTAGATAATCAGAAGCACCCATCGATGCACACGTTCAATAAATCAAATTGCTCTCTCAAGTTCTCAAGATGATTTACGACTTATGCGACGACAACCGGTCGAAGCCCAACCAGCGGAGATCGTAATCACTTCTAATTAGTCAACTGAGCCAACTTAGACACCCGAAGTAATTGTCACCAGGGTGAGTACAAGCTCAACAATCTGCCATCAATCCGGCGCGGCGACTGACTGAGCGATGACGATCTCTCGCCACCGCCGTCGAAGAGTAAATTAATTCATCTTATCGCGCGAACCGCAAACTCCAACGATCGTTACTCATTAATTCAAACGCGGCGACACAGGCAGGCGGATGATGATCAGCTGCGTTTACGGCGACGGCGACGGCTAGAACATTTGCCCTTTTTCGACCCACTAACTGCCACAGACCTACCCGACTTCGACCCAAACAAAGTGTAATTGAATGATTAATTCTACCTAATTGATACTGGCAGCAGGTCGGATAGGTTTCGTGCTCGAAGCATAAAAGTAGACACACATTCCCGACTGCCAAACTCGGATGTCACGACATTTGACTACCCGCTCTGCTACTAGTCAGATAGGTACTTCCTGGCTCTGTTTAGGGATTTATGGTCGCGCACAAAGAGATCGCATCGAAACCAATTAGGTGATTGCTTGTTTGGGTCCAAATCGGTTCGTCAACATCGCCCGTTGCGATGGCGATGGTGGCGCTAAGGTCGCTCGCACTCTACGGGCGCCACTCGATCGAGCGATCGCACATATAGAAAGTCGCCACAACTCGAGGGCGCTCGCGACTAAGAACTTACTTACATAAGAACGCGAGTGATTCTCGTCGCCTCGCGGGTTGATCCGTGGGCAGACTCGTCGTTCTTGATCTTGTGTGTGCTGAATATTTAATGGCTCAATTGCTTGGATTGGCTGGGAACAACGGTTCTAGGGCGTTCTAGGCTAGTCCCGCGGTAGGTTTCCCGAGTTTTTGCCACCGAACAGTGCGCCAAAAGTGCTAAAAACTAAGACTTCGATGAAGCCCTAAAAACCATCATAAAACCAAAATAAAACCATTTTGGTTTTATGCAGAACCTCCTCAAACCATTTTGGTCTTCAAGTTGTTGCTTTCAGGTCGCCATACATCATCAAAGTAGCAAGCCTTCCAGATTTCTAACTTTCTTATAATTTAATTTTATTCAACCCCACAATAAAACCAAAATAAAACCATGTTGCTTTCCTTTGTATTGTAGTCCAGTACTGCTATGCTTATCAGAACCTTTGCAACGCAAGTCGGTTTTCAAGTTTTTACTTGAATTTTCAGGTTGACATAAATCATTAAATGACAACATATAAATTTTCACCTTTTTTATTTTTATTTTTTTTATACTATCATAAAACCAACACGAAACTATTTTGATTTCATTATGTTTGTCGGGACTTTTTTGAAGTCAATTGGTCTTGGACAAAATATAGATTTTTCGTTGTTTTTATTTGTTATTTTTTGCTTTTTTTCTTTTTTTTTTTATATATTTTTTCCTTTTTTTTATATTTTTTCATTTTTTATATTTTTTGTTAGGGGTGTCAGTCTGTCCGACATTCTACAAGTTTTTATCGATTCTTGCCCACTGTGCATCGAGGAAGTGTTCCCCAGCGAGGCAACAGTTTCCGCGGCCTTGAGGAAACCCTTCGTATCGCGCAAAACACCGACAACGACGACGACTGACTATTCGCCACTTTTTTGCGTCTTTGTTCGACATCAAACGGTGACCGGCGGCGGCAGCCGGCAACCCTAATGTCGATTTCAAATTCGAATCACTGTGACCCCAAAAAAGGATCGCTCATCGGAGCAACTTTGACTCGGACCGCGTGTGAACGCCTCTTGATTAGTCTTTCACCCTCAAACGCACCCGAAGCCGGCGGAAGTCATTCGGAGGAGTGCTGCTAAATTTTTGCAACAGTAGTAAAAGCGCTCGACATTGAGACCCCCTCTAACACAACGACGAGTCGGTAGACCGCGCTGTCAATCCGATTTGGGACCAAGCAGCAGACTTGGGAGCCTATTTGGGGAGGCGTTAATTGTCGCTGCAAGGCATGATCGAGTTCAAGTTCCGATCGAGTGCTTCCTCGTTGCCCTAATTGTCATAGTCGTTGTCGTTAGCGAGAACAAAGATTTGAGGGATTTGCTGGGAAACTGCGTCGGTCACTAGGCGTGGATCATTTGTTTCAATAAGTACGTGACAATGACGCGCACGGGGGGGAACATACTGCCGCCATCTAGGAAGCAGTTTGGAGATCAACAGCGACTTGTTTTTGTCCATCAACTGTGCAGTGCATCACTGACTGCCAAGTCCGATGAGTTCAGATGATTAACCTTTCAAGTCGTATGAAAATGATGAAGATGATAATTGATTACCCGCAGAAAGATGCTGATGGGACAAACAGCTGTGTCACCTCGGGCTCGGACTCGGCTGACACTTGATGCGCTCTCTGGTAGTAGT
Organism: Aedes albopictus; assembly: GCF_035046485.1. NCBI lineage: Eukaryota > Metazoa > Arthropoda > Insecta > Diptera > Culicidae > Aedes > Aedes albopictus. Next base: position 37,033,800 of record NC_085136.1, read on the forward strand.
GGTGATGATGAGAATGGGAACTGTTTGGTGGGATTGAACCGGAACCAGCAGCAGCGCTGCGCTGGAATGGGCCTCGAAATTGGAGACTTAGCCGTAAATCATGGTCGTTCAGCGAATGCACTGTGACAGTGATGAGCTTAGAGAGCTTATGAATTGTTAATTATCAGCTGATCAGCTTCCAGAGGCAGTATACGACATTGAGAATATTCAATTTGCAGCTGCTTTGGAAAGCCTTAGTGAGAATCCTCAACAAACGATTTCCCATCGGTATAGCATGTCCGCTAGACACATAAGGAAATTGACTTTGATCGAAAACCATTACCAGGAGGCGTTGGAAATCATTGCCATGAAATGTTGAAGAGCTCAAACAGAAATTCATCAGGAAGCGCTGAAAAACCTCATTGGATAAGCTTGTTAAGACTTGAATTATTTTTCAAACGAAACTGAAAAGGCTTCGCCAGAAAGCATTGAAAACATTCATCAGGAAGCGTTGGAAAGCATCATCAAGGAGCATTGGAAGGCTATATCAGAAAGCAAAGAAGAACTTCATCAAAGGAGCACGGAAGTTTCTCGTTGGAAAGCTTCATTAAAGCTGTCCTACGAAAGATGAGTAGTGAGGAGTAAGGAGTGAGTAAAGAAAAGTGAGAAGTTGGAGAGAGCTGTAAGAAGAAACCAGTGAAGAGTGTAAAGGACAGTGAGGACTGAGCAATGATTATTGAATAGTGAAGAATGAGAAGTGAAGAGAATGAAGCAATGAGAAGTGAGCAGTGCGAGATTGAACAAACACTAGGCAACGGACAACATGAAACACCCACAGGAATAGTGAAGGACTTTTAGTTTGAAAGGTGAGGTGAAGAGTGAGATGTAGTGAAGAATAAACAGCGAAAAGTGAGGAGTGAAAAGTAAGCAGTGAAAAAAGAAAAGTGAGGAGCTAACAGTGCAGCGAGAACAGTGAACTGTGAAGAAAGAACTTTGAAGAAGTGAAGAGTGATAAGTGAGGAATGCCACAGCTGTATAGGTGTGGGTATTCAGCATAACCATGCTGAGGATGACGGGCTCGATTTACGGTCGGTCTAGGAACTTGGCTTGGTCCCAGTGGGGACGTTACTCCGAGAAGAAGAAGCGAGGTGAGGAAGTGTGAGTAATTATAAGTGAGCAGTGAAAAGTGACGGGTGAGAGGTGAGTGAGAAAAAAGCAGTGGAAAACCAGCATTGAAAAGAAAAAAAAGAGTTTCTATCACAGAATAGTAAGGAGATAGAGCAGCAAAGAGTCAGAAGAGAGAAAAGAGAGATGTGAGCAATTTGAAGTCAGTATTGAGCAGTGTAGTGAGAAATGGCATATAAATGAAACGACAGAAGTGAGAAATGAGAAGTCAACAACAAGTAACTCAAATGATATTCGTCATTTTTAATGTATACGTACAAGAAAGCCAATTCAAAACGGATATTTTTTTTATTTTTTTTATTCGTGAATATTAACTTAAGCTAATTCTTCACACAAATTCAAAACGGAGTCGGACATCGATTTTCGTTTTCTCTAGATTGAGCACGAATAATGGCGAAAGTTACAGGATCGAATTTGCTTCATCGATCATCATTTCTATAAATTAAAATGAAAAAAAGAAGTAGAATTGCTCTTTATGGCCATAAAATGCCAGCCTGCGATGCGATTTTGAAATATTTAGAAGAAAGAGAGAGTTTAAATGGCGTCAGATGAATCCCTGAGAGTAAATCAGTTTAATTCCTGAGAGGAATTCATGTGAATTTCTAAGAAAAAATCAGGGGAATCCTGAGAGGGATTCATATGAATTCCAGAGAGAAATTCAGGTTAATTTCTGAAAGAAATTCATTTAAAATCCTAAGAGGGATTCAGGTACACTCACAAGTGAAATTCTTGAGAGGGTACTCCTCTGTGAATTCCTGAGATGAATTTAGGTTAATTCCTGAAAGAACTTCAGGTGAATTGTGAGGTAAGAAGTGAGGTTAATTCCTAAGAGGAATTGAGTTCAATTCCTGAGAGAACCTCAGTTGTATTCCAGAGAGAGAATATCTGGTGCATTCCTGAGAAGGATTCAAGTGAATTCTTGAATGGATGTTTCAAGTGAATTCTTGAGTAGACCATTCATGTGAATTCTTGAGCGCAATTCAGGAACGAATTCAAGTGAATAATTTGAGGAATTCAAATGAATTCTTGACAGGAAATCAGGTGAGTTTCTGATAGGAAGTCAAGTGAATCCATGAGAGGAATGCAAGTGAACCCTTGAAAGGAATTCAAGTGAATCCCTCAGAGGAATTCAAGTGCATGCCTGAAAGATATTCAAGTGAATTCTTGAGAAGAGTTCGAGTGAAAAATAGAGAGGAATTTAAGTGAATTTATAAGAGGAATTAAAAAGAAAATCTGAGAGGAATTCTAGTGAATTCCTGAGAGGAATTCAAGTGAAGTCCTGAGAAGAATTAGAGTGAATTCCTGAGAGGAATTCAAGTGAATTCCTGAGAGGAATTCAAGTGAATTCCTGAGAGGAATTCAAGTGAATTCCTGAGAGGAATTCAAGTGAATTCCTGAGAGGAATTCAAGTGAATTCCTGAGAGGAATTCAAGTGAATTCCTGAGAGGAATTCAAGTGAATTCCTGAGAGGAATTCAAGTGAATTCCTGAGAGGAATTCGAGTGAATTCCTGAGAGGAATTCAAGTGAATTCCTGAGAGGAATTCAAGTGAATTCCTGAGAGGAATTCAAGTGAATTCCTGAGAGGAATTCAAGTGAATTCCTGAGAGGAATTCAAGTGAATTCCTGAGAGGAATTCAAGTGAATTCCTGAGAGGAATTCAAGTGAATTCCTGAGAGGAATTCAAGTGAATTCCTGAGAGGAACTCAAGTGAATTCCTGAGAGGAATTCAAGTGAATTCCTGAGAGGAATTCAAGTGAATTCCTGAGAGGAATTCAAGTGAATTCCTGAGAGGAATTCAAGTGAATTCCTGAGAGGAATTCAAGTGAATTCCTGAGAGGAATTCAAGTGAATTCCTGAGAGGAATTCAAGTGAATTCCTGAGAGGAATTCAAGTGAATTCCTGAGAGGAATTCAAGTGAATTCCTGAGAGGAATTCAAGTGAATTCCTGAGAGGAATTCAAGTGAATTCCTGAGAGGAATTCAAGTGAATTCCTGAGAGGAATTCAAGTGAATTCCTGAGAGGAATTCAAGTGAATTCCTGAGAGGAATTCAAGTGAATTCCTGAGAGGAATTCAAGTGAATTCCTGAGAGGAATTCAAGTGAATTCCTGAGAGGAATTCAAGTGAATTCCTGAGAGGAATTCAAGTGAATTCCTGAGAGGAATTCAAGTGAATTCCTGAGAAGAATTCAAGTGAATTCCTGAGAGGAATTCAAGTGAATTCCTGAGAGGAATTTTATGAATTCCTGAGAGGAATTCAAGTGAATTCCTGAGAGGAATTTTATGAATTCCTGAGAGGAATTCAGATGAATTGCTGAGAGGAATTCAGATGAATTCCTGAGAGGAATTCAGATGAATTCCTGAGAGGAATTCAGATGAATTTCTGAAAAGAATTCAGTTGAATTCCTGAGAGGAATTCAGATGAACTCCTGAGAGGAATTCAGTTGAATTCCTGAGAGGAATCCAGATGAATCCTGAGCGGAATTCAGATGAATTCCTGAGAGGAATTTAGCTGAATTCCTGAGAGGAATTTAGCTGAATTCCTGAGAGGAATATAGCTGAATTCCTAAGAGGAATACAGATGAATTTCTGAGAGGAATTCAGATGAATTCCTGAGAGGAATTTAGTTGAATTCCTGAGAGGAATTTAGCTGAATTCCTGAGAGGAATATAGCTGAATTCCTGAGAGGAATACAGATGAATTTCTGAGAGGAATTCAGATGAATTTCTGAGAGGAATTCAGATGAATTCCTGAGAGGAATTTAGATGAATTCCTGAGAGGAATTCAGATGAATTCCTGAGAGGAATTCAGATGAATTCCTGAGAGGAATTCAGATGAATTCCTTAACCCTCTAATACCCTAATTTTTGATTTTGATCTAAATACCATTTTTCGTCATCTAAAATCGATTTAAACATGTTTTGGAAGATGATTATTTTTAATTCTCGATTTCGTGAATTTCAGTTTTTGATTTTTCTAATTTTTATTTTTGAACATCCACACACTTTTATATTTTTCCTGGAAGCCAATTTGGGGGACGGATTTTTTGAGATGAAAACATTTTGATATTTTATGATTATTGTTGAAATATGATTATTTTAAATTTTTTTCATAGAAAATTTTATTTTCCGTGTAATTTTAAGGAAAATAATTTTAGAGTGTATTAGATTCGCTTAAACTATTAAAAAAAGATAGAATGATTTGGGAAAAAATTTAAATACGTTAATTGTAGCGATTCTATACAAAATAAACAATGACTTCTAAAAGGTGACTAAATCATCAATTTTTCAATGATTTTAAAAAAATGTAAATACGCTTTAAAATACACCAAAAACCATTTTGAGATATACAGAACAGTCCAAAATATCAGCCAACAATATAAAAAAAATGATTTTCAACGAAACAAAAAATACAAAAATGCTCAAACTATACCCGTCTAAAGGCGGGATTGGGTATTAGAGGGTTAAAGGAATTCTGGTGAACTCCTGAGAGGCATTCAGATGAATTCCTGAGAGTATCAATCTTGAGAGTAATTCAGTCAAATTCCTGAGAGCCGAGGACCTGGGATCGAATCCCACAAAATGTGAGTTCTTCCTTCGGAAGGGAAATAAAGCTCGACTCGAGTCAAGTACAAGACACTGAAGACGACCTTACAGTTGAGGTCGAAATACGTATCTGTCGAAGGATGCAAATTCTTAGTGGAATTCAATGGAACAGTACCTCACAAGATTTTCTTTTTGCTTACAGATATTCCCCTAACAAGCCCAGGTTAATCATCATCAGAAAAATATTAAAAATAATAAAAATTTCTGAATTCCCCTAACAAGCCCAGGTTAATCATCATCAGAAAAATATTAAAAATAATAAAAATTTCTGAGAGGAATTCAGGTGAACTTTCGAAAGAATATCAGGTGAATTCTCGAGATGAATTCAGGTGACTTTCTGATAAGAATTCAGATGAATTCCTGATGGAAATTCTGGTGAGTGGAATTAAAGTGCATTCCTGAGAGGAATTCAAGTGAGTTCCTCAGAGAAATTCAAGTGAAATCCTGAGAGGAATTCATGTGAGGAATTCAAGAGAATTTCAGTGAGGATTTCTGGTGAATTGCTGTGAGAAATTCATGCGAATTTCTGTGGGCAATTCAAATGAATTCTCGAGAGGCATTCCAATGAACTCCTGAGAATAATAGGTGAGTTCCTGAAAGAAATTTCTGAAAGGAATTCAAGTGCTTTCTTGAGAGGTATTTATGTGTAATCCTGAGAGGAATTCAGGTGAATTCCAGAAATGAATTCAGGTGAATATCAGAAATGTATGTAGGTGAATTCCTGACAGAAATTCAGGTAAATGTCTGAGAGAAGTTCTTGGGAATTGCTGATTGGAGTTTGGGGAAAATTCTGAGAGGAATTTAAGTGAATTCTTGTGCGAAATTCAGGTTATTTTCTGAGACGAAAGGCATTTAATATTCGAAAAAATAGCCAATTATCAAACCTGGAAAAACTTCAAATTTGTACAAACATTCCATGTTTCTTCCGTTTGGATTCGATTTTCTCCCACATACCTGTAACGAGAGAAGAAAAAGCCGTATTAGTGAATTAAACCTCAACATGTGATAGAGTTAGAAGAAATAAAAGAGATAACGTTAAAACTCTGTGAATTAATGGTTGTGTCAAGTCGTTAAGTCAATTTGATCTTAAGAATGACTTGTCATAAAATAGTGTTTGGAAAAGTTGATCCAATGTTGAAATTTCAGTGGTTTCAATGAAGAATAAGAAATCGAACATACATTTATGTATTTTGACGATTCATCTGACAGACTGATGATTTTAAATATATAGCTCTGATTTATTTATTACAAAACCTTGATAAAACCCCAATTGATACCAGTAAACCGATTGTTAAAAGAAGACTTAGAATGAAATAATCAAAATCTCATTAGGCCAAAATAGATTCTACATAAACAGCATCATTCCAAAGTCAATGACACCATGCTCATCGTAGACAGACCGCCAATAAACCCACTCGCGACACTATATTTATACAGTGGCAAACATTTAGTTTGTACGTCTTAAGCAGTTTAGGAATTCAACGGGGATGCACTAATTACCAATTCAAATTGATCATCTATATATTTGCGTTCACCTTGGTCGGTTGCAGAACCCCAATACAACGAGCTTTTTCTTGTGCGAACTGAAAGATAATTGCCCGTACGTGAAACCAGGTGCCATTGCAAAACTAAAGAATTAATTAACGCCAGAACTACGTCGTGGCGCGGCGTACTGGTCTAGGTCTAGGGTCAAGCGATTCTCTTTCGCATTGAGAACAGAACCACAAGAAGGATAAAAACTATTAATTAAACGGCTACTTACGAGTTCAGGGTCTCTCTACACGCGTAGGCCGGCTGAGATAATCTCTGTATACCGTGGTGGTTAATACTTTCTCAAGAACGAAAACGAAGTCGAGTGGAGAAACGAACCAAAGGCCGGTTTTTAGGAGTTAATTTATGCCAAAACCGAAAGCGTGTTACTATCATCTCTCGTGGATCTGATACTGGAAGGCTAGGGAGAATTTCACCGCTCACGGACGGAGAAAAAGGACATTGATCTTCGTAGTTCAGAGTGATTGAACTTGGAAACAGGACTTTCATAAAGTCATCGGAATTCCATTACTGAGAAAATTGCATCTGAGTTCTTCAAAAGAAATCATGAGAATTCCTAAGAAGAATTCAAATTATTTCCGGATAAAAATTCAAGTGAATTCTTCAGAGGAATATGAATGAATTTTTGAGAGGAATTTGAGTGAATTCTTGAGATGAACTCTAGTGAATAGTTGAGAGAAGTTCAAGTGAATTCCTGAGAAGAATTCGAGTGAATTCCTGAGTGGAATTCAAGCGAATTCCTGAGAGGCATTCAAGTGAATTCCTGAGAGGCATTCAAGTGAATTCCTGAGAGGAATTCAAATGAATTCCGGAGAGGAATTCAAATGAATTCCGGAGAGGAATTCAAATGAATTCAGGAGAGGAATTCAAATGAATTCCGGAGAGGAATTCAAATGAATTCCGGAGAGGAATTCAAATGAATTCCGGAGAGGAATTCAAATGAATTCCGGAGAGGAATTCAAATGAATTCCGGAGAGGAATTCAAATGAATTCCGGAGAGGAATTCAAATGAATTCCGGAGAGGAATTCAAATGAATTCCGGAGAGGAATTCAAATGAATGCCGGAGAGGAATTCAAGTGAATTCTTGAAAGGAATTCAAGTGAATTCTTGAGAGGAATTCCAGGGAATTCCTGAGAGGAATTCAAGTGAATTCTTGAAAGGAATTCAAGTGAATTCTTGAGAGGAATTCCAGGGAATTCCTAAGAGGAATTCAAGAGAATTCCTGAAAGGAATTCAAGTAAATTCCTGAGAGCAATTCAAGTGAATTCCAGAGTGGAATTGAAGTGAATTCCTGACAGGAATTTGAGTAAATTCCAGAGTGGAATTGAAGTGAATTCCTCACCTTAATGACTCTCATAAATTCATCTCGAATTCATCCGAATAATTCCTATAATGAAATTCAACTTTCCTCACAGCATATCAGAATTGCAGGAAGTTCTCAAATTATTCACAATGACATATTTTGTACCATTCACCATTCCACAATTACTCGAAAAGAGTTCACTCAGCACGCGTCTGAAGTGCCTTCTATTCTATTTCTAAAACCCCGATCGCATTTTTTCCCTTTCGAACTAAATTTAGCACCCACTTTAAGAACGCATCCGCAGTTAGTAGCAGTTTTTCGACACTATTCTCGCCGCATATTTGCCGTGACGACGGCGATGCGTCGTAGTCGTCTCCATCGGTGTCCCCATCGCCGCGACGCATCGTAGTTGCACACGTTGTTTTTGTCGCTCCGCTCTTCTTACGCGTTGGTATTTAGATCGAGCGGACGCCGTAGCAGCCGCCACCACGCCGCGCCGGACTACTTTGAGACGAGCGCCGATGCCGGGTGTGGGAGGTTGGGATAAAACGGCTCACTCGCTCTGTTCTAACTTGTCTGGAGAAAATTTTAGGTAAAGGAGGAGTAGGTTCAAGTAAATTGCTGAGAGGATTTCAAGTGAGTCCCTGAGAGGAATGCGAGCGAATTCCTGAGAGGATTTCAAGGGAATTCCTGAGAGGAATTCAAGTGAATTCCTGAGAGAATTTCAAGTGAATGTCTGAGAGAAATCCAAGTGAATTCCAAAGAGAAATTCAAGTGAATTCCTGAGAGGAATTCAAGTGAGTTTCTGAGAGGAATTCAAGTGAATTCCGGAGAGGAATTCAAGTGAATTCCGGAGAGGAATTCAAGTGAATTTCTGAGAGGAATTCAAGTTAATTTCTGAGAGGAATTCAAGTGAATTTCTTAAAGGAATTCAAGTGAATTTCTGAAAGGAATTCAAGTGAATTTCTGAAAGGAATTCAAGTGAATTTCTGAAAGGAATTCAAGTGAATTTCTGAAAGGAATTCAAGTGAATTTCTGAAAGGAATTCAAGTGAATTTCTGAAAGGAATTCAAGTGTATTTCTGAAAGGAATTCAAGTGAATTTCTGAAAGGAATTCAAGCGAATTTCTGAGAGGAATTCAAGTGAATTTCTGAAAGGAATTCAATTGAATTTCTGAAAGTATATCAAGTGAATTTCTGAGAGGAATTCAAGTGAATTTCTGGGAGGAATTCAAGTGAATTCCTGAGAGGAATTCAAGTGAATTCCTGAGAGGAATTCAAGTGAATTTCTGGGAGGAATTCAAGTGAATTCCTGAGAGGGATTCAAGTGAATTCCTGAGAGAAATTCAAGTGAATTTCTGAGAGGAATTCAAGTGAATTCCTGGGAGGAATTCAAGTGAATTCCTGAGAGTAATTCAGGTGATTTTTTAGACGAATTGAGGTGAATTTCTGAGAAAGATTTGGGTGAATTCCTGTGAGGAAGTCAGGTGAATTTCTGAGAGGATTTCAGATGAATTTCTGAAAGAAATTCAAATGAACCATCCCATCCCAATCTCCCTCACATTCCGCATTTAAGTTCATCGTTGCCCTACGCAACCATGCGGTGACTAAGTCTACGCTTGTCGGTGACATTTCCGATTAAAAGTGACGTTTCTAGGTGCACTTTTTTTGGGATTTCGGAACAGGCGTCGACTTTGAAGGTCTCTCGCACACCCTAAAAAGTAAGATTTAAGAAGGAAATGAATCTTTCCGAGATAAGATCCCATCTACCCCCAATGAAGACGATCGATCACGATACATTTCGCACGTACACACCTCATATCGCCGTGGATGGATGGAACAAGCGCTTCTTCTGGCGCCAATGCGCTCGATAAATTACGAGGAATTCCACGAGAGGAATTTCATAATCCACAGCTCGACGACGACGCCGGTGGACGACGGTCCGGTCCGCGGCTCTAGGCCGCGGGATTGAGTTTTGAGTGATGGCCTGACGGCGACAACGCGGTTTCTAGTGGAGAGACGACACTTTTGGCATCCCGATCGACCGACCAAGAGATAGAGATTTGTGGCGTTCCGTTGGTTGGAAGCCCATCCGTGTCAAGCAAGTCTCGTCAAGACGGATGGATGATGGAAACCGAAATAGATTTCTGGCCGGATTGCGGCTTTTTTCGTGGTGGATATTTTTGTCTTGCAACTAGGGGGAAAGTCATGGTAATTAGGTGCATTTTTGCATTCCGGAGATGCCGACGAGGTGACGTTTATCGTTACTTTTGGGTGATTCTAAGTTGATCAAATGTTGATGTGAATCATGCTATTTAGCTGACATATTTAGCATTTTGTGAGGTGAATTCTTAAGAGGAAATCAAGTGAGTTCTAGAGATAATCTCAAGAGAATTCCTGAGAGGAATTCAGGTGAATTCCTGAGAGGAATTCAGGTGAATTCCTGAGAGGAATTCAGGTGAATTCCTGAGAGGAATTCAGGTGAATTCCTGAGAGGAATTCAGGTGAATTCCTGAGAGGAATTCAGGTGAATTCCTGAGAGGAATTCAGGTGAATTCCTGAGAGGAATTCAGGTGAATTCCTGAGAGGAATTCAGGTGAATTCCTGAGAGGAATTCAGGTGAATTCCTGAGAGGAATTCAGGTGAATTCCTGAGAGGAATTCAAGTGAATTCCTGAGAGGAATTCAAGTGAATTCCTGAGAGGAATTCAAGTGAATTCCAGGAGGAATTCAAGTGAATTCCAGAGAGGAATTCAAGTGAATTCCAGAGAGGAATTCAAGTGAATTCCAGAGAGGAATTCAAGTGAATTCCAGAGAGGAATTCAAGTGAATTCCAGAGAGGAATTCAAGTGAATTCCAGAGAGGAATTCAAGTGAATTCCAGAGAGGAATTCAAGTGAATTCCAGAGAGGAATTCAAGTGAACTCCAGAGACGAATTCAAGTGAATTCCAGAGAGGAATTCAAGTGAATTCCAGAGAGGAATTCAAGTGAATTTCAAAGAGGAATTCAAGTGAATTCCTGAGAGGAATTCAAGTGAATTCCTGAGAGGAATTCAAGTGAATTCCTGAGAGGAATTCAAGTGAATTCCTGAGAGGAATTCAAGTGAATTCCTGAGAGGAATTCAAGTGAATTCCTGAGAGGAATTCCAGTGAATTCCTGAGAGGAATTCAAGTGAATTCCAGGAGGAATTCAAGTGAATTCCAGGAGGAATTCAAGTGAATTCCAGAGAGGAATTCAAGTGAATTCCAGAGAGGAATTCAAGTGAATTCCAGAGAGGAATTTAAGTGAATTTCAAAGAGGAATTCAAGTGAATTCCTGAGAGGAATTCAAGTGAATTCCTGAGAGGAATTCAAGTGAATTCCTGAGAGGAATTCAAGTGAATTCCTGAGAGGAATTTAAACTAATTCCTGAGAGGAAATCAGTTTGAATTACTGAGAGGAATTCAAGTGAATTCCTGAGAGGAATTCAAGTGAATTCCAGGAGGAATTTATGTGAATTCCAGAGAGGAATTCAAGTGAATTCCAGAGAGGAATTCAAGTGAATTCCAGAGAGGAATTCAAGTGAATTCCAGAGAGGAATTCAAGTGAATTCCAGAGAGGAATTCAAGTGAGTTCCAGAGAGGAATTCAAGTGAATTCCAGAGAGGAATTCAAGTGAATTTCAAAGAGGAATTCAAGTGAATTCCTGAGAGGAATTCCAGTGAGTTCCTGAGAGGAATTCAAGTGAGTTCCTGAGAGGAATTCAAGTGAATTCCTGAGAGTGAAGTGAATCTGTTGGGACGGGTAGTCACTAAATCTCGACAGCAAACACGGTTTTGGGTGGTGTTAGCTTCAAGCTACAAAATTCAATTTTATTATGGTGATGATATGATAACAAATGTAAACAACTTACGATTTTAGTGATCGCACTACAGATTAGAAAGGAATCGTATCGAAGATGCCTTAGGTTTTAGTTTTGCTACAAACATATTGTACATATTAGTTTTAAGTCTAGTTTGTATCAATTTTAGCTACTTACAATCAAGTTCAGGTGATAATTCATAAGTATTTGTATCGATAATCCTTGTGAATCTGCGTTTAGCTATAAGATTGTGTACATATTAGTTTTTAAGTTCAATTAGCTTCCATCTTAATTTACTTACAATTTCTTCAGTTCAGATCACTAGTTTTAAGTACAAATTCACAGTTTCGATATAAGACTTGCCAATAAATTTGTAAGTATTTAAAATTTTTAACAAATTTTTCTGATATTGTGACCTTACGAGGACGAAATCAACATTCGATGACTTGCATGTCTCGATCGCTTTGACACTTCTATCACATCTTGTCACACTTGACAAGTTGTTCATGTGCGGCCTGTTAGAAAGTGTTCCCCGCAAGCGGCGTCGCTGCACCGAGGGGTGTTGACGGCACAGAATCACTGATAGTAATTACTGATAGGAATTCAAGTGAATTCCTGAGAGTAATTCTTGTAAATTCCTGAGAGTAATTCTAGTGAATTCTTGAAACCATTTCAGCCGAATTCCTGAAAGATATTCAATTGAATTGTAGAAAGGAATTTAAGTAAATTCCTGAGACGAATTCAATTGAATTCCTGAGAGGAGTTAAAGTGAATTCCTTAGAGGAATTCCAATATTCATGATATTTAAATGCAATCGACGCAGTGTAACTTTACTTTGTATTGCAAGTTCATCTCCATTGATGCCGGGCCAAGATCGCGCAATCGACAGCGGAATCAGAACGTCTCAAACCATTGACCTGCATCAAGAACTTTTCTAAATCCGTCCCACTCGACCCAATCACCATTTCATCACTCGGATGTGATCATCAATCACTGTTTAAAAAAAACGGAACTCAACCAACCGCCGCGCCGTCGTCTTCATCGCCAGTATAAGAAACCTCCAGTAGTTACGCTGCAAGATCGGGCGCGCGCGTGCGAACAAAAGGTCGTAAATCGGGCTAGCGCGAATCTTCTGTGTGCCGCCGCCGCCATCCATCCGTCCACATAAAGAAACGCCGTGATAAACTTCCGCAGGAAGTTTGAATTTTACAACCGCGATGCGGCGCTGACGCCTTCCATCTTGGCACTACTGTTGCAGTGGTGCGGTGTAGACAAGGCAGCACTGCGATTCAGCAAGGGTATTTGTGCGTACGCGGCTTTCTTTGGTTTGGTTGAAGCAATACGTTACGTGTCTAATAAAATGTCTGAAAAGGTTTTGTTGTTTGCAGGCAGGCAGCCGAACAGTAAGACTCCACTGACTGACTTACTCGCCTAGCAAGCGCCATGCTGCCGCACATGTTGTGAGGTTTCAGTCAGCTTCTGCATAGCTTGGCTGCTGCCTGATGGTTTGCAGTCGATTAAACCTGAAGAGGGAGCCAGAGGCAGCCAGCAGTGTTTGATGATGATCATCATCAATGAATGGGGGTTTGTTTTGAGCCAAAGGGTGTCGAAATAGTAACTAGCTATTCATAGTTGCTGGGTTACGCGTACACGCAGCTAGAGAGGGAAAAGTTCCTGCGACTATTATTGCTTTATCGTAGCGTTAGAAATTGAATGCAGTTCTAGATAAACACTCAAATTTAGGACACAATTACTGTGTTATAACAATAAAGCAAAGTTTGTCCAAAGTAGAATGAAACGAGCTCACCAATTTATTTGGAAATGTTTTTTTACGACCACCTACATTATCTACTCAGTTCAAACATACCAGCAGTATTGATTGATTTTTCTCGTATAATTAGTCAATGGGCATTTACATGTCGTGGAAGCGTGCTTTCCATAAGTCAAACATAGTATGGAACGAGCTCACCAAACTAGAAGCTGAAACCAAGCATGAAGTTCTGACGTCAGGTACAACGATCTCTTTAAGATCGACTCTATCATATCTCTACCATCTAGGGATGGTACATTAATAAATTAGACAAATGTAAGCAAATCTAGCAATACAGTTGGTGAGCTTGTTCCAAATATTATTTTTCTTATTTTAACAATTTTCTCCAACTTTTTGAAAAATATTACGATCAAATCAAAGTGGGGTGTCAATTCTGAGAGAACTGTAGAGCACTTCATCTCTTGCGATGCTATGGATGCATTAACCCATCTGTCTTGCACGCCAGGCTGCCGTTTGCATTCATTCGTTTCGACATCCTTCTCTCTGTCTGTTTCTGAACTTTAAGCAATCGGCTTTCTTCAATTGAGTAGTTATGCGAAATTAACCACAACGCATCAAACCATCCGGCCATTCACAATGGATGGATTTGTTTCGAAACACACTGACCAGTGACAACATTGCGGGTCTACCAGGGTCACCAGAGCTGGAGATCAAGTTGCTGTTGCATTTCCTGGTTCGCCAACCATCAAGTTCCAGTTGATCCAACAGCTAGTGACAAATTGCAACTGTCCGCCCGCCCAATCGTGCGACCGCCTGACAACGCTATGACGACGACGCTTAATCCCGGAGCAAAACCGAGTATCGAGGGGGCGTCACCGTTTGGAGTTGCTATAGCTCGGGGCACCTCGAAGTACCTCGAGCCAAAGTTCTTGCTTGAACTTGTCGGAAGTTGAGAACTAGATCAGGCGCGAATTGGATCGCGAAGTGACTGACTGACTGAATTGGACGCTGATGATGATGATGATGGGGGAGGGGTTTGGTTGATGGAAATACGACCCCAACGTCGTAGTCGTCTTAGTCGTTGTCGTTCGATTTCTTATTATGTCAATCTCAATTAGCGACGCAAAGTGGCAAAGTGTGTCTCGTCGGATGGCGTGTGTTCGAGTTAGCACGAGTCATGAAATAGGCAGCACAGCAAGAAGCGTTTTTGACGGGATCTGATGGTTGAGTTTTCGATCGAATAGGAGTGATTGCGGTTTTCCTGGGTGTGGTGGCGGTTTGGATTCGAGTAGGAGACTAACAGATGAAGGGTTTTTACGAGCACTTGGATGAGCCAGGCTAATCGCGGAAAGATTTTAATAATAGGTTCAACGGAAGATATTTCCCTACGACAAAATACCTTTTTGGACAATTCTCACCTGAATTCTTCGTTGGAATTCACCACAATCTCAGGAATTCACCTGAAGTCCTGTTAGTAAAACAGTTTAATTCCTCATCGGAATTCACATGAACTTCGCTTAGGAATTCACTTAAATTCATCTCAGGAAATCACTGGAATTCCACCAGGAATTCACTTGAATTCCACCAGGAATTCACTTGAATTCCTCTCAGGAATTCAATTGAATTCCTCTCAGGAATTCACTTGAATTCCTCTCAGGAATTCACTTGAATTCCTCTCAGGAATTCACTTGAATTCCTCTCAGGAATTCACTTGAATTCCTCTCAGGAATTCACTTGAATTCCTCTCAGGAATTCACTTGAATTTCTCTCAGGAATTCACTTGAATTCCTCTCAGGAATTCACTTGAATTTCTCTCAGGAATTCACTTGAATTCCTCTCAGGAATTCACTTGAATTCCTCTCAGGAATTCACTTGAATTCCTCTCAGGAATTCACTTGAATTCCTCTCAGGAATTCACTTGAATTCCTCTCAGGAATTCACCTGAATTCCTCTCAGGAATTCACCTGAATTCCTCTCAGGAATTCACCTGAATTCCTCTCAGGAATTCACCTGAATTCCTCTCAGGAATTCACCTGAATTCCTCTCAGGAATTCACCTGAATTCCTCTCAGGAATTCACCTGAATTCCTCTCAGGAATTCACCTGAATTCCTCTCAGGAATTCACCTGAATTCCTCTCAGGAATTCACCTGAATTCCTCTCAGGAATTCACCTGAATTCCTCTCAGGAATTCACCTGAATTCCTCTCAGGAATTCACCTGAATTCCTCTCAGGAATTCACCTGAATTCCTCTCAGGAATTCACCTGAATTCCTCTCAGGAATTCACTTGAATTCCTCTCAGGAATTCACTTGAATTCATCTCAGGAATTCACTTGAATTCCTCTCAGGAATTCACTTGAATTCCTCTCAGGAATTCACTTGAATTCCTCTCAGGAATTCACTTGAATTCCTCTCAGGAATTCACTTGAATTCCTCTCAGGAATTCACTTGAATTCCTCTCAGGAATTCACTTGAATTCCTCTCAGGAATTCACTTGAATTCCTCTCAGGAATTCACTTGAATTCCTCTCAGGAATTCACTTGAATTCCTCTCAGGAATTCACTTGAATTCCTCTCAGGAATTCACTTGAATTCCTCTCAGGAATTCACTTGAATTCCTCTCAGGAATTCACTTGAATTCCTCTCAGGAATTCACTTGAATTCCTCTCAGGAATTCACTTGAATTCCTCTCAGGAATTCACTTGAATTCCTCTCAGGAATTCACTTGAATTCCTCTCAGGAATTCACTTGAATTCCTCTCAGGAATTCACTTGAATTCCTCTCAGGAATTCACTTGAATTCCTCTCAGGAATTCACTTGAATTCCTCTCAGGAATTCACTTGAATTCCTCTCAGGAATTCACTTGAATTCCTCTCAGGAATTCACCTGAATTCCTCTCAGGAATTCACTTGAATTCCTCTCAGGAATTCACTTGAATTCCTCTCAGGAATTCACTTGAATTCCTCTCAGGAATTCACTTGAATTCCTCTCAGGAATTCACTTGAATTCCTCTCAGGAATTCACTTGAATTCCTCTCAGGAATTCACTTGAATTCCTCTCAGGAATTCACTTGAATTCCTCTCAGGAATTCACTTGAATTCCTCTCAGGAATTCACTTGAATTCCTCTCAGGAATTCACTTGAATTCCTCTCAGGAATTCACTTGAATTCCTCTCAGGAATTCACTTGAATTCCTCTCAGGAATTCACTTGAACTCCTCTCAGGAATTCACTTGAATTCCTCTCAGGAATTCACTTGAATTCCTCTCAGGAATTCACTTGAATTCCTCTCAGGAATTCACTTGAATTCCTCTCAGGAATTCACTTGAATTCCTCTGAAGAATTCACTCTCATGAATTCACTTGAATTCCTCTCAGGAATTCATTCGAATTCCTCCGAGGGATTCACTTGAATTCCTTCCGTGATCCCTCGAGAACCCCTGTGGAACTGACTAAACCACCTCTGAAATCCACCTAAAACCCATGTGAAGCTCACCTGGATGCCTTTGAAGCTCCCTAAATCCCATCTGAAACGCTCCAAAACGCCTTGAAACGCATTTGAAACATCTCGAAATCACCTTGAAGCTTACCTGACAGTTTGTGAAGCCCTCTGAATCGCCCCGTAACACCCCTCTGAAACTTACTTGGATGCCGGTGAAGCTCCCTAAAGCTCCCCTGAAACCTCCAGAAAAACTCTGAAACCAGAAGCAACTCAGATACGCCTCTTGAATATCCACAAAATAATCAATGACCAGCTGGTAGTTTTCGTGTCATTGCTCAATGGATTAAAATGTTGCTATGAGAAATACATGGGAAAAAATTCAGGTGAATTCTTGTGAAGAACTCAAGTGAATTCCTTAGAGAATTCACGTAAATTCCTGTGAAAAAATCAGGTTCATGATGTAAGCAAATCAGGTGAATTTATGTGAGGCACTCCAGTAAATTTCTGAGATAATTTCAGGAAAATTTCTGGATGCAGGTGAATTTTTGAGAGAAATTTAGGTAAAATCCTGAAAAATAGGGTGAATCCATATAGGAAATTCAAATGCATTCCTTTGGAGATTCAGATGAGGAAGACAGGTAATTTCCTGTTGAGAATTCAGGTGAAAATCCGTAAACTTCTGTGATGAATGCAAATGAATTCCTGAGAGGAACTAAGGTAAATTTTTGGGAGGAACTTAGGTGAATTCTTGAGAGAAGCTAAAGTAAATTCATGAGAGAAATTCCGATGAATTCCTCAGAGAAATTCCGATGAATTCCTCAGAGAAATTCAGGTGATATTTTGTTACAAATTTGAGTAAATTTCTGTGAATTCAGATGAATCTCTGATTTCAAGTAAATCTCAGAATTCATGTTAATTTCAGTGAGGAATTCAGGAAAATTCTTAAGAGGAATTCAGGAGAATTCCTAAGAGAAATTGAGGTGAATTCCTAAGAGGAATTCAGGTTAATTCCTGAGAGGAATTCATGCAAATTTCTGAAAGGAATTCAGGTGAATTCCTGTGAGGAATTCGGGTTAAAACCTGAGGGGAATCCGGGTGAAACTAGATGAGAAATTCAAATGAATTCCTTTGAGGGTTTCAGATAAATTCCTGTGGAGAATTCAGATGAATTCATGCGGGGAATTTCCTATGAGAAATTCAAGTGAATTCTAATGAAAAATTCAGGTGAATTTTTATTAGGAATGTAAGTGAATTCCTGTGGAAAATTCAGGTGAATCACTGTAAGGATTTCAGGTAAACTCTTCCTCTTCTTCTATGTGGCTCTACGTTCCCACTGAAACTTGGCCTGCCTAATCTTCAGTGTTCGTTGAGCACTGTGGCTCCTGTGAGGTGAATTGTTGAGAGGAACTCAAGTGAATTCCATGGATGAACTCAAATGAATTCCTGTAATGAACTCAAGAGAATTCTTGAGAAAATATCAGGTAAATTCATGTGAGGAATTCAGGAGAATTCATGTAAGGAATTCAGATGAATTTCTATGAGACATTCACGTGAATATTTGGTAGGAATGTAGGTGAACTTCTATGAAGAATTTAGGTGAATCTCTTTGAGAAATCGAGGCAAACTCCTGTGATGAAGTCAGGTAAATTTCTGAAAGGAGCTCAGGTTAATTTCTGAGCGGAATTTTGTTGAAATCCTCAGAGGAATTCAGGTGAATTCGTGATAGGCATTCAGGTGAATTCCTGAGAGACATTCACTTGAATTCCTCTCAGGAATTCACTGCAATTCCTCTCAGGAATTCACTGGAATTCCTCTCAAGAATTTACTTGAATTCCTCTCACTTGGATATCTCTCAGGAATTCACTTGAATTCATCTCAGGAATTCACTTGAATCCCTCTCAGAAATTCACTTGAATTACTCTCAGGAATTCACTTGAATTTCTCTCAGGAATTCACTTGAATTCCTCTCAGGAATTCACTTGAGTTCCTCTCAGAAATTCACTTGAATTCCTCTCAGGAATTCACTTGAATTCCTCTCAGGAATTCACTTGAATTCCTCTCAGGAATTCACTTGAATTCCTCTCAGGAATTCACATAAATTCCTCTCAGGAATTTACTTGAATTCCTCTCAGGAATTCACTTGAATTCCTCTCAGGAATTCACTTGAATTCCTCTCTGGAATTCACTTGAATTCCTCTCAGGAATTCACTTGAATTCCTCTCAGAAATTCAGGTGAAAGGAATTCAGGTGAATTCCTGAGAGACATTCAGGTGAATTCCTGTGAGGAATTCGGGTTAAAACCTGAGGGGAATCCGGGTGAACCTAGATGAGAAATTCAAATGAATTCCTTTGAGGGTTTCAGATAAATTCCTGTGGAGAATTCAGATGAATTCATGCGGGGAATTTCCTATGAGAAATTCAAGTGAATTCTGATGAAAAATTCAGGTGAATTTTTATTAGGAATGTAAGTGGATTCCTGTGAAAAATTTAGGTGAATCACTGTAAGGATTTCAGGTAAACTCTTCCTCTTCTTCTATGTGGCTCTACGTTCCCACTGGAACTTGGCCTGCCAAATCTTCAGTGTTCATTGAGCACTTCCACAGCTAATATTTGAAGGGCTCAGGTTCGCTGCTGTTAGGTGAATTCTTGAGAGTAACTCAAGTGAATTCCTCAGAGGAACTCAAATGAATTCCTGTGATGAACTCAAGAGAATTTCTGTGAGAAAATCAGGTAAATTCATGTGAGGAATTCTAATGAATTTCTATGAGACATTCACGTGAATTTTTGTTAGGAATGTAGGTGAACTCCTGTGAAAAAATTAGGTGAATCTCTTTGAGGAATTGAGGTAACCTCCTGTGAGGAAGTCAGGTAAATTTCAGAAAGGAGCTCAAGGTAATTTCTTAGCGGAATTTTGTTAAAATCCTCAGAGGCATTCAGGTGAATTTCTGAGAGGCATTCAGGTGCATTTATGTGAGGAATTCAGGTGAATCTCTGAGAGAAATTAAGGTGAGCCTCTGAGAGGAATTAAGGTGAATTCCTTTGAGAAATTCAGGTGAATGCCTTTGCGAAATTCAGGTGTTTTATTGTAAGGAAAGAAGGTGAAGGATTTAAGTAAGTTTCTTTGAGGAATTCGGGTAAACCCCTGTGAGAAATTCAACCGAATTCCTGAGATAAACTCTAGTGATTTCCTACGAGGAACTCTGGTGAATTCCTGAGAGAAATTCTGTTGAATTTCCGAGAGGAACTCAAGTGAACTCGTGAGAGAAATTTAGGTGAATTTTTGTTGTAAATTTAGATGAATTCTTGTGCAAATTTCAGGTGAATTTCTGAATTCAAGTGTATTCCAGTCACTTCAGGTGAATTCCTCACAGGAATTTAGCTTAATTCACAAGCAACACACAGGGTTACAAAGCATAGACGGCAGCGTATGTAAGGGTTGCATAGAAGTCACTGTGACTTACTGTGCAACCTTTAGATACGCTGCCGTCTCTGTTTTGTAACCATGTGTGTTGCTTGGGTTCCTAAGAGGTATTCCCATGAGAAATTCAGGTGATTTCCCTGTGAGGAATTCAGGTGAGTGCCTGAGAGAAATTCAGGTAAATTCCTTAGATGAACTCAGGTGAATTCCTGGGAGGAACTCGAGTGAGACTACGAAAAGAATTCAAGTTTCTCGGAAGAGCTTCGGTGAATTCCTGAGAGATATTCTGGATAATTCCTGAGAGGATGAATCCAGAGGACTCAGGATAAACCATATGAAAAATTAAAATGAATTTGTGTGAGGAATTCGGGTGAGTTTCTGTGACTAACTCAGGTCCATACCTGTTAGGAATTTAGGTGAATACCTGAGAGGAATTTAGATGAACTCCTGAGATGATTTCAGGTGAATTCCTGAGAGGAATTCCGATGAATTACTTGAAGGAATTTCGATGAATTCCTGAGAGGAATTCCAATGAATTCCTGAGAGGAATTCCGATAAATTCTTGAGATGAATTCCGATGAATTCCTTAAAAGAATTCCGATAAATTCCTGAGAGGAATTCCAATGAATTTCTGAGAGGAATGCCGATAAATTCCTAAGAGGAATTCAGATGGATTCCTATGTGAAATTCAGATGAATTCCTGAGAGGAACTCCGATTAATTCATGTGAATAATTCAGGCGATTTCCTGTGGAGAATTCAGGTGAAGTTCTGTGGAGAATACAGGTAAAATTCTCTGAGAAATTCAGGTGAATTTTTGTTAGAAATTTAAGTGAATTCCTGTGAAAAATTTAAGTGAATCTCTCATTTTAAGTGAATCTCTGAATTCAAGTGAATTTCAGAGTGGAATTCAGAATAGAATTCAAATGAATTCCTGTAAAGAATTCAAGTGAATCTATATGAAGAATTCAAGTAAATTCTTGAGAGAAATTCAAGTGAATTCCTGAGAGCAATTCAAGTAAATTCCTGAGAGAAATTCAAGTGAATTCCTGTTTCCTTTGATTTGAGAGACTACATGCCAAACCATAATTGATGTTGTCAGACTTGTCGTTTTTTAGGTATTGTTACTTGTCTTGTTGATCTTCTTGGTCATTTTGATTTAGTTGGCGATGGTTTTCTCGTTAGTTTGATTTGTTTGTTGGTATTGTTGGTCTTGCTCATTTTGCCAGCTTGTTGGTTTTGCTTCTTTTAAAGACTTTGCACGTTAAATTGACTTAGTGATTTGCTTTTTTTACCTAGCTTCACAACAATTGGTACAAAGCCAACCACTCATTGCGAAAAAAACGAAGAAGCCGTTTGGAAAATCGACCACAACTAAATCATTTAATACATCACCGACAACCCCAAGAACTTGACATGAACTATCGTGACATCTACAGCACCACAACAAAATACCTGACCAAATCACACTGACTGTTTAAAGACACACTGTCATTCAGCTGTATAGACATGGCACCGACCGTGTCAACCACAGCGCCCAACTCGCGCGACATTCATATCATAGTTCACATTCTTGACACAGTTATTGGCGCACCGCTTAGCGCCGCGAGCAGCAGCTTGCTTTCACGCTTGCCAATCCGCAAAACCGGTCAGCACCAATCACTCTATTAGCCGCAAGTAGTGCTTGTTGGTTGGGCCAACGACCAGTCGACCAACGACCAGCGTACATGATTTTATCGATATGCGCGAACCACTCCTCCTCGCGGTACCCGATCCCACATTCTTTGGGGTGGTAGTATTTATAATCAGCGACGCGGGTTGATGTCGATCTGATCCCCGCGAAAAAAGTGACCAGCTCAAATCGAGTTACGACGGATCCTCGAGGGCGACACATTTCTTTACGTTTTCGGCTTTTGAGGTCATCCATCGGGCAGGGAGATTGGGTACAATGTTTCGGTCCGTGTCCAGAGTAATGGGATTTTAGGGTGATTAATAATTATTCAGCTTACCCACAGCAGTTTGTGGTCTGTGGTGCTAGCCATTGGTTTTCTTACGCTTGGGTAAGAGCATTTTCCAGGTCAGGTCGGGTGCGAGCTGTCGTCATCTTGAGCATTGGCGTAGCAAGGAGGCAATGATCGCTGAGTCGACCCGCGTCAAGATACAGGATCCGATGGAATCTCCAGAGGGTACGACCAAACATTGTCTCATCGCATTACCTACTCTCTTTCGTTGTCAACGCCGTGCCGTCGCAACCTCAGTCAACCCGCAAGAGCACACGCAAACCGCAACAGCAATCCAATTGTCCATGGAAGATTTCGCCTTCGACCGAACCCAAAGCGACGACGACACGGAGATTACCTCAGCTGCAGCGCGCAGGCAGCCAGCCAGCAGTTGAACTGTTTTGCCTACTGGGCGTTCTTTATGACCGACCAACCGACGACGACGACGACTAGGTCCAGGTCCGCGTTGCGTAACACCACATCTCGAAGACGACGACGACAACAAACAACCTCTCGTCGGAGTGCGCGAGTGACATATTTATGTAACACAATTAGCCGACTTGTCAGTCCTTTTCTCCGATCTGGCCGCAGATCGCAGTGCATTTACGTACGATTACACACACCATTTACCTACATACGGCGGTTGTGGTGCTGCTGCACCTTCTTCCTCGTACCTAGTTCCTCATGATCACCTGCGCGCGCGCAGCTCGTTTGAACCACTTCTGTGAGGTTGGTGCTGCTGGCGATCCAGAAAAGGTGAATACTGTGAAATTGAGGGCAGTCCAGCAGTTTGATGCGGTTTTGCGGTTTAGGCACGACCCGCGGACGACCGACCAACAACGGACCAACGGGACGGCGTGACACAGTTCATTCATTATCCTCACCCTGCTGGTCATGACGACGGGACGCGACGCGACAGTCCGGACGACGGTAGCGCGGCTGACAGCTTTCGCGCGGCGACGGTCAGTTGTCAAAGGTTGTTAATGCATTGCATTGGGTTTGGGTTTGGGGCGAGAGAGAGAGCATCAAAGGCGAACCACAACTGCAGCAGCAGCACATTTCGTAATGGGTTTCGACTTTCATGGTGTTGAACTTCTGATGGCCGGTGGAATTCAATTACTCCGGATCGTCCGGACCGGTTGGAAGTTGTGTAATAAGTTACATATTTTGGTGGAAAAGTTTACAGCAAGTATGTGCGCTGAAGTCCTCAAATTTCATGAACCTGGCATAGCTGACTTGCAGCTGAACATCTCAACATCATCTTACCAAGAACTTGAAGAAATTTTAACCCTTTGACGCCGAAATGTTTCCAATCGTTATTATACAGTTTTTTCTACGTATTTCTGTGGTTTTGGAGCAGCATAAAAAGGTTAGAATATTATACAGAATATTTTTTCTGCATATCCTAGGTCATCCAAACTGTTCTTGAGTTGAGATCCTGAAGTGTACGGGTGTAACGGTAATCTTCTTTCATTATACAAAGCTACGATTTGCAATCTATCATGCCCAGTAAGTCTTCTAAAAGATCAGATCAGTCGAGATTTCCAAGGTCATCTAAACTGTTCTTGATTTTAGATTCTACACGCAACCTGAGATTGGCAGATTCTAATACAATTGGGTATGAAACATATACAAATATTGTATTAGGGCCTTGCAAATACAAAAATTGGTAGGTGGCAGTATACCAAAAATTGTATTGGCTTCCTAGAATCTGGAAAAGGAAAATTTCGCATGTGTGCGTGTGCTCTGTCGCACTGGTTTCTCATTATTTGTTCTATTTTTAGACTGATCATGGCAGCAGCGGCGGCATTAAATACCAATACATGTTTAAAAAGAAATTCGGGCGGCGGCGGGAATCGAACCGAGTCACTATCATGGTGATACACAGTAGCCTGCGCTCCAACTAGCACGGCTATAACTGCACATGAATAAACAAGAGGCTGAAAGCCATCAAGATCAACACAAACGTGGCTTGGTGATGGAAGTGATACAGCCGCCACACTGCACAATGGGTCCAGAGCCGTATTTGCGAAGACAAAACTGTTTAAGCTTCAGCTTTAAGTTTTTAGACACATATTGTGTTTTAGAAAGTTTATTTTCAATTGTTGACCCTATTCCCTGTTATTGTTATGTTGGGGTGGTTCGTCTGGTTAAACTGATTCAAAAATCTGCTTTCTAATAATTTTATTTGCGATGGATGGATGGTGATGGATCGTTTAATTAGAAATTCCACCAATAAACGGCAAATTCTAAATTTCATATATCTCAGGACTCTCACCACTTAGAAAGTTGGTGTCTTCGACAACGTTGTTAAGTGAGTCAAGGGCTTACAGTTAATGGTCCACTAGGCGGCGCTAGTTACACATTTGCAAAATCATTCAAATGATTGATATTTTTTCGTGAAGTAATCAACAAGCTGTAAGTTTGTTTTCTTTAAACGTGTCTAAGTCAAGTCAAAGGTTTTTCAAAGAGCTATGTATTAGTCATAATTGTGCAATGTCGCATTTCATTCGGTTCACTTGATCCAGAGATATAGCAATTAAACGAAGAACACTCAAATATGAACTACTTTATTAGAGTTGCTCCAATTTTATGTAAAGTTATCCAATCGAGCCCAAATTTGTACCGTTTATAGCTTACTAGTTGTGCAACTGGCAGGAAAAATTTGAGAATATTTGGTGCATTTTTGAAAAAGTTACAGCTTGCTGAATATATTTGAAATAATAAATAAAAGTTGCATGCATCAAATTATTCGTAACTAGCGCCGCCTACTGACAGAACCTTGAACCAATCAGCTAATCAACTGAGCGGCCGTAACCAACCTAACAACATCGTCGAAGACATCAACTTTCTAAGTGATCTGAGTCCTGAGATATATGGAATATAATATTTGTTTGCTCACTAGTGCTGCCTTGTGGTGGAATTTTGAATCAAACGGCTCATCATTTGTTAGTTCTTGACCAGCCAAATAATATTGCCGAAGACACCAACTCTCTAAGTAACCAGGATGATGAGATATTTGGTATAAACATTTCATCAGTGTTACGTCTGTTTGTCTCTGGTATGACAGATATCACAGACAGCAAGACGTAGCACTGGCGAAATTTCCATACCGTACATCTTAGCACCATGATTACTTAAATATTACTTGTCAGTAGACGGCGTTGGTTGCAAATTAGTAGAAGCATGTATTTTTTACTTATTATCTCGAACATATTCAGCAACCTGTAACTTTCTATACTGTGTAGGGAATATTCTCAAATATTATCTGCTAGTTGCACAACTAGTTAGCTATAAATGGTACAAATTTGAGCTCGATTGGATAGTTTTACATGAAGTTGGAGCGACTCTAGTAAAATGTTTCATATTTGAGTGTTCTTCGTTACACTGCTATATCTCTGGATTAAGTGAACCGAATGAAATGAAATTTTGCACATTTATGACTAATATATAGCTCTTTGAAAAACCTTTGACTTAACTTAAATATGTTCAAAGAAAACTAAATTACAGCTTTTTGATTGCTTTACGAAAAAAAACATTCATTTCCATAATTTTGCAAATGTGTAACTTGCGCTTCCTTGTGGCAAAATTTCGAAACAAGTGGACCATTAACTGTAAGCCCTTGACCTACCAAACAACATTGTCAAAGACACCAACTTTGTAAGTGACCAGAATTCTGAGATATATTAAATTTAAAATTTGCTTGACCTCTAGCACCGCCTAGTGGTATATACAAAAGCATGCTAAGTTTTAAAAATTGCCTAAAACATTTTTAGCAAGTTGTATCCTTTTATAAAGTCCACCAATACTATTCAAATTTTGATTACTTGTTCCTCAACGAGTTTGATTTAATTGGTGCAAATTTGGGCATGATTGATTATTCAACTTTACACGAAATTAGAGCCCTTCTATCTATATCTAGTTTTTGACTTCCGTTTATCAAATTACTGTACCTTAGGACTAAGCGAACCGAATTAAATTAAATTTTGAAAGTTTGTGACTAATGTATTGGTCTTCATATATCGTTGGACTCGACTAAAATATGACCAACGGCAAAAAAGTTGCAATTTATTGAAAACTTTTCGAAAAGTTCTAATGATTAGAATGTTTTATCCAAGGGCTGAGTCTCTTGAATAAAGACAAATCAATCAAATCAATCACATGTTTTATTTTTGTAAATTTGCTATAACTTTGTAAAACCTGATATTGTATAGAGAATAATTAATCAGCAGATTTTTGGATAAGCCACACTTGATTGACCATAATCATTTTACAATAACGAAAAAAAAAAAAAGAAATGACAGAACTTGGCAGAAACATTTTTGTCTTCGTAAATACGACTCTAGACCCATTGTGCACTGAAAAGCCCGCATCCAGCAGGTTGCTGTTTGCAAGTGGAAAATTCCATGTAGACAATAGGACGCGAAGCTCAGCAGCGAAGCGAAAGTTATTTTTAGACGCAATTCGGTTCAACTTCTCGGGTTTGAATGGAGGCGTTTGTGTGTAGTGGTTTGGAAGCTATGGAACCGTGTAGCGCATCTTAATACAACGAATGGATTATGATTTATCACATTTTCTGTACGTTTTTAATACATAAATTGGTAGAAAAGGCATATCTCAATTTTTGGTAGCTTTTCTTGTTTTGCGTGTAAAGTCTACGGGTGTAACGGTAACTTCTTTCATTATACAAAGCAACTATATGTAATCTATCATGCTCAGTAAGCCTTCTGAAAGTTCGATAGACACTATCAGATCTATTGAGATATCCCAGGTCATCCAAACCGTTCTTGAGTTCATTCATAATTTCAAGTAGACTTCAGGTTGGTCCAGTAACCGCAGGTGATTATGCAACGTTACATAGAATAGCTGATACGGCTACTGTTACGAGTGTAGACCTGAAGTTCTAAACTCCAAGATAGTTTGGCTGACTTGAAATATCCCTATAGGCCTATAGTGTCTCTATATGACGATTTCAAGAGCGTCGCGGATCCCAGTAGATTCCTATCCTATTCTTGGCGTAACGTCCTCACTGGGACAAAGCCCGCTTCTCAGCTTAGTGTTCTATGAGCACTCCCACAGGTTTTAACTGAGAGCTTCCTCTGCCAATGACCATTTTGCATGTGTATATCGTGTGGCAGGCACGAAGATACTCTATGCCCAAAGAAGTCAAGGAAATTTCCTTTACGAAAAGATCCTGGACCGACCGGGAATCGAACCCGTCACCCTCAGCATGGTCATGCTGAATACCCGTGCGTTTACCGCCTCGGCTATATGGGCCCAGTAGATTAGGCAATGCTATTATTTATGTCAAAACACATAAAATTATTCTTGTAGATTTAAAGGACTTCACTATTGGTCAGTTTGGAGCACATAGAACATCCCAAAATATAAAACAGCTTTTGATATCCCTGACGAAGGTTAAATGAATATATATTAAAGTAACCCATATCCAAATTCAGTTTTTAGAACAACGGGAACGTCAATTATTTTGTTTCTCTAAACTTCAATGTGTTCAGGATGTTCTAGGTTGTTAATAAAGTCTCAAATACAAATATCTCCTTTTTTCTCTAATAGAGGACTCAATTTGCAACAACTTTGCCGAAGACAATGCTCTGTTTTATTAAATGTGTGGATTTATACAGCCGTTCCAAAGGGTTAAATAATGAAATTGTATCATTGTCCCAAGAGTAGAAAGTGATTCATTTATTTGATTGACCAGCTTTTGCTGCATTCTGCTACAGTGAAATCCAAATTTGAAATGCCACAGGGCTTTTGTGGGGTGTTAATTGAAGGTTGGTTCAACAAGTGAATCTGGCGAAGTGAAAATTGAACAGTGATGAAGAACGATTCGGCTAGCTGCTGCTTTGGTACGATTGCCTTCGTCGTAAAACGAAAACAAATTTCAACTCGTAAGTAGAGTGAAATTGAAACGTGAAATTTTGCGTTATTATTCGATTTTCAGTGCTACTGGGGCTGGCTATTGATAATCGACATCGTTTTGCTTCCATCAGATGAGCCATTGGCAAAGGTCGGAATACCTGTAATAATGGCTATTTTCCATCTGATATGACGGGAATTGGCACATATAACGAAGTAGATTTCAACCCTACTACTTTCGCCTTCCATTTCGAATTTCGAGACTTGTCAGTCAACGAACAATAAATTAGGCTACTTACTTCTCTAACTTGATGAAAATAGTTCATTTGAAAGTCATCAACCAAATCTTACGTTTCCAATTTGTACAAATATTCTACACGTATAGAGTTTCTCCGACATACCTGTAACGAGAAAAGAGAAAAAAAAAACACATTAGTAAATATTATGAAAAACCCAACATGTGTAAGAGTTGAAATGAAGAATCTCTAGTGCCATTTTTTCCCGTTACTGAGAGTAGCTTTACACACAGGTTCACTGATCTTCTTTGAAGATCAGACATTGTTAAATACTTTTGAAACTTTCAGGGAAGTCCAAAATGTCCGAAAGGTTGTTTTTTGAAATCTATAGCCCTAACAGAAGTTATTTTCACTATCCACAGTAACACTACATATCTAACCGGAACCCATGGGCCGTTTACACAAAATTCTTAAGGCATTTCGAGATAATGTTTGGGAATTGCAGGCAAGCCAAAGTATCCTGGAGTTCAGTGCTTCAAGTCTACACTTTTAATGATCGATACCCCGGGTTGGGATCTCCAGAATCACCGAAGACATTTTTAATCAAAGTCATGCAAATCTACAGCCCCTAACAGTACACCTTGTCCTTTTTTTACGTCCATGCATGACTTAGCGACAAAAAATTCTGCCGTCAAGAAAATGAGCAAACTCAACATTTTTATATTTTTTAAAACATCTCCGTGATTAGGAGAAGTGTACAAAAATATAAAAATGTCTATTTTAATTATTATTTTGGCAGTAGAATTTTATTTCGCTAAGCCAATAGTGGACGTAAAATGAGGTTTATGTGTAGTTGTCTTTTTTTAATCCCATATAAGCAGTTACGTTGTCTAATCTCCAAGATGCTTATGGGTACCCAAAAATCTCAAGAGCAATCACAAACAGACAGAAAACAAACTACCCCGAACAAAAAAAAAACTAACCTGGAGCACAGAACTTCAGGTTAACAAATGTGGCCGTAGACTTCACGTTATGAAATATAATAAGGAGGATAGGAGTGGTGGTGTTATGGTTAGAACACTTGACTTTCACGCCGAGGACCTGGGATCGAATCCCACTCCCGACAGACTCGCAAAATGTGAGTTTTTCCTTCGGAAGGGAAGTAAAGCGTGGGTCCCGAGATGAACTAGCCTAGGGCTGAAAATGAGGAGGATGAAGAAAAAAGAAAAACAAATAAGAAGAAGAAGAAAAAGTATCATACTCTGAAAGCCCATAAAGCTCAGTAAAACTTCATCGGAGACAAATCAAACATTGTTAAGCACAAGTTTTTCGCAGAATCATTACCTGTTATGTGGCTTAGTTGGTTAAAGCACCAGTCTAGCGAATACGAAGTCGTGTGTTCGAATCCTACCAGAACACATTTTTTTCACAAATTGCATCTCTCAATTTGTCAATTAGCAACATTTCGTGCCTTCTAATAACAAGTTTTTCCAACACAAGGTTGAATATCATCTATTTTATCAAGGTGTTTCAGGGGCGTTCCAGGCAAGGATATTAACACTCATTTGCAGAGAGTTACACTCACTTGCTTTTTTTTCTGCGTGCTACCAAGAAACGTTTACGGAGGACTTTTACTTGTGATTTTGTCAAAAAGTCACATTTCTGGTTCCAGGAGGGTTACATGTAGTTTTAAGGACGTTTTAGGTGTCGTAATGAATTTTAAAAGCGCTCTAGGGTGTTTCCGGGACGTTCTGGGAATTCCCAGGCGTTTTTTTTGGGACTGCTAGGGGGTTCAGGGGGTGTCAGGGACGTTTCCGGGTTATTCAGAGGTTTTCCAGATGATTTCGTGGTATTCCGGGGCGCTTCAAAAGTATTCCAACGGGCTTCAGGGTTTCCGGTGGTTGTAGGTAGGAGGCTTTCAGGGACGTTTCAGTGAGGTTTCAAGGTGTATCTAAGCGTTTCAAGACGTTACAGAGGGTGTTAAGGGGCTTTCATCTTTAAACCCACTGAAACGTCTTGAAACGCTTAGGTACACCTTGAAACTTCACTGAAACATACCTGAAAGTCTCCTATAACCACCGAAAAACACTTCCAAATCATCTGAGCTGCCCTGAAATCCCCTAAAACAGTTTGAAGCACCCCTGAGAAACCCCTGAAACGCCTTAAAACGCCTATAAACCCCCTAGGCTGTTACGCTAGATACATCACGGTGGCATAGTGCTCGTTAAAAGTATCTGTCTGGATCAGATTAACACCAACATCCTACTAGGGTTAACCATACTTTTGCATCAGGGTAATTTTTTAACCAAACCGAACACTACATCAGTGAGCTGTTGTCAATGTGATGCAAAAGAAAGGTTAAATCATCTGAAAGAACCCAGGATCCTCCTTGAGAACATTCTCCCACCTCTGGGAATACCTTTCAAATCTTCCCAAATCATCAGAAACGCCTTGAAACTGCTGTAGAAAACACCCTTGAGAGCTCGTTAAAATCCCCTTAGACCATATGTAACGTCTTGAAACGCCTTAGAACTCCTGTGAAAATCTCCTGAAATTTTCTTGAAAGATCTTGACACACCCCATCTATTCCACCGGAATTCGTTTTGAAACCCTCCCAAAGTCCTAAAACCTACTGAAAAACCTTGATATGCCTCTGAAACATTCCTGGAAGCTTCCTCGGAAACTCCCAGGAGCCCCTTCAAAACTCCCATGATAATTGAAAATGAAAATCTGACAAATTTGTAACAGATTTTTTTATATGTTAACTAATGGACCGATGAACAGCGAGATTAGGATGCGCTAGCTTATGAACGCGTTCCTTATTTTGGCTCCAGACTTTTATTACAAATGTTTTGATTTCTTTTATGAAATGGAATTTAAGGGAATTCAAATGCAGTGGGAAGTGTAAGAAATGGCTTGATCTCTACTTGATTCTCTACTTTACTGAATATTTTCCCAATATGGAGTTATGCACTGAAAAACAAATGGAAACGAAAATGCATGCACTTATTGTTCTACAGTTGGAAGGTTACCCTAATTATTGAACGTCTCACTCCGATTGTCGAAAATTTAAACTATCTGTTGTAAATTTGTCAGATTTCAGAGGTTCTTGGAAGTTTCAGAAAAGTTCCGGAAAGATTCCTGGAGATTTAAGGGGATTCCAGGGGGTTCTACTTTCAAGAGAGATACAAAAGGTGTTTAGATGGTTTTAAAGCGTTTGAAAGCGTATTAGGAGGTTACAGCACTTTGAGAACTATTCCTAGAAACAGAAGTAGCTGAAAAATAGTTTCTTAGCTTGTAAATAGTTTATTTCAATCTTTATTAATCTTTATTACTGGATAAAAAGTGTTTCTTGGGTTTCAAGGAGGTTTCAGGGATGTTCCAAGGCATTTCAAGACGTCAAGGGGATTTGGGAATGCTTTGCTGAACTTTCAAGACGTTTCTGGAGATTTCAGGGGGCCTTTTAACCTTTGGAGCCAGATAATATCGCCACTGCTGCCGTAACCTCGCTGGCCTCGATTACGTTTGTTATGCTCGGTTTCATCGCCAGGGTCATATTGACCCCTCCGTCTCCAAAGGGTTAAGGGGATTTCAGAGCTGTTTCATGTGGTTTCCGGAGGTTTCAGGAGGCTTTCAAGAGAAGGTTTAGGAATTTTTCACAGGGGTTTTAAATCGTTTCAACACGTATCAGGAAATTGTAGAGGGCAACAGGGTGTTTCTGATAGGTTTTGAGAGGATTCCAGGTTCCTTTCAATGGGATTTCAAGGCGTTTTCAGAGACGTTTAAATGCAATTTAAGTTTTATTTCAAGCATTTTTAGGAGCTGTTAGGGTTCAAAGGGATTATTCGATGGGGTTGAGAACAATTCAAAACATTTCAAAGGAATTTCTGACATGTTTTCGTGCATTCCAGGGGGTTTTAGGTACATTCAAGGTGTTTAAAATCATTTAAAGCAGCTTCAGGGGTTTCTGGGAGTGTCAGGGAGTTTTCAAAGGATTTTAGGAGAATTTGTTTTCTTTTGTGAGGCTTTTAGAGACGTTCAAGGTGTTTCAAGATGCTTTAAAGGATCGTAAAGGAATTCCAATGGTCTTTATGGGCCTTCAAGGAAGTTTTAAGAAGTTGTTAAAGAGGTTTTCGAGCGGTTCAAGGAGTTTCAAAGAATTTCAGATAGTTACAGGGGTCTTTAGGGGGTTAAGAGGGCTTTCATGAAGGTTTCAGAAGGATTTGGAGTTGCGTCGGGTTGTTCATGGGAGTTTCGAAGGGGTTTCTCAAGTGTTCAACGGGTCAACGAGGATTTCGAGAAAATATAATTAATTTAATATTCTGATCGTTCAAGGACACCACAAGGTCCTCTAGTAACGGTTTTGTTTCAGATTTGTGCTTTCAGTTCAGTTGCTGGACTGTAATCATAGTCACGGCAAACCTCTTTAAAGAAAACACGTTTTACAGAAAATGTTATAACTTTGGTATTTTTTTTTTCATGTTCTCAAGCTGATTATACACATTTACCCTTCTTTGACATTAGGGCCATTTTTGCCCAAACCGTACACTGTGTCAGCGAGCTGGTTTTCAGCAGGCAACTTTACCAGAATCGCGCTGCCTACATCGCGTCAAATGATATTTATGATCTTAGTCAAAATGTGCAGTCCACTACAGTAGTCATCTAGTATCCACGAAACTGTTAGGAACATAGGAACTATTCGAAGGCGCTTTTGGAGTATATTGCAGGAGTCATAAATGGTCAAAATTTCATTGCATTCGGTTCATTGATTCCGGAGAAATAACAGCTCAAAATTGGCTTTGGAATAATTATAGTTATTTTTAAAATCTTTATAACTTTGTGCAGAATAGTTCAATCTTTTTCAAATTTTGTCCACTGATACACAAAAAGTTGATCAACTTACAGTGAAAATTTGAAAATATTTGATGCACTTTTCAAAAAGTTACAGCTATTTGAAATTTTTTTGAGAAGGGAAAATTTTGCCTGTCCCGATCATTTTGTCTATCCCCTGTATAATCATTAGTGAATTTGTGAACATCGGGTTTCCTGCCTTCGGAGTTTGTCAACACAATGCAACCCATTTCGACTTAAACTTCAACACGTCCTGTTACACTAGGGCAGCGATTCCGCCCTCTACCAGCGTTATCCAGAGCAAGGTCGCGTCGATCAGCTCTCAACCCCATCGACGATCACTTTCAATTTCCCAAACCGCTACAATTCAAACGCCGCCCGATTGTGTCATGACTCAACTGTCTAACTGTTGGCCTATACGTTCCACACCGCCACCACCGCACCGTTAGGTTATGACATTTCCAGATCACCCGAACGAACTTGAACCAGATTCCACGTGCGGCAACTTCCCGTCACCACTGCCGTTGTACCAACCACACACCCCCATCTACAACATAGGGTTAACTATAATGGCTGCGTCAAAAATTCACAATTCACCAAAGATCAAAAGTCGCCATCGCCGCAGCCGCCGCCGCATTTGACGAAACTCCGGTGGCGGGACGGGACGGGAAAAGGTCACTGCGCTCTAGTAGAGAGCTGGAAAAATCAACCACCGCAGCACCGCATTCTCAAGAGCGCGCCCGATTCGTATGTTTTGCCCGTCACGCCCTCTACTACCTAGTACCACTGCAGCAGCACTGGAGATTGCTACTGACTTAGTAGATCAGTTGGCATAGATTCGACCTTTTCCAATAAAGCGCGTTCCACTTTATCGGGGAGCCAAACCGAACCGAACGAAAATCGGTTTAGCCCGCGTCGTCGACTCGTAGGTATCGTAGGTGCACATACCTTGGTGGTGAGTCCTTAAGGTATTGGAGTGCACGACTTCGCTCCGCGCCGCGCCGCGCCGAGTCGTTGTTGGTGCCAGGGTTGGAGTGTTTACCTTTTGGAAAATGATTTTTATCATTTGAATTAAGCTGGGTAGGCACATGGATGGGGAGGCTCAGGTACTGTGCGGTACCGCAGGGGGACGGGCAGATCAAGTCGAGGTTGCTTTATTATATTTAATAACGAAACGATCATCGATGCAATATGCGCCAACCGTACCTATGCCCAATGCTGTTCCAGCCGCATAATGTGTCTAGCTAGGCGATTGAGCAGCAAAACGAATCGGAAGGTTTTTGCGATATCTACACTACTGGAGTCGATCGCCGGCTACGACTGGAACACTATTGGCAAGGAATCAACAAGTTGTGTCAAAACACGCACGGATAATATTCGTTGTCAAATTCATGACCAAAAACTCATGAACTTATAAACTTTACCGATTCATGATATGATGACTACATGTCAGGTTATCAGTTCTACAGTACATGCTTCATGGTTTTATGTCTCTACTTGCTATTTTGCGTCTATAAAATTTGGAGCATATCTAAATCTGACAAATACTGAATCATTTTAAGTTCTTTCAAAACTCTATGATTCCATGTCCTAATTTGCAGTTTGTTCTTCAACAGTTATCTTAAACGTAAAGTTAAGATTGCGTTACGACTAAATGACCCAAGTAGCATTTTGATGACCAATAAGTCTTTTGGATATTTTGGGCATCGTCATAAAACCTTATACCTTTTATTTTGGTTTTATGATGGTTCTAAGAACCTATTCTAGTCTAGTTGACTAAAAAATGTTATTTAAAGAGTCATGATATTATGACCTTTTTTCATTGTGTAGTTTTATAACAATAAAACATATTTACGAGTTTTGGGTACCGGTTTTTTTATGCGAAAAGCAATCGAATGACCTTAATAATAATTAATAGACGAATGAATAAGTATTTATTTATAATTAATTGACGAATCACAAGCGATAAAGCAGGAATCGACCGGTGCGTATAATGAATGTAAATTTTTAAGAATTATCGAATCCAGGAACAATTATGAAGAGTGAGTATAGACAGGCTACAGTCTTGAAGCACTTCGAAAATCTCGTTGGATTAGCACCGTTTCTACTACAGATTCCACAAACTAAACGATCATTTAAATTAAACTATGTTGCCCGCAGTTTTGACAAAAAATGTCCCAGTATTTGACAAAAAATGTCCCCCGACCAAAGCGGGAGTCGAACCCGCACTCTGTGACATTAACAATTCGTCTACACGACTGACGCAACTAGCAGCAACTAAATCTCCGAGTTTCATTCAAAAATATTGAAACTCAGAGCTGGAGCAAATGTCTCATAGTTGAATTTTCGCTTGATAAAAAGATGCTTTCACTGTACTAGCCACAACTGTGTCCATTTTTAACAGATTTTCAATATTTTTACACGAATTCCTTCAAACTGTTTTTTGAATAAACATTTAGAATACCAACATTTTTCAAAATTACAAAAAATTTTCGTTTTTCAAGATTTTCTTAATTTTTGCCTTCTTCATAAGTTATAACTATAACCTTCTTTATAAGTAAAGAGCCAAAGAATTTCTCCAGTGCTTGACAAATTTCAAATATTTTACCCCGCTTTCACTAATATTTTTGTTGATAAAAACACCATGAATAAAAAATAATGAAAATTTTATGTTTTTGGAAATCTTTAAAGTGGTTCACCTCAAGTTTGTTCTTAGAGTTTTTAATGGGATTTCTAGAGAAGTTCCTCCAAGGATTCTTTCTCAAAAGTATTTCCACAAATTGTCCAGGGGTTCCTAACGGTTCTTAAAGACATCGTTTTCAGGATTTCTCTTAGAGGTTGCCCGGTATATCTCTTCAGAATTTCTCCGAGATTCTCCAATGTAGAATCTCCAATGTCTCTTTAAGAATTTTTCGAGACTACTTCAGAAACTTAAAAAAAATGGCAAGCAATTTTCCAGAAATTTTTGCCGAATATATCCTTGAATTTCTCCTATAGTTTCTCCAGAAGCTTTTTATCCAAAGTATTTTTTACAATATTTCTCACGTAGCTTCATGCGGAATCTCTTTGATTGTTTTATACGAAATTTCATCCAGAACTTCACTGGTGATTTATACAAGTTTCTTTCAGAACTTCACCCTGGTAGTTCTTTCCAAGCAGCTCCTTGGTTTTCATTCAGAGTGATTTCCCCGAAGTTTTTTGAACGATATCTCCCTGAATCGCTCGGAGGATTTTGCTTAAAAATCTTTCCGAAATGCCAACCAGAGCTTTTTCTGACATTTTTCCACTAGTTTCTTCCGGAGTCTCTCTCGGAGCAATTTGTAGAACTCTGCACGGATTTCATTCCGAAGAAGTTCCTTCCGTAGGTTTTCTTGTAGTTTCTTGGAAGAAAGTATCTCAGGAAGAAAATTAGAATAATTTTCCGGTTCTCTGCCACATTTCTTCTTGGGATATTTCCTTACTAATACCGCGAGAAATTCTGGTAGGAAATCCAAAGAAAATTAAAGAAGAAATCTTAGAATCAATCCAAGTGAAATCCTGGCTGTAAGGAATATCTGAAGGAGAAGTTCTTCGCAGGAATGCCGGTAGGAATTCAAGATAAGCCTACAAGGATTGAGCGAATTGCCAAGAATGATTTCACCAGGGTTTTGTAGACGGATTCTTGTACAATCTTGGGATGCATTTCGGGAAAATTCCAGTACGAATTTGAGGAAAAACCCCGCATGAGTTAAAGGACGATTCACGGGAGAAGTTCTAAGCGGAATACCAGAAAGAGTTCCAGGGAAAGTTTGTATACAAATCGCAGAATAACTTCAAGGAACACCCCTGAACGTATATTTAGGAATTTCGGTGGAAGTTGAAGTAAGAACCACGAAAGCAAATCTAGACAATGAATCCTGGATAACATTTGTAGAGGAATATTGGAAGAAATGTTCAGTAAATTTCCAAGCAAGACCCCAAACGGAGATCGTAGCATGCAGTGCTGGCGAGCGGCTACGATTTCAAAACTGTCACGCGTTTTTTTTTTTTTGGGGTCTAATAAAGCGCAAACGGAGCCTGTGGAATACCAGGGCACCCTTCACAGTATATTGCCCTTACTGTAATAACCGGAGCAATAGCGTACTGGACCTTGTGTTTCTCCGAGACAATCAGCTACCCTTATTTGCCCTCAAACTTGAGGCTGAATAAGGGCGTGATTATAATGCTGTCATTAATTAGTTTATATTTTTAACCTATATGGTTTCGCACTTTGCAATTTACACAGTGTATTCTGTGTATCCTCGCCTTTGGCGTTTCTCGATCGATACCGATCTGGTATTAAGATACACCGGGGCAAGTTGAAACGGGTGGGGCAAGATGAAACGCGAAGTTTTGAAATAGATTTCAGTACAATTTGGATTTTTTTCCTACGCTAAAAGATTGTTTGAATCAAACACTATGTGTTAAGGCAATCAAATTGTTTATCATCATTAGAAAATATCATGTTAACCCGCTGTTTCATCTTGCCCCACCCGTTTCAACTTGCCCCGGTGTACCTTATTACTGCTGTTCTTTTTTATGTTGTTATTACGAAGAGTTGAATCTTGCCTAGTTTGGGTAGTGGCTACGGTTAGGATAGCTCAGATCAATCTTCAGCACAAAAGAACAGCAACGATCAATCTTTGTAGACTTATGCAAAATGGTGGCGTTAGTCCAAGAACCTTACTTTCGTAAGGGGAATTTCTATCTAGGAAACCTTGTGAATCCGGTGTTTGCTACTTTCAGTAAAAATGAAATGGCAAACTCACGTGTCATGCCTCGAGCATGTGTGCTTGTCAACAAAGCAATCGTTGCTACACTCATCTCTGAACTAACTACTAGAGATGTATGTGTTATCACAATCGATGTATCTGTTGGAAACCTGAACAGGAAATACGTTTATTGTTCGGTTTATTTACCGCATGATGAACCATCCCCTACGGATGCTTTCAAGCAAGTCATTGCATACTGCACTTCAAAAGGCCTTCCGCTAATTGTTGGTAGTGATGCTAATGCTCACCATATAATCTGGGGCAGCTCAGACATCAATTTGAGAGGTTCCAGTTTGATGGAATACTTAAGTAGTACAGATCTTGCATTACTTAACATAGGCAACCGCCCAACCTTCATGGTATCTGCTAGAGAGGAAGTGTTAGACATAACGCTTTGCTCTAGTAGAATTAGTCACGAGCTAACCAATTGGCATGTGTCAGATAAAAATATTTATCTGACCATCGCTACATCTTTTTTGAACATTTAAATGTTACTTCGGAAACATTTCGTATCAGTAATCCCCGGTCAATAAACTGGGATCTTTTTACTGATTTGATTGCGGCCAAATTTCATGGATACTCACCATCCATTGACACTCCAAATGATTTAGAGGATGTCGTTGATACTACAACGGCCTTCATCATGGAAGCTTTTGAAGAAGCATGCCCTCTACGGTCTGTGAAGATCACAAGAGGAACCCTTTGGTGGAACTCTGATCTGGCGAAGCTCAGGAAACAATGTAGAAAGAGTTGGAACAGACGACGTTCTGCTGGATCGGAGGCTTTCAGGTCGGCTCGCAAGGCCTACCAGAAAGCTCTTCGGTCTGCTGAACGATCCGGCTGGAAAAACCTTTGTACAAACGTTTCCAGTCTGAGTAAAGCCAGTCGGTTGAACAAAATCTTAGAAAAATCTAAGGATTTTCAAGTGAACGAACTTCGTTTACCAAATGGTGATTTCACTTCCTCTGATAAAGAAGTTTTAGAATGTTTATTCAGTACACACTTCCCCGGATGTGTGGATATTACATCTTCGGATGAACCTGATGTCTTTTCTTGTAGTTATGATTCTTTAGCTTCGGCTCGGAGTATCATAACTTTAGAATCGATTGAATGGGCACTTAATAGATTTGCTCCTTTCAAATCTCCTGGAGCAGATGGGATTTATCCTATTTTGCTTCAGAAGGGATTTGATCATTTCAAACATGTTTTGAAACAACTACTTGTTTGCAGTTTTGCTACAGGGTATATGCCCAAATCCTGGTGGGATATTACTGTAAAGTTTATTCCGAAAGTGGGTCGTGCGTCGTATGAAGAAGCAAAGAGCTTCAGACCTATCAGTTTGACTTTTTTTCTTCTGAAATGCTTAGAAGTTCTAAATTACATTCACGCTGTGGAAAGTTGCTTTCACAGCTCGCTCACGACTTTGGTATACGTTTGCGACCCCAATGTTATTCGACAAACTTTCATATAAAACTACAAGGTTAAATTCATCCATACATTGTTTTTCGATAGCATGCTTCTGAACTGAGATAAAAGCAAATGAATGTAAATCTTTGCAAATGAATGGTCGCAACCTTGCTTAGAACGCATTGTCGATCATCACATCCGTGATGTTCATCTGGCCAATGTGCCTCTTCATGTGAACCATCATGCTTACCAATCTGGAAAGTCCACTGTGACTCATTTACACAAAGTTGTTTACGATATCGAGAAGGTGTTTTCTTAGATATCGAGGGTGCCATTGACAACGTGCCTTTCGATGCCATATTGGAAGCCGCACGGGGTCATGGTATATCTCCAATGATTTCCAATTGGACTCACCAAATGCTCAAAAACCGACATCTCTTCGCGACATTGCGTCAAGCGGCGATTAGGAAATTGAGTGTTTGTGGATGCTCCCAAGGGGGAGTCTTATCACCACTTTTATGGAATCTCGTAGCAGATACGCTATTGAGGCAACTCAATAATAGCGGTTTACCTACTTATGGTTTTGCCGACGACTACCTAACATTGTCAGTCGGTATGTGCATCGGCACCCTTTTCGACCTGATGCAAACCGCTCTTCAGGTAGTTGAGGGTTGGTGTCCGCAATATGGCCTTTTGGTAAATCCGAGTAAAACATCTATTGTTCTTTTCACGAAAAAGCGAAACCGTAATGGTGTTCGACCTTTGCATCTGTTTGATTCTGTAATCAATGTGACTGAACAGGTAAAGTACGTTGGAGTTTTTCTTGATTCCAAGTTTTCCTGGACACCTCCCATTGAGTTCAGAATCAAGAAAGCTTGTATGACATTCGGGCAATGCCGGCGAACCTTTGGTACTACTTGGGGTCTAAAACCCAAGTATACAAATGGATTTACACAACTGTTGTTCGGCCAATATTGGCCTATGGGTGTCTTGTGTGGTGGCAAAAGGGCGAAATGAGAAAGATCCAATCAAAGTTAGGCCATCTCCAAAGGATGTGCCTAATGGCGATGTCTAGATCGTTCTCTTCAAATCCTACGGCAGCGCTCGAAGTCCTCTTTGACGTTGCTCCACTACACATTCATCTCAAACAAGAAGCACTTTCTTGCACTTTCCGTCTACGGGTACTCGGTCTACTAGAGGAAACTCCTGTTAACCGCAGTTCAACACACACCTCGTTGTTTCCACTTTTGGTGAATTGGGACAAAATTGTCCTTGCTCCAAGTGATCTTACAATTGCTTGTAATTTCCCATATAGCACATTTTCCACGAAATTCCCTTCCCTGGAAGAGTGGACATCTGGATATCTGGAAAGAAGTACCTATTTCAGACGGCATCGTATGTCACACTGATGGCTCCCTTCTCGAAGGTCGAGCAGGTGCTGGTGTTTATTCTCGTGAGCTAAGGCTGTATCTGTCTTACTCACTTGGTAGACACTGCACCGTTTTCTGGCCGAAATCTTTGCTATTATGTGCGGAGTGTAATCAGCACTTCAGCAGCACGTAATAGGCAAAGAATATACTTCTGGTTAGATAGAATTGAATTCAGCAAACACTGTTCATCTTGTATGGGTACCTGGTCATTTGTCAGAAAGTCCTTTTAAGCCAAACTATTATAATTTCTGAATCCGTAAAACGAAAACTTTCTGAAAAAATATGAAACAATTTCTCACTCTGCCCCATAGTGCACCGCCTCTCGGATGGTAAAGCGTGATTTCGGACGCTTATATGGTCACGGGGCGTGCTGTTTTGCTCGATCTCCACACCAACAGGCCAATCTATTGCTACCCGCCGGCAATCGAAGCCCTTTTTTTCTTCATTCTGCCCCTTTCGCGAGCAACAACGGTGACATTTTTAGGTTATGATTTATCTGACGAACGGTTTTCGACCGTTCCCCCGCTAATTAATGAGCCGATTCGAAACACGCCCCTAAGGGGCCAATCGATGCGGACCCCCTTTTGTTTCTCGCCCATTCCTTAATACTAGAAGACAAAATAAAACAGCGGCGTCAAGCGAACCCAACCGATCGACGACGACGGCTCGCTCGGTCCGTGATTAATTGCTTATTTATTAATTTTTGCAAACACTTCGCGTATTTCACCGCTGATTCTTGGAGCGGCGCAGGAGTAATCCCGGAGAGCCGCCCCATAACTCTGATTAATTAGCCGTGGCGACGACGACTTGTGTGGACGACGACGATAAATGCGCCAGCAACGTTCACCATCCATATCTCACGCGCTTGCTCAGGCTCAGGCTCACTCGTTCGATCACTTGTGCTGTGGTGTGGTGGCGGTGGGAATGTGGGATTCTTTCGCGTGAATGGTGGCGACCACGACGCGCGAGGCGGCGGAGAAGCGAAAATGTCTTCCATGGAGAATTGATCGGTTAAGCGATTATGTGATTATGCGATTTATGTGAATGCGTGAACTATGGCGAACAAATCAAGCGTGTGTGCTGTGTGAGGAGAGGTTGTCCTCAATACCGGCTGAATAACTCGTGAATGGCGCCTCCTAGGGAGATGCCCACGGATTTTTTTTATTCATTCTTCATTATTTTTTGTTAATAGCAATGTTTATGCGTGGCTTCATTTGCCAGCTGTGTGATTAGTTACAGGATTTATCGAGCTGCCCGAGGGTCAGAAATCATGACTTTGAATGTTAAACGTCGGGCGGTTCAGCTTGAGTTCATTATTAATATTTCTCAATTCTTCTATGAGATCGTTATATGGGTACGAAATCTATTCAGAAACGTTCGAGCAAGGTGTTTTTCATTTCTTTGCATATAACTCATTGCAGAAGTTTGACATCGACAAGTTGAATGAGAAAGCTCAGATCGCGAGAACAGGTCTTGCTCCTGGGCATTTGAGATGGGACCAAGGGGGTTTCTAGGTAGTTCCCAGAAACCCAAAAAAAGTGTTCCAAGGTGCTTGAGGGGCGTATCAAGAGGTTGTTTTGAGGGATTTTAGAAGCCTTTGAAGGGTGTTACGAGA
This sequence comes from Aedes albopictus, assembly GCF_035046485.1. NCBI lineage: Eukaryota > Metazoa > Arthropoda > Insecta > Diptera > Culicidae > Aedes > Aedes albopictus. The sequence goes on from NC_085136.1 coordinate 37,076,088, forward strand.
AATTTCGTAGGGTCTCAATAGTATTACTGGAGTTTAAGGGGTTTCAAGGGCGATACATGGGGAGTGGATCTCAGGGGTCTTTGATGGGAATTATAAGGGATTTCAGGAACATTTCTGGGCATTTCAGAAAGTTTCAAGAGGTTTCAGGGGAGCTCTGAGAGATTTCAGACGCGCATAAAGGTTTTGCAGGGTGTTTCTGGAGCCTTAAAAAGCGTTCCAAGAGGTTTAAGAAGCACTTCAAATGGAATACACGGATTTCAAGAGTATTTAAATGGGATTATGGAGATTTCCGAAGCGTTTCGATACGTTCCAGGGGTGCTTCATCTCCCAGAAACCCCCTGAAACGCATCCACCATGTGATACCTTGAGTTACTTTTTAGAAACAGTGTAGAATTGGCATAAGTTAAAATACACAATAATAAAAATAAAAATAAAACCTTTCAGAAACCCCCTTGGGTTGCCCTAGAGCCCGCCTAGAAACCTCCTGAAACTCCGTGAGGAGACCCCCTGAAACGTCCTGAGACACCCAGAAATGGTCCTGAGACCTTCATGTACCCCCTGAGACTCCCTGAAACAGTTCTGAGACTTCCAGGTCCTTAATACGTCCATGGTACCATCTCAAGCGCCCCAGAAAATTTCTGGAAACTCTTGCGGCCCTTTAGACTTCCTGATGCCCCTTGTGCACCCCTAAGTCCCCCTGGAACCCCCTAAAGCCTCTGAGATTTTCTGAAACTCCCCTTGAACCCATTACAACCCCTAAAGCGTCGTTGAGGTTCCATTGAACCCCCTGGGACTTCCAGAGTCCTCCAAGTACCCTCTGAGACCTCCTGAAACAATCCTGAGACTTACAGGCACATTCTGAAACGGCCCTAAAATTCCCCTGAAGCGTCCTGGGACCTCGAAAAGTCTCAGAGACCCCCTGAAGCACTCTTGAGACTTTCTGGTACCTCCTGCAACCCACCTGAAACCCGCTGAAAGACCCACTACGATGCCCCCGAGAACCCCTAAAGCGCTCCAGAGACCACCTGGAACGCCTTGAGGACAAAAAATCGAGAGATAAAACGCCGAATTCCAGAACATCGAATGTCAAAACGTCGAAAGGGATAAAACGTCGAAAATAAGTAACATAAGCAAAGAGTAAGTTCTCTATTCTTTTAAAAGAAACCCATATTTTCACTTTTCAACGTTTTCTCATTTCGACGTTTTATCACCCATTACCTAAGACCCCCTGAAGCGCCCTAGAGACTTCCTGAAACCTCCCTGAAATCCCCTGAGGCCTCTGAAACGCCCCTTAGACCCTTTGCAACATTTTCGTAGGCCCCTGGAATGCCCTGAACCCCCTGAGATCCTTTGGAGCGGCCCTGAGGCCTCTCGAACCCCTCTCAGACCACTTTGAGACTCCCTGGAATACTCTGAACCTCCTGAGATCCCTTGGAGTGGCCCTGAGGCCTTCTCGAACCCCCCCCCCCCCCCTCAGACCCCCTTAAGACTCCCTGAGATTCCCTGAGTTCCCCTTAAACGCCCCTGCGACTTCCTGGTACCCTCAGGGACTGGAATCCTGTGGAACCCCTGACACACCCTGAAACGTCCCTGAGACGCCCTGAAGCACTGCTGAGATCCCCTGAAGCCGCCAGAAACCTTCTTAGGCGACTCTGAGACCTCCCAAAACGATCCTGAGACCTCCTGGAATCCCCTGGCTCGGCTTAGACACAAAACGTCGAAAGGGATAAAAGGTTATCCGTTCGACCACGACGTCAAAAACGACGTCAAAAACGAGTAATCTAAACAAATAGTGAGTTCTTCATTCTGTTAACCCTTCGGAGACGGAATTTTCACCTTTCTGGATGCAACCTTGCTGGTCTAGAACACGTTTCGGATGGTCGATTTTCTCGGCTGGGCACATATGACCCATCCGTTCCCAAAGGGATTCGACGTTTTGGCATTCTACGTTTAGTCTTTCGAAGCATTGTCATCCGTTCTCCTGGGACTGTGACCTCCTTAAAATCCACATGAGATTTCCTGGTACCACCCATGAAAAACCTAGGGACCCCTTGAAACGTCCCTACAGCCTCCCTTTGCTCTCCCCTTTAAACGCCGCTGGCCACCGTTTCAATAGTAACAGTCATTGCGCCAGAACAAATCTCATTTTTTTAGGCTGGGGCCCGTGGCGTAGTGGCTACACGTTTGCTTCATACGCAGATGGTCATGGGTTCGATCCCAGCCCCGGCACTTTTGTCAGTTGCTCTTTCCCCCTGAGAGCAGTTGACACTGACCCTCTTCTGAGCCCATGGCTCAAATGAACCCGGATACTTGGACCTCGGCGAACGCCAACCCATAATGGACCCCCAATCGGACTGGAAACAGGAACAACCAACAGCCACACATCAACATCCTCGAGCTCATCATTCTACCATGAAAGGGTAGAAAGTGAAAGCAGCGCAACAGCCACCAGTTCGATGTAGTACAATTAGAAATAGAATACATTTAGGCGCTGTACAAAGTGTATGTACAGCTTCCAATTGGAATCGCTCACGCAGTGCCCTAGTTGACAATAGAGCTGTAAATTAGGTTAAGTGATTGAAGAATAAAAAAAATCTCATTTTCTTCTTTTGTCACACTGCTTGTTGACTCGTTAGGGAGGGGGGTGAAAACAATAAGTGAATTTGGTAAAAAAATGTCCGAACAATTAGGAAAAAATCACAAAAATTGTCGGATTTATCAAGCAATTCTCTGGGTGACTCAGTTTTTACCTAAAATTTTCAAAATGTGTCATCAATGTTTCCCCTCTTAAAAACGCTAAAACCCTACAACACTTTTCCGAGTAGGGGAGTGACATAAAAGAAATTCAAAATTCGTGTCAGCCTTATAACATTTTCTTTTGCATAATATTAGCCTTTCGGCCTATTGACTATTCGACCTACTTAATGACCCACTATCGGTGCAAAATGAGATACTACCCTAGTTGAACGATCCTCGAAGTGTTGTAGGTGAATATTTCCTAACCTAATCGCTGAGATTGGTCGCTGATGCAAAACACCACTTACCCGAAAAAGAGAAGAAGAAAAAACAAAGTACTGATTAGTTATCGGATAACAAAACTTTCATGTAAACGAACAATGCTACAAGAATGGTTTATTACGGTCAGTGCTGAAAATGTCATTTCAACATATTTAAATTCAAACACATCCAGCTCATTTTAGAAGCTCAACCTGACAATATGGTATATGAAAAACTTGTGCTGCTACACCAGTTCTACAAGAAAGTCACGGAAAGTCAGCTCTTTTTTGAATATTTAAGGTAAATGCCACGGACTACCTTAAAAAAATGTCACCATGAATATCATTGGCATTTTTCGAAGGTATTCCGTGACATTTATCTTAAATATTCGAAAAATATCAGTTTTCCGTGACTTTCTTGTATAGCTGGTCAAGCCGCACAAGTTTCTCATATACCATATTCTCAGGTTAAGCTTCTAAAATGAGCTGGATATGGATGAATTTAGGTATGTTGAAATGACATTTTCAGCACTGGTGACGGTGCGTCACTAAAAGTCGAATGCTTGTGATTAGTGACTAGTACACGGATCAATAAAGGGCAGCTATGAACAAACCTAGCTTTTAAAGAAAAGACAGCACGAAGAGCGTTTGATGGCTGAGTTGTTCTCTCAATTAAGAAGATTCCATTTCCAGTACAACCGTGCAGACACTTGACGACCCATAAGATTCCACCGCTTGATCTAGGTCATGATCGGCATAATTTCACCATTTTTGATTGTATGATGGCGCGAAAACTGATCCCGTTGTCGTGCGTGGCAGCCAGGTACATTTTACCGATCTGATTCTGCCTATGATGTGCCGTGAGAATTATTACACCCATTTCCCAAAACACAACAAACCCCCGGAGTCAGCCGATGAAATGCTTGTGTGCCAAAAATGGACAGTGCAAATAAAATTAAATCAAACGACCGTCTCTACACACTGACCGCCGCGCGCCCATCACATCATCGGACAGATTTATCAACAGATCAGCGACAACGCATTTCTCACGTTACCTACTGGAGGAGCTGGACTGGAGATTGGAGAAAGAGAAAAACAATTTCGAGGCACCAAAATGGGACTGCGATCACTACTGCGGCACTGGCAGGCACTGAATGACTCACCACCACGACCCGATTCGAACCATTGCATTTGGGAAGAAATTTATTGTCGTCCTTTGGGTAAGTGGAGTTGATCATCGATCAACTGTTACGAGCCTGTCTGTTCGTTGTAACCTGATGGGGGCGATAGGGGTATAATGCATCACTTAAGTGCACTGGTCGGGTTGAAATGAGCGGGTTCCACTATATCTCATACTATGTATAAGGTTTTAGGCAAAACAGAGCGGTTAGCCTCCGAATTTGAGAATGATTGGTCGATATTTTCGCTTTCTTCATGTCTACAGTACCTCACTGTCATGTATTGTTGGATAGGTCGTCTTACCCCAGATTCCTCCTCTAAAGATTCCAACCATATATTCAGGATAAAGCCTATAGAGACTGTGAAAGAGTCGATTGACGGTGATTCATCTAATTGCTTTTGACTATAAACCACACGACCCATCGATGACTGTACGTACTCAACGGCTACCTGATGGATTGTATCACCTCGCCTCGTAGATTGGTGCGTTCAATCAAGTTTCGTTGTTTACGGTATACGATAGGAACGCATGTGTAGAACGGATGATGGAGGTCCTGCTTGCTCAGAAGTAGGTGAGCGTAGACGTGGAAGAAACCAGGTTAATTGATTATCGCTTGGGATGTGTGGTTAATGGTATGATGGAGTTGTTAATGGAGATATGAAGCGATCCTTTGTGTAAGTTATTGATGTATGTAGTTAAGTAACGTTCGAATGTTTTGTCTATTTGCTAGGGTCCCCTGGACACTTAAAGCCTTTCGAGGATCTTGAAAAAAGTCATAAAAAACATTTCTATGAAAACCTTAACATATGGAATGCCTGAAGACTTACCTATGGACTTATGCTAATGTTCATAACGCCAAAAATGGTCTTTTTTGACTCCCACCCAATACACTACACAACCGAAACACTTTGTCTATGGTGAGCATACTGATTTGTATGAGCTATAACACTATAGCTAAATGATACATAGACATCCCCTTCAGTGAACAAGCCCTTAGAGAGATGATGTCTCCGACAAAGTCTTATGGTTAGTCATGGACTTACAGGTTATAGACATTATTGATCCAAGGCGATCCTAGGAGGTTTTTCTAGGCGTTTCGGGGGGTTTCACCTGCCCTGAAACTCTCACGAATTTTGTGTGTTTTATAAATGCCAAATTCATGAAACAACTGCATTGAAACCACTGGAAATGCCCTGAAATAACCCTGAAACTCCCTGAAATGCTTCTGAAAGAGTCCTCCCCTCAAAATTCCTTAAACGCTCCCTAAATACCATAAAACACCCTTAGACGCTACTAAAAGCCGCTCAGAAACACCGTTAAATCACCTAAATCACCCCTGGAACTCCTCAAAACGCTACTGAAACCCTCCAGAAAACTACTTAAACCCTCACAAACGGTCCTGAAACCACTTCAATACCCCTAAAAACCCTTGAAACCCCTCTCAAAATCCCTTGAAAATCTCTGAAACCTCTCGAAATGCCCTGAAACCTCCTAAAACCACCCTGAAAACTTTCTAAAATCTCCTAAAACCGCCTTGGAACCTCCTTAAAAGTTTCTGATAAGGCAGTAATAAATTGTAAAATGTAAAATCATTGTAAAAACAAAAGATTTCGGCTCAGTTATGCCCATGTGGCGCCCGAGCCTTCCAAATAAACGAATAAGTAAAAAAAAAAAAAAGTTTCTGAATCCCCTGAAAGCTCTTGAAAATCCCTGACACGCTCCTGAAACTCATTGAAATCCCTTAACCCTTTGGAGCCGGAGGGGTCATATATGACCCCAACATAGAAACGGCTGTATAAATTCACCCATTCAGCAAAACAGAATACTGTCTTCGGCAAAGTTGTTGCAAATTGAGTCCTATATTAAGGAAAAATGAGAATATTTGTATTTGAAACTTCATTGACAACCTAGAACATCCTGAACACCATGAAATTTGGAAAAACGAAATAACTGACGTACCAGTTGTTCTAAAAGCTGAACTTGGATATGGTTTACGTTTATATGTATTCATTAACCCTTGGTCAAGAATGTCAAGCGATGTTTTATATTCTGGGATGTTCTAGGTATTCCAAATTGTCCTAGAGTGAAGTCCTTCAAATCTACAAGGATAATTTTATGTATTTTCGCCACAAATAATAGCATTACATAACCCACTGTGATCCGTGAAGCTCTTGACATCTACAATGTCATTTGGTTAGTTACAATGTTCCAGGTTAGCCAAACTACCTTGGAGTTCCGGTCTACACTCGTGACAATAGCCATATCTGGTATACTGAATAACGCTGCATAATCAACCGCGGTTACTGAAGCAGTCTGAAGTCTACTTTTTTTTATTATAACCCCTTGGGACATTCAGGGTCGTCCAAACTGTTCTATAATGAAGTCTTTCGAATCTACAAGATTAACTCTATGTGTTTTCGCCATAAATAATAGTATTGTATAATCTGGTGGGATCCGTGAAGCTCTTTAAATCTCATTCATGTTCAAATGTCATTAAGAGACACTAAAGGGATATTCCAGGTCAGCCAAACTAGCTTGGAGTTCAGAACTTCAGGTCTACACTTGTAACAGTAGCCATATTTGTTATACTGAGTAATGCTGCATAATTAACCGCCGTTACTGGAGCAATCTGAAGTCTACAAGCTTATTTGAACTCTTTGGGATATTCACGGTCGTCCAAAATGTTCTATAATGAAGTCCTTCAAATCTACAAGAATAACTCTATGTGTTTTCGTCATAAATTATAGTATTGCATAATCTGCTGGGATCCGTGAAGCTCTTGAAATCTCAAATGTCATTTAAAGACACTATAGGGATATTCCAGGTCAGTCAAACTACCTTGGAGTTCAGAACTTCAGGTCTACACTCGTAACAGTAGCCATAGCTGTCAAACTGAGTAACGAAGCATAATCAACCGTGGTTACTGGAGCCATCTGAAGTCTTCTTGCTTATTATTACCCTTTGGGATATTCACGGTCGTCCAAATTGTTCTATAATTAAGTTCTTCAAATCTACAAGAATGTTCTCATGTGTTTTCGCCACAAATAATAGTATTGCATAATTTGCTGGGATCCTTGAAGCTCTTAAAATCTCAAATGTCATTTAGAGACACTATAGGGATATTTCAGGTCAGCCAAACTAGCTTGGAGTTCAGAACTTCAGGTCTACATTCGTAACAACAGCCATATCTGCAATACTAAGTAACGTTGCATATTTATCTGTGGTTACTGGACCAATCTGAAGGCTACTTTTTTATTATTAACCTTTAGTACATTCAGGGTCGGGCAAACTGTTCTAAAATGGAGTCCTTCAAATTTACAAGAAACACTTTGTGTTTTCGCCATAAATAATAGCATAGCATAATCTGCTGAGATCCGTGAAGCTCTTGAAATCTTAAAAGTTATTTAGAGACACTATGGAAATATTTCAGGTCAGCCAAACTATCATGGAGTTCAGAACTAATGGTCTACACTCGTAACATCAGCTATATCCGACATACTGAGTGAAGTTTCATAATCAATCGCGGTGATTTTGTTTTAGATAGTACCGTTATACTACCAAATAGGATCTATGAACCTCTAAACTCTCAAGGATTACTTCATGATAATTTTTATGACAACTCCACATTCCACATCAGCCAATTTGGACAAGTTCATGGTTTGGTGCTCGGTCAATAAATTGGAGTTCAGTGCTTCAAGTCTACAATTATGGTAAATGAATTTTACAATGGGTTGAAAAACGTTCAATAATCAACAATGTACATTGAACCATTTTGTCAGGTAAAATCGAAAATCCTTTTGTTACAGGTTATATGCTGTAACTTTTTTAACTGTGTACGCTACCAGGCTATGGATAAAAAAAATCAAGTCAATAGGTAATATGCTATGAGATTGACTAAATTTTAACAGAAAGTTCCCAAAATACGACTTCGTGCCCAAATGGTTCCATGCTCTATCTTTATTGCATATATCCTCTGTTGGTCAACAGACATGATTCTCCGCTCATGATTCTATCGAGCTTCTAAGAGATATAATCACGGTTAAGGCTACCAATACGACTTAGACGTCTTGTAAAGCCCTTCAGCCTTCTCCCATGCAACTCCGATTCCTATCTCCGCGTGGCAGCGGCCGGGTTACGAGTAACTTTAGATAATGGTCTGGCCACACGTAGCACCTACATTCAGCACAATCTCCCTTATCGTTACAATTGATGATCACCACAGCACACGGACTTCTGCGATATTATCGACGTCAGGACCTATCGTGGCGCTCACATCGACTCTGACCGCTACCTGGTGATGATAAAAATGCGTCAAAAACTCTGTGATTAACGACATACGGTACCTACAGCCGTCTCAGTATAACCTGGAGCAACTGAAGCAACCGGATTATAATTTTTAAATTATTTCTTGTTACCGCTTAATAAATAAATTAAACACAATCATAACGGTTGGTAATGTTGTGTAACTCGAAACAGTAAAAATAAGGTTTTATTACGTGGACTTCATGTAAAATATTGCAGGACAGTGTTTACGACTCTGATTATCCCGAAGTACTACTATGTCATAGTCTCTGGTTGTATTCTGTGAGCTCCAGTAAGTATAATAGATTATACAACATAACTCTTTATAGCCAAAAGAGAAGCTTCAATTGCTGTAGATGCTAGATAATAAACACCAGAATAGTTTGTATGGCCCCAGCTGATCTAATGATGTCTATTGAGCTTTCAGAAGACTTACTGGACATGATAGATTACAAATCGAAGCTTTGTATAATGAAAGAAGTTACCGTTACACCCGTATACTATAGGATCTAAACTCTAGAACAGTTTGGATGACCTAGGATATCCCGACTGAGCTGATACTGTCTATTGAACTTCCAGAAGACTTATTGGACATGATAGATTACAAACCAAAGCTTTGTATAATGAAAGAAGCTACCGTTACACTCGTAGATTATAGGATCTAAACTCAAGAACAGTTTGGATGACCTAGGATATCCCGACTGATGTAATACTCTCCATTGAACTTTCAGAACACTGACTGGACATGATAGATCACAAGTCGTAGCTTTATATAATGAAAGAAGTTACCGTTACACCTGTAGACTTTCGGATCTAAACTCAAGAACAGTTTGGATGACCTAGGATAACTCGACTGATCTTATACTCTCAATTGAACTTTCAGAAGACTTACTGGATATGATAGATTACAAATGAAAACTTTATATAATGACAGAAGTTACCGTTACACCCGTAGACTTTAGGGTTTAAACTCATGAACAGTTTGGATGACCTAGAATAACCCGACTGACCTTATACTCTCTATTGAACTTTCTGAAGATTTACTGGACATGATAGATTACAAATTGAAGCTTTGTATAATGAAAGAATTTACCGTTACACCCGTCGACTTTAGGATCTAAACTCAAGAAGAGTTTGGATGACCTAGGATGTCCGGAAAAAAATATTCTGCATAATATTCCACCTTTTTTATACTATTGGGCACCAAAACTACAGATATACGTAAACAAAACTCCATAATAACGCTTGGAAAAATTCCGGCTTCAAAGAGTTAAAACGTCACTAAACTCCACATGAACGTTCTTAAACCCCCTAAAACAAACCCCTAAAAGCGTTTCCCTAAAAACGCTTCTAAATCCCCCTGAAATCTCTTACGAACATAAAAAATGCTCCCAAATCCACCTTAAACCCTCTAATACACCTGAAACTCTCTCAGAACCCTTTAAAACCCGCTGAAACGTCACTGAAGTCTTTCGAAACACTCTGAAACCTTTATATTTAAAATGCTCCAGAAACTCCCCAAAACGCTTCTGAAACTCGAAAATTCTCGAAATGCTCCCTAAATCCCTAGAACGTTACCAAGTCGCTAAAAACTCCCCTGGAACTTTCCCCTTCGAAACTCCCTTGCTCCTGATACCCCCGTGAAAACCTCTAAAACTCTTCCACAACTCCTTCAACCCTACTGAAACGTCGCTAAAACTGTTTGAAAATAGAGATTTCAGAGTTCATCAGATCCAATTGCACCCTCCAGCGCGAATGAATTATTTGCACCTTACTTGTGTTCCTAGAGCAGCGAAGAAAGCGAATAAAGGTGGGCCTGAACGGGTTGAAGAACACCGTAGACAATCTCTGATTACACACATGGATCAAAAGTAGTTGTCAAGATCATCATATAGATCCGATGGCTGAAATTTGGAGATTTCTGGGGCTCAAATCTACAAGAAAAGGCACAGACTAGAGTGTGCCAATTACAGAGGGAATTAACTTCTAATTTCAGCGTACAAGATGCTGTCGCGTGTCTGATTCGAATCTATGGCAGAAGGTCGAAAGACAAATGGTAGAAAAAACAGAAAGTCAGAACGACAGAAAGTCAAAAGACGAACGGTTGGAAAGACAAAAGGTCGAAGAGTAAATTCGGAGGGTAAAAAGGTCGAAACTTCAAAAAAAAAACGGTGAATATCTGTGAAGCAAATAATTTTTGACCTTTGGTTTTTGACCTTGTCCTTTCGACCTTTTGCCTCTTAACCGTCCTGTTCAACCTGAGACCTCCTGAGGAGTCCTTCGTCAGTGAATACCAGGCTGGGTTTCGTGAGAATCGATCAACAACGGATCAAATGTTTAACCTATGGATGGTCCTAGACAAATCTCGGGACTATAATTTGCAGACTCACCATCTGTTCGTTAATTTAACCTTTTTGGAATCAGAATGTTTCATCACTGCTGCCGCAACCTAGCAAGTCTTGAACACGTTTCTTGTGCTTGGTTCCGGCAAAACTAATTAGGCTGATACGCACAACGATAGATGGAACAAAATCAAATATTCGGATCGCAGACAAAGAGTCTATCTCGTCTGTGATCTAGGAAGGATTGAAGCAGGATAATGTAATTTTAAATTTACTGCTGCACTCGAAGGAGCGATTAGGAGGACTGGCGTGCAGAGGATCATTACACAGTTACACACACTCCTCGGCTTTGCGGACGATCAAATGTTCGTGGGCCGCCGCTAATATACTGACTGCACGCCGTTGATGAAATGCAGGAAACCCCAAATGTTCGGGACAACCTGGAAGACCTCTGACAACTTGGAAGACAACGCCCAAGATCGACGAAAATGGTTATCTACTAGACGTTCGACGCTGGAGTATAGTTACTCCGTAGCCAACAAGGTACCTACGTAAGGTAAGGTATAGGATTAGAACTTCAAAAATCTGTGATGGAGTGTGTACGTCTTCGAAGCTCCATGAACGTCCGCGAAGATCATAAATGTTATGCGGATTACAGAAGAACTTGCAGGTCAGAAAAAGTCTGTGAAAATCTGACTAAGCTTGTAAAACTTCGCCTAGGTTTATGATGATTTGCTAAGAAGATCCGTGACTCCGAAGGCTCGTAAAGGTCTGCAAAAATACTGCGTTGATCAAAGAAGATACGCAAATATACAAAAAGATTCGCTAATATCAACGATGGTTCCACAAAGCCCTATGACGATCTGTGAAGACCTCTGGAAACTCTCGAAGGTCCATGAAGGTACGCGAATGTTCTCCTACAACACTATTGTTGAGCTATTACTCTTTTTTTAAATTCCTTAGTAACCGTTGTACGCAGGAGTTTTGGAAGACTCACAATGATCTATAAAAGTCTGGGAAATTACAGGATGGCATATAAAAGTTTTCAAAAGACCGCAAAGAATTTAGAGGAAGTGTAAACGATTCCGAAGGGCACTAAAAATCCATGAATATGTGCACCAAGATCGACGTAGTTATGTTAAAGTCCACAACAATCTCTGACAGCCTGCTGAGATCTGTAAAGGTCAGCAAAGTTCTATGAAATGCTTTCACAGTGAGTCACAGAAGTGCTTACAGATCTACAAAGATCTATATAGGGCCACAAAGGAACGTGAACGTTCAAGAATGCCTATAAAGATCAGAGAAGGTTTGCAAAAACTCAACTGCAATCCAACAAAGGCAATTATCCTTCATAAACTATAAAGGGTTGCGATGGTTTACGAAGATACACAAATGTGCGAAAAGGTTCGCCAATATCTACAAGGTTCCACCAAACTCTATGAAGATTCTTTTGTTTTCTCGCAGGAAGGTCTGAGAGGGTTCGCGAAAGTTAATCTGAAGCACTAGTTTTATGATTTAAGATTATTAACGAGCTATTGTATTGTGTCCAATTGGTTCTTAAGATCCTTAGTAAATAGTGCTCGAAGACCCACAATAGGCTGCGAAGGTCTCGGAAGTTGCAGGGAGATATATGAAAGTTTGCAGAGGTCCGCGAAGGAGTTTTGAAGCGGAGTGAAAGATCGCAAATGTCAACAAAGATCCATAAATATCTGCAATGGTCCACTAACCTCCAAGGAGATATGTTAAGGTTCGCGAAAGACTATGGGAGGCCCGTGGAGGTCTGTACAGATCTCCGAAGGCCTGTGAATATCTGTAAATGTCAACGAAGGTCTATTGAGATCGGCAAACGTTCAGAGAGGTCCGTCAAGATCTGTTGGGGTTATCGAAGGACTAAGAATGTCTGTGAAGGTATTTTCGCTATATTGAGCGCTATGACTGTTTCTTGTTTTAATTGATTCTGACATACCTTAATACCGCACAGCCTTTGACTTCTTGTATAAGAAAACAATAATAGAAGCATCGACTAGCAAGTAAATACCAGGAAGCGTTAAGATGTACGGCTGTCATAGATCTTCAAGGATTCCTTGGAATATGGGCCTATAGATCTCCAAGCGAAACCAATGCTCGTAACGATCTTTGGAGTTCCGCAATAGTCCACGAAGTTACTCGAAGGCAAGGACTGTAAAAGACCGCCAATACCGTTTTAGATCCTTCAAATGTTGTACGCGGATGGGAAGACAGGTAAAGATCCCAAAAGATCTGCGAAAATTCGCGGAAACTTTCGAAGAAACAAGAAGCTTCACGAAGGTTCGTTAGGCTCTGTTCAGGTCCAAAAGCATCTTCACAAAGACACGTGAAGGTTCACAAAAAGTCATGTAAGTTAATGGAAGTAAAGTAAAAGTGCGAAGGTGCTTAAACGTTTTCAAAGATCCGAGATGGTCCGTGAAGAGCATTTTTTATTTTTTATTGCCACTTTAAGGGGGTTGTAAAGCTAACCGAAAGTTCAAAAAAATCGGAGGATTTCTGCAAGTTTGCAAACTTTTCGAAGGTCTGTGACGGTCAGGGAAAGCGAACAAAAAATATACAGAGAAGCGTGAATGTCTACGAAGATCCGCGAAGTTCGTGAAGATCTGTAAAAAAAACCCAAAAAATCACAGAGACCTGCGATGATCAGCAAAGGTCCACGATGAAATTAGAAGAGGCAAGAACGCTCGCGAAGATTCATGAAGATCCGTGGAGACTTTTATGGATTAAAAAGTTTAGAGAATATGAAAGGTCTGTGAAGTCATATAGGGCTATGGAGGTCCATAAAACATTGCGGTCCATGATATCGTTCATAGTGATTTTCCGTAGTCTATAGAGAGTTGCGAAAGTACGTAAATGTCCAAAAGGGTCTGCACAGATCTGTGATGGTTAGCAAAAGCTCACTAAGGTCTGTGAAGGTGTGCGAAGGTTCACAAAAGATTACAAACGGGCGTGAGTGTTGGCAAAGGTCTACAAAGAGCCGTGAAGACCATTCTAGAAACTTCTAGGTTATAAAGGGTTGTGATAGTACGTGAACGTCAAAAACAATTTGAGATTTCGTCAGATCCGTTAAGGCTGCATACAATCACGATGGTTGGTGAAGATATCTCTAGGAACATTTTTTTTAGTCAAACAGACTAGAAGAGGTTCTTAAAACCATCACAAAACCTAAGCTAAATTTATTAGGCCCAAAAACGGTTCTGAAAACCTCTACAATTTGTCTTGACAATCAATATATTTCTTGGTTTGCTTAAGGTTAATGAAAAAATGCGAAGAAGGCTAACAAATATCGTTAAAAGTCGGTTAAGATCATTTAATATCCTGCATAGGCTACAGAGGGTTGCAAAAGTTTGTGAAGATACTCATGGGCGAATGAAGTTCCGAAAAGATCTATGAAAGTCTATTGAATTTCACATGATCATAAGATCACCCAAACGGATAATTATGATTATGGTTCAAGACTGCAAGCTTGTGCTTCAAGACACGTGTGTTTTAAAAGGCCAGCAATGGTACACCGGGATCGGCGAAGCTCCATGAAGATGGAAGGATCACTTAGATCTACAAAAAAAAAGTTGCGACGGTACGCGAAGAGCTCGGAAAGACTCTACGAAGTCTTCGCGGTCCAGGCTGACGTACACAGATAAAAATAATGAGGTTTACACGTCATGTAAACTTCATTTTAGTAATGTAATCTTGATGTTATGATGATTTACATGAAATATCATGTAAATTTGTGATATATGTCATGTAAAGACTTTGAGTCATGATAAATTACATGACATATAATGGAAGTTTACATGACATTTTATGAGATTTACATGATATGTCATGTAAACTTCTGTGATATCCCACGCTCCAATTATGTGCATTATATGTCACAGAGTTTTACACTCTTTTTTCGATCTGTGTAGGTATACGAAGCCCCACGGAAGATTGTTAGAGGGCTTTCACGTCTGCGAGGGTCCACGAATATCCCTGAGCGTTAACGATCTTCTGTCAAGGTTCGCACTCCACTTGAAAGATCGTCTCAAAGCTTGAACACCTCGGGTGTGTTCACATTGAAATGGCATGAATCATGGGCGTTTCAACGTTTTATTGAGTCGTTATATATAATCGATAACAGTACAGGAATCGCCCAACACTATAAAAATCAATTGTGTGAATTTGGTACACGAGTAACTTAGTTTTTATCGTTGATTTGTTTATATTTTTTCAGACTATACATAGAAAAATATCAAATCGTAATGCATGGTGTAGCTCTGAGTGACGATTGTCCAACGAATTCATTAGAATTGGGCGCTATTAATATGCTAAACCTAAACTAGAATCAAAACGTCAACCTCCTAGCTTATCGAAAAAGTTATCCGAATTACTCTCCGATAACTCTGCACATCGCCAAAGGCCGTTCAACCAGTTCGACTGTAATCGATCATTCTGATCAAAACGCCCAATGCTGGCACCCAACCGACTCCAATAAGGAAATTCTGCAATATTTCATAATTGTCACCCATCAGCAGCACTTGGACACTTTGATTTATATACAACCTGTGCCGCAGGCATCTGTCCATACCTCTGTGTATGTGCGCCACTAACTTCGATCGCATTTTCCAGTAGATTCTCTTCTTAATAAACCGGTGCGGTGTGCGACAACGCGCGGCAACTGATTGAAAGGTGATGCCCAAATAGCAACGACAACAATAACAATGGAAACGCACCACCATCATCGTCATCATCTCGCGGAGATATATCAATTATATAATTAAATCGATAAATACAAAATTATTATTATTGCCCGTCGGGAAGTGCGATCTCGCGCGCGATCACGAAGCTAACCACTAGCCCCAGCCAGAGACCACCGTTACAGGGAATAGGAAGAGAAGGGGTCGGATCGGGAATAATTTCCGAACCCTCAATTACACCATAGCTTGGGATCGAGCGTAAGGCTGCTGCTGTTACTGCTACGGTGGTGGTCGCGGTGAGACAGATAGATTACAATCTGGGAACTTTAAGAAGGTAGAACTATGACCGTGAAGTGGCGGAAGATTGATCACTTAGGAATTCGAATCATTAATCATTTTCGGACATTTTTGCTAAATAGTAAGTAGCGTGGAACGAGCTCACCAATCCGAGGTGAGCTCGTTCCGTACTATTATTTTGTGATTATTAGACTTGGGATTCCCGGAAGTCCAGGAACTTTCCTCATGAGTGTTTCCTTGACATTCAAAACATGATAAAAAAAAACTAAGAATCGAGCAATTTAAGGCTAGATAACTTCTTTGTGAGCTCGTTCCATATTACTGTTTTTATGTAATAATTTCCAGAATTACTATTTCTAAGTGACCAAACAATCTTCAATCTACGGTACCTCGACGGTAGAACAACGAACAAAGTCGACGACTAGGTGATTTACATGTGCGCGCTTTCCTTTCATGGTTACCCGCAAACTCGATCGCTGTCTTCTCGTCCAACGGTTGAGTCCATTCTCTCGCAGCTCTATATCTAAACCGGTAACGAACGGTCCTTTTACGCCGCGGCGCACCGGCTCGAATCGAAAATCGGTACAACCCCCCATTCACCGGGAAGGGTGACTAATCGGCTTTGTCCGCCCTTAAGGGGTCTCCGCACGCAAACAAACTGAGACAACAGAGAACAGAATTTGCATTGATTTGACCAAGTAAGTGGTGGCAGCGGCGGACGGCGACACATCTTGTCTGAGAATCGGATCGAATCGCAACCGAAGAAGGGGAAACTTGGTAGATCCGCGCAACATTGTTGTTACTGCTATAAGCTCCAAGGGTCTTGACAGTCGCGCGTCGACTGCGACGCCCTTACGGTTGGTCCCCTCGAGAGGACAGCACAGTCAGTGAAGGAGGTCGTCTGTGGGATACAGTGAGAACGACCCTGGGGCTGGATTATGCACGCAACCACATTGTTGCCGACCAATTGCGCCGGGTTGGAACCTGTGTGCAATTTGAGATGTAACTATAGGGCTTAAAAGGGAATAATCCGCGCTGCGGTTGTCAGTCAGGGGCGGATGTAGGGCGAAAGCAAAGGGGTTTCTTCGATGGGCACCACAAAAGTTAGAGCCAATTTGTTATGAAACCTGAGTGCTCATTCAGATTACTCCGGGAGTTGAGTGGCTCAAAGAAAGTTAAATGAAGGGGGCACAAAGGAAGTCTCAAAAAGCATCGAAGGGGTTTTGAAGAGAAGTCAAACTAGGCTTCAAGAAGGACTTGGAGGGGGTCCTAAGAAAGTCAAGATGTTTTCAAGCTCGATAATAAGATACAGAATAAAGAGAGTTTGAAGAGGGACTCAGAGGAGTTTTGGAAAGGTTCAAGGTTGCTTCCAGGATATTACTTATGCCCTGCCCTCCAAATCTTCTGAAAACTCTCTTGAAACAACCTCAGAGTTCACGCGCTTTCTGAACAAACCCTCAAGGGCCCAATTTGGTTTCAAAGTAATCATATGAAGTCACTCCATCAACACTTCGAAGGATATTTCACACATCCTAGAAACATCTGGTTGCAGCGTTCCTGCATTACATACTTGTTTGGTATAGCGTCCCTGAAGTTAAGGCTTGTATAGCTATAAACGTAACACGCTGACCTTACGGTAGGAAGATGTTTCTACCTGATTGTTTCAAAAGTGGATCAAAAAAACAAGTTCAGTTCATGTATTGCCATCCCTGAAGTGTGAGCTTTAAGATCCTAAGCGTAACCAAAGACCTGTTTGTTGTTCTTTGATGATCTACACACATTCCAGGAGATCAATAAGGCTATGTCGGTTAGTTCCTGGGAGTTACTACAGACCTAACCGGCGACTTGTTTGAGGTTGTTTGGAGCATAAACTTACGGAGGCTCCGTTACAAAAAAAGGGCGTTATTTGGAGTTTGGTCAATGAGGGGAGCGCTATTTGAGATTCAGTGGGAATCTCCAGTTATGCACATTACCTAAATAGAATATATGATTGTATTCACAGCAGTTGGAGTACTTATGATTGGGGATAATATTGGTTAACGGTAAAGAAGCAGCTAGAGGAGTTGAGAGCAGCTTAAGATGTGTTCAAGAGTGAGGGATGAGGGGGGAGGTGGGACTAGATAAGGGTTCCCAAAATCGTTCTTGGACATAAGTATTCGGTTCTTCATGCATAACTTGTAAACTCTCACTGTATTATTAACCCTGAAAGGAATACCTGGGGTCCATTGGACCCCAGGCGCCTTTCAGAGCTCGTCTTTGATGGAACACACTCAGCGAGGTGACGAAACTGAGGCCATGAAGGTATCCCTTTTAGGGTTAATAACGTTTATAGTCACAGGTTCACACGTCTATCTTTTATCTAGATATGAGCTCAATTACTGTTTTGTAGTGTTCAAGAAGTCCCTGAAGTATAGGCCATCGGATCTATAACCGTAATCAGTGATCTATTGGGTCATCGTAAATAGAGTTCATGCTAACGTAGCCTTATGATACTATGTGTTGTAAAGTGGTAAGTTCAATGTCTGCTTGAGGATTTATAATAACTCCCTTGAATACAGGTAATCGGATCTGCAGATGTAACTAGTTGATAAGTTTAATGTTTAAGGTTTATGCTTGCACAACTTCATGTAGCTACGATTTATCAAGTGGTGAGTTCGATTACTCTTTAAGACTCTCCAAGAACTCCTTTGAGTAGAGATAATCGAACCTACTAGTGTCACCAGTTTGAAACTCCTTCAAAGCCCTTGGGAAACTCCCTGAAACACCTCTGGACACCCTTGAGAATCACACTTGAGAGCCTGTGAAGCCCCGTAAAGCCCCAAGAATTCCTGTGGAATGCCTCTAAACCACCCTCTGAAACAAGCTGAAGCTCTTCTGAATGCCTGTGAAGCCCCTTGAAAACTCGGGGAACTTCTCTGAAAACCCTTGAAATGCCTTTGAAAAGCCATTGCATGCCCCTTGAAGCTCACAAAAAACTCTAGGAGCAATTCTAGAACCCCTTGAAACACCTCTTGTACCCCTGGAATGTCTCCGAATATCATCTTAAGTGCCCTGAAACGATTTGCAACGTCTTGAAACGTCTCTCCCCCATGAAGCTCTCCCAAAAGCCTGCGGAGCCCTTTTAAACGCACTGAAATACCCTAAAACGCCTCTAGGATCCAACTGAAGCACATCTGAAAACCTGTGATGCCTTCTTGAAACTCCCTAAAAAGCCTGAAACGACTTGCAACGTCTTGAAATGCCTCCGAAATTTGAATTTCTCTGAAGCACCATGAAGCTCATCCCAAAACCGGTAAAGTCCCTCAAAGCCCCCAGGGACAACACTGAAACCCCCTGAAACTCTTGGAATCGCCTTTGGGAAACCCTTGAAATCCTCCTGATAATCCTCTTGAAGCCTGTGAAGCCCTGTAAAACCTCCAGGAGCTCCTCTGAAACCTCCTGAAACGTCTCTGACACCCCCTGAAAGCTCCCTGAAGCTCATTTGAAAGCCTGTGAAATCTACTGAAATTCTCGGACCCCTTGAAATGCACTGAAACGTCTTGTAACGCCTCTGAAATAAGCCTCCATTAAGCTCACCCGAAAACATGTGAAGGCCCCCAAAACCCCCGGGGAACCCTTCTTAAACCCGCAAATGCCTATGTAACCCGCTTGAGTCCCCCAAAGCCCTTATGAAACACCTTGAAACGCCAACGAAGCACCCTGTCATTCCCTGGAGCTCACATGAAAGTCTACTGAAGCCCTCTGAAACGCTTTGAAAAGCCTCAACCCCCGCGAAACCCATCTGAAGCTCCTATGAATGCCAGTGAAGCCTCCTAAAACATCCGGGAACCCTTTTGAAGCCCCTTGAAACCTCGCAAAATACCCTTGTAGCGCTTTAATATACCTAATAACCACTTTAAACCCCCCCCCCCCCCCCTGGATCTCCTCTGAAGTTCTAAAGCCATTGAAACCTATGGCAACGCTCTAAACTGTATTGAAAATCCTCTAAAACCCTTGAAACTAACCCGAATGCAGGTAAAGTCCTTTAAATCTCTTGTGAAAGCCCCATGAAGCCTCCCGAAATCCCCCAGAAAAGCCTTGAAACGCCTTCAAAGGCCCTTTGAACATTTCTTAAAACTCTCTTCAACCTCCTGAAATGCTGTAGAACGCCTTGAAACCGCTTTAAAGACCCACGAAACCCTTTGAACTCTCCTGAAATCCTATCTGACAGCTTCTGAAGCCCTTATGAAACGGCTCTAAAATCCCTCGAAACCCCCATTGAAACTCCCAGACGCCTCCTAAAATCGCTTTATAATGCTGTGATACATCTTGAAATAGCTCCTAAACCGCTCTTGATCACTCCTGAAGCTACACTGAAAATTTCTAAACCCCTTGAAGCCCACGGCATTGTCCTGAACTGTTTAGAAGCTGCTCTGAAAGCCAGTGAAGCTGAGAACCTCTGAAGATCACCTGGAAACCTGTGAAGTTCCCTAAAACACCCGTGAACCCCTCTAAAACCCCTGAAAAGTCTTGGAACGCCTTTAAAGACCCCTTAGACACCTCGAAACCCCTCTGGAATCTACTGAAATGCCTTAGCTCCTCTGAAACGTTTACGAGTCTCTCCTGGAAGCTCCTGAAGCTCACGAGAGCTACTCTGAAACATTCTGGAACCGTTCAAATATGGCTCAGAAATCCCATTGGAAACCCCTTAGATACACCAGGAAACCGCTTAGGTCATCAAATTTTCCTAGGAATAGTTATGAGAGACCATTTCCCTGACACATGATGTAATATGAGATTATGTAGTCAATAGGGATTCTACACAGGCAAAACATATGATTACACTGCCGTGAATCGCATATCAGTCCCATCTTTGCTGGATTTCCTATGCAAATGGGACAGATATGCGATTCACGGCAGTACAGCTCATCAACAGCTCATAGAACTCAAGGCCTGACTTCAATCAAGATGTCCCGTGTATTCAGGAATCTAGTCGAGAAATTTACTTACTCGTGTTCGATGTAGTATTGGTTTCTGTAAAAAACTCTCATTGTTGTCCATCTATGGTTCTCTGAAGTCAAGGCATGACTTCGCATAGGTCATCAAATTTTCCTAGGAATCGTTGTGCGAGGCCTTTTTTGACACATGATAAATTTTTTTTCTGTCTATTAGCGAGATTTCTAACCCTAGGCTAGTTCATCTCGGGACCCACGCTTTACTTCACTTCCGTCGGGAAATGATAGAATATGAGTTTATGTAGTGCACAGAGGTTTCACATAGGTAAAACATGTGATTACAGTTTATCTACAGCTCAATGAACTCAAGGCCTGACTTTAGCCAGGCCATTTCGGGTACTGAGGAATCTAGTCGAGGCTTTTACTTACTTCTGTTCGATGTAGTACTGGATTCTGGAGCTAACCGTTGTTTTTGCATGCAAATAGGTGTAATTGTAGTCTATCTATAGTTCTCTGTAGTCAAGGCATGACTTCAATGAGATCGTCCAAAATTTCTACTGCTCGTTGATATAACAAACATTATACAGATGTTCTATTATTGGTGCAAATAAAAGCGATAAAAATCACTGAAAATAATCCTTGGTGATTATTTCGAGTGTTCATGTTTTGTAAGGACGGGTTCGGACAATCCATCGAGATATTCAGGAAATATTAATAGTACTATGTTCTAAAGATGTCTCCGATGTCCTATGGGGTCAATTAGGGAATAATATCTCGTGTTTATTTTCATTTGAAAACAACAAACGCAAATGAAGATTTGGATGGTTCAGAAATGTTGAATATCTCAAGAACTCAAAAGAAACCTATCGGAAAATCTCAAATTCGAGCCTGTATCAACATCAACTATCGTTGGGCAACGAAATGTGCAAACTCTCATTGAAAAACTTCGTTAAGAAGAAAGTTATGGGGGTGCAAATCGAACTTGGCCTTATTTTTGCCCGACTTGACCTAGTGACCCACCGGTGTTACTCCGTCCAGAAGTCCAAGAAAATGTTAATCCCGTATATTTCCGAAACTATAGTGTTGTGCGAGTTTGTGTTCAAATTTTGGTTGAATTCTGTTGAAAAATGGGCTGTTGACGGTTTTTTGAACTTTTATTTTTCACCTGGGGTCAAACGGGTTAAGGTCGCCTTGCACACCTAGAAAACCTCTTTTCAGTTCTAAAATACTTTAGAACACCTTGAAACAGCTTCAAAATCCTTCTGAAACCCCCCGGATACCTCCGAAAAGCCCCTGAAGATCCCGAGGCCCCTATGATACCTTTTGAAGCCCTTCTGACAAGGCGCCTCCTGGAAACCCCTTTGAAATTCCCTGAAGCCTGCTAAAATCGAGCTTAAACACTTTGATGCACCTTGAAACTGCTCCTGAAGCTATCATGATTACCTCTGAATCCTTCTGAACCGTCCTGAGCTCTTTTGAAGTTGCTCTGAAATCCCGCAAAACAGAAAACCCCTGAAGCTTACCTGAATGGCTGTGAATTCCCCTAAAACCCCTGGAACCTCCCTGAAATCCCCAAAAGGCTCGTAAAATTCCCATGGAGTCCCCTTGGATACCTCGAAACCCTCTTGTCAGCCTTTTCAAATTGCTTTAGAGCATCTTGAAACAGCTTCAAAGTCCCTCTGAAACCTCCTCTGAATTTCCCTCAAATGCCCCTGAAGCTCTAAAGAGCCCCTCTAAAACCTTCTGAGGTCCTTCTAAAACGGCGTTCCTAGCCACTGACGCTATAACCTTGATGGGGATTCCGTGCGGAACTCAGGTGATTTTCTAAGAGGAATTCTGGTGAATTTCAGAAAGGAATTCAGATAAAATCATGTAAAGAATCCAAATCAACGCAAGTGAATCTTGAAGTGAATTCTAGCGAGGAATACTGGTGAATCCCTGAGGGAAATCAGATGAATTCCTAAGAGAATTTCAGATGAATTTCTAAGATAAATTCAGGTGAAATCCTTGGAGGAATTCAGGAAAATTCATGAAAAGAATTCAGATAAATTAATGAAAGGAATTCAGGTAAATTCATAAAAGGAATTCAAGTGAATTTCTGAGCGGATTTCAGCTGAGAGATTTTTTTTGTAATTTTTGATAGAAGTGCAGGTAAACTCCTTAGAGGAATTCGAGAGCATACTTGAGAGGAATTCAGGTGAGGTGCATACCTGAGAAAAAAATCGGGATAATTCCTGAGAGGAATTTAGGTGAACTCCTGAGAGAAAGACAGGGAATTCCTGAGAGGAATTCAGATAAATTCTAGGAAGGAGTTCATGTGAATTTCAATGAGGAATTCAGGTATATTCTTGATAGAATTTCAGGTTAATTTCTGATAAGAATTCAGGTGAATTCCTGAGAGAAATTCAGATGAATTTCTGTAAGAAATTAAGATGAAATCATGTGAGTAATAAGGTGCATTCCAGAGAGGAATTCAGATGAAATTGTGTGTGGAATTCAGGAAAATTCCGAGAAGAAATCAGGTGAATTCCTGATTGAAATTCAGGTAAATTTCGGTAAGGAATTGAGATGAATTCTTGTGAGGGATTCAAGTAAATTCCTGTGAGGAACTTCGGTGAAGTCCTGAGAGAAATCAGGTGAATTTCTCTGCGAAATTTGAGTGAATTCCTGTGAGGAAATCAGGTTAATTCATGTGAGAAAATCAGGTGAATTCCTAGAATTCTTGAAAGAAATTCAGGTGAATTCTTGAAAGGATTTCATGTGAATTCATATGAGGAATTAAGGTAATTTTTTTAGAGGATTTCAGGTAAATTCTTGATAGGAATGCAGGTGAATTACTGAGTGGATTCAGGTGAATTCCTGAGAGAAATTGTGGATTATTGTGAGGTATCTAGATGAATTACTTTGGGGAATTTTAGGAGATTCCTTTGAGAATTCCTGGGAGAAATTCAGGTGAATTTCTATGAGGAGTTCATGTGAATTCTTGAACGGAATTCAGTTGAATTCTTGAGAGGAATTCATGGAAATACCTGAGAGGAATTCAGGTGAATTCCTGATAGGAATTCAGGGGATTCAAGGGAAGAATAAAGGTGAATTCATGAGAGGAAGTCAATTTTTGAGAAAAGTTAAGGTAAATTCCTGAGAGAAATTCAGGTGAATTCCTTTGAGGAATTTTGGCGCATTTCAAAAATGAATTCAGATGAAACCGAGTGTGGAATTCAGGTAAATTTCTATCAGATACCTGATAGAAATTCAGGTCAATTTCGGTGAAGAATTCAGATAAATTTTCTGTGAGGAACTTAGGTGAATTCCTGAGAGGTTCTCAGGTGAATTCCTGTAAGGAATCCAGGTGAATTTCCATGATGAATTCATGTGAACTCTTGTGAGCAGTTCAGGTGAATACCTGAATTTCATTGCGAAAATTGGGTGTAAGGAAATCAGATCAATTCATGTGAGGAATTCAGGTGAATTCCTGAGAGGAATTTAGGTGAATTCCTGAGAGGAATTCAAATGAATTCATGTGAGGAATTCAGATAAGTTCCTGTGAGTAATTCAGATGACTACCTGAGATGATTGCAGATGAATTTCTGAGAGGAACACAGGTGAATTTCTGAGAGAAATTCAAGTGAGAGGAATTTGAGTCAATTCCTGAACGGAAGTCAGGTCTTGCTGTGCGGTATTCCGGTGAATTGATGTGAGGAATTCATTTGGATTCCTATGAGGAATTCGAGTGAATTTATGTTAGCAATTCAGATGAATTCTTGAGAGTAATTTAGGTAAACTCCTGTGAGGAGTTCAGGTGAATTCCTGTGAAAAGTCCCCCATCTTACTCCGCCTGTGTATTTGGCAGACACGCTAACCACCATGTCTAGTACAGTAGTAGTGCCTGGCAGAGTGGGACGGGCCCGGACGGGGATATCGATCGAATAAGACAAACGAGTTCGCGCGCCTAATCACTTGCGGCTGGGGTCTGTTGGGATGCAGCTCAGAGATAGGATGCCCCGGCTCCGTATTGAATTAAAACAAATAAATTCCGATTTGTGTTCTCGAACACACGCCACTTTGCATTAAGTAGCGGTGCAAACAAGGGGATTACCAACACCATCGTTGTCGATGGAGTTCTCGGTGGCCTGAATGTGGTCAAGTCCTTTAGGTCGCCGAACTCCCGTTGTTCTGCTCAACACCTCTGTTGCAACATTCTCGACACTTACCTGAAAATAGACAGAGAAGAGAGAAATAGAACACTGATTAGATCACAATCGCTGAGAAATGTAGCACGTAACAGCGCAGGCTTGGCTTCCAACGAATTCGCGGTCCCCAACGCTTCTGGGTCGTCGTAGAAATAAGGTCCCACCGACTAGAACCCTTCAAAATGCGACTTCGCTCGTTCACACACTGCCCACCGAACCGACGCGACGTCAGTCTAAATATGGGAAAATTTCACAATCAATTCATCGTAAATCCAAAGCACAAAACAAGCCCCAACAACGAACAAACAAACATATCTCTTTCGATGAAAACCTACAACAACGCCGCTACGGCGGCGGCGAGACCTGAAACACTTTACTCTAAGCATGTGATAATTGGATTACGAGCTGCCGCCGTCGCCGCCATCGCCGCCGTTGATGTTGGACAAAACAATAACCAATTTGTTGGCGGGCCTTTCGCCCGCTGCCGCCATAATCCACGGTGCACAACCGTCGCGCCGGCCGCCACCATAAGACCTAGTAAAGGTCTAGTAGTGGTAGGGCTACCCTAGCAGCATTGGGGGCTCACCAAGCTGGGAATGTAAATCAATCTCCGTCCTGGTCGTCGCCATCAACAGTACACCTCCATATCTTGGGGCGAAGAAATTGTTTCAGCTGAACCGACATTGTGTTGGCTTATTTTCGGAACGTCGACGACGACGGTGAGGATTGAGATCATGTTACCACCACCATGCATCACCCTGAGCTGGAGGGCATACAAAATGCAACAGCTAAGCTAACGGACGACGACGATGACAACGAGTCTAGTGGGTTCAGTTCGCTTGACGGTGTGTTTGGAGAAAAGATAATAAAACAAAAAAAAAAGTAGAATGGGTTCCCATCGCACGCGAACGGGCCAATTCCGAGAGCGCGCTCGATATATGCAGAGAAAAACCAGATCACGATGGGAAATTGTGACGAAGGGTACTCCAATGGGTTTATAAGGTTTTCATGATTGTGAAACGAGTTGGTTAGAAACTTGTCGTTGGTCTGGATGCCGAACTACGGCTTAAACTGAGTCCGTTACCCCGAAGGGTACATTTCAATAGACTGTGTTACCCCGAGGGGTAACAAGACATTCCCTGACATTCTGAGAGGAGTTCAAGTGAAATCCTGAGCGGAATACAAGTGAATACCTGAGCAGAATTCAAGAGTATTCCTGAGCGGAATTCAAGTGAATTCCTGAGAGGAATTCAAGTGAATTCCTGAGAGGAATTTAAATGAATTCCTGGGAGGAATTGAAGTGAACTCCTGGGACGAATTGAAGTGAATTCCTGTAAGGATTTGAAGTTAATTCCTGGAAGGAATTGAAGTGAATTCCTGGAAAGAATTGAAGTGAATTTCTGAGGGGAATTCAAGTGAATTCCTGAGCGGAGTTCAAGAGAAATCCTAAGAGGAATTCAAGTGAATTCCTGAGGGGAATTCAAGTGAATTCCTGAGGAGAATTCAAGTGAATTCCTGAGGGGAATTCAAGTGAATTCCTGAGGGGAATTCAAGTGAATTCCTGAGGGGAACTCAAGTGAATTCCTGAGGGGAACTCAAGTAAATTCCTGAGGGGAATTCAAGTGAATTCCTGAGAAGAATTCAAGTGAATTCCTGAGGGGAATTCAAGTGAATTCCTGAGGGGAATTCAAGTGAATTCCTAAGAGGAATTCAAGTGAATTCCTAAGAGGAATTCAAGTGAATTCCTAAGAGGAATGCAAGTGAATTCCTAAGAGGAATTCAAGTAAATTCCTGAGAAGAATTCAAGTAAATTCCTGAGAAGAATTCAATTGAATTAGTGAGAATTCAAGTGAATTCCTGAGAAGAATTCAAGTGAATTCCTGAGAAGAATTCAAGTGAATTCCTGAGAAGAATTCAAGTGAATTCCTGAGAAGAATTCAAGTGAATTCCTGAGAAGAATTCAAGTGAATTCCTGAGAAGAATTCAAGTGAATTCCTGAGAAGAATTCAAGTGAATTCCTGAGGGGAATTCCAGTGAATTCCTGAGAGGAATTCAAGTGTATTCCTGAGGGGAATTCAAGTGAATTCCTGAGGGGAATTCAAGTGAATTCCTGAGGGGAATTCAAGTGAATTCCTGAGGGGAATTCATGTGAATTCCTGAGGGGAATTCATGTGAATTCCTGAGGGGAATTCAAGTGAATTCCTGAGGGGAATTCAAGTGAATTCCTGAGGGGAATTCAAGTGAATTCCTGAGGGGAATTCAAGTGAATTCCTGAGGGGAATTCAAGTGAATTCCTGAGGGGAATTCAAGTGAATTCCTGAGGGGAATTCAAGTGAATTCCTGAGGGGAATTCAAGTGAATTCCTGAGGGGAATTCAAGTGAATTCCTGAGGGGAATTCAAGTGAATTCCTGAGGGGAATTCAAGTGAATTCCTGAGGGGAATTCAAGTGAATTCCTGAGGGGAATTCAAGTGAATTCCTGAGGGGAATTCAAGTGAATTCCTGAGGGGAATTCAAGTGAATTCCTGAGGGGAATTCAAGTGAATTCCTGAGAAGAATTTAAGTGAATTCCTGAGAAGAATTCAAGTGAATTCCTGAGGGGAATTCAAGTGAATTCCTGAGGGGAATTCAAGTAAATTCCTGAGGGGAATTCAAATGAATTCCTGAGGGGAATTCAAGTGAATTCCTGAGGGGAATTCCAGTGAATTCCTGAGGGGAATTCCAGTGAATTCCTGAGGGGAATTCCAGTGAATTCCTGAGGGGAATTCCAGTGAATTCCTGAGGGGAATTCCAGTGAATACCTGAGGGGAATTCCAGTGAATTCCTGAGGGGAATTCCAGTGAATTCCTAAGAGGAATTCAAGTGAATTCCTAAGAGGAATTCAAGTGAATTCCTAAGAGGAATTCAAGTGAATTCCCAAGAGGAATTCAAGTGAATTCCCAAGAGGAATTCAAGTGAATTCCCAAGAGGAATTCAAGTGAATTCCCAAGAGGAATTCAAGTGAATTCCCAAGAGGAATTCAAGTGAATTCCCAAGAGGAATTCAAGTGAATTCCCAAGAGGAATTCAAGTGAATTCCCAAGAGGAATTCAAGTGAATTCCCAAGAGGAATTCAAGTGAATTCCCAAGAGGAATTCAAGTGAATTCCCAAGAGGAATTCAAGTGAATTCCCAAGAGGAATTCAAGTAAATTCCCAAGAGGAATTCAAGTGAATTCCCAAGAGGAATTCAAGTGAATTCCCAAGAGGAATTCAAGTGAATTCCCAAGAGGAATTCAAGTGAATTCCCAAGAGGAATTCAAGTGAATTCCCAAGAGGAATTCAAGTGAATTCCTGAGGGGAGTTCAAGTGAATTTCTAAGAGAAATTCAAGTGAATCCCTGAGAGAAATTCAAGTTTATTCCTGAGAGATATTAAAGTAAATTCTTGAGAGAAATTCAGGTGAATTCCTAAGAGGAATTATAGTGAATTCATGAGATAAAATCAAATGAATTCTTGTGAATGCCTGAGTGGAATCCAAGTTAATTTTTGATAGAAATTCTAATGAGTTTCTGACAAGAATTCCTATGAATTTCTGAGAGGATTTCCAGTGAATTACTGAGATAAATTCAAGTAAATTCAGGAGACGAATTTTAGTGATTACCATAGATGAATTGAAGGTTATTTCTCAGAGGAATACAAGAAAATTTCACAGAGGAATTCTAGTGAATTCCCCAAAGGAATTTTAATGAATTTCTATTCTGAACTATTTGCGAAAGAGTAAAAGCTTCTTGATTGTCAATCGTTTGTAGTATTGAAACATTTTTGTCTGTGTATATAACAAAATCACAATTCCTTTGGAAAATCATTTAAATATTGCGTAGCTAACCATATTGACGATCCCCTCGCCTAATAAACGCCATCGTTCACGGAAAGATCCCACAATTTTCACCACACTGGGTGACGTATGAGATCAGCTGTGAACTCTCCGAGCACCGTTATAGGTCTCAGCAGCCCGCAGTTGATGTTGCTGCTTCTGCGTCTGCGGCTGCTGTCATGTAAGAACGGTCTGATTACCTCGATTTATGTTTCACTTTGTTTTGGATCTCCACCAGCCACCGCTAGTGGTAGTGCTGCACAGCATTTGCTTGGCTTAACTAGACCAGAGGGTTCAAACTTCTTTTATGGCGTTCATTTCGAAATCTGGCAAGCGCTAGCGTTTTAGGAATATTAGGTGCGATGAACTTGAACGCCTTAGTTTCAAAGTTCTGTGTTGTATGATTCTGATCTGAAAAGTTCGAGTGAAGTTATATGGAACAAGCTCACCAATTTTCCAACCAATCATACTCATTATACAAGAATTCAAGAGTCACGAAGTCCACAAAATATTTAAAAGTTCAGGGGCAATCGTTACCTGTTGCAAAGTCTGATTAAAACATAATATTTAACTATGATTTGGTGAGCTCATTCCATACTATTATACCCTTAATTTTACAATAATTTAACAAAACGGAATTTTGAATCGTGGCATGTAAATCCAAATCTTTTATCTTTTAAGCAACATCACAATCTCACAAAAGTTACAAAAATTCTCACACAAACAGAGTAGCATTCGACCCCGGTTGAGAACCTCTGAACCGACCCCCTAAGAGAAGTTGGTGCTGATCGTCATCTCGTCTGTATTCAAAACTCGTTTCGTGGACCTACGAAAAAAAAACAAGCATCAACAAACAACAACAGCCATGCAAATTCTCGCTACCCCTTGTACTTCTACACTGTATCCAAGGAGGAGGCAGTAGTGCAGCTCTCAGCAAAAACCTTCAAACCGCGCCGCAGCCATCCGCTGGCTGGCTTACTGGCTGACTGACTGCCGTGGCTTAGAAGCTTGGTTTGTGGTTTGTGTTAAATAATAGTTGCTGCTAGTATTGCGGCGATTTGCATTTCTAAGCTCTCGGCAGCAACTAACCGGGGTGACACAATATCCTCCCTGTTTTAACGCGTTGTCGTCGTCTTAGCCGTCGTCATTCTGAAGAAAGGCCGACTCGTCGTCGGTTACGTAATCCCAAGAGTAAGAAGGTAATTATTTCATGTCTTGTTACCCCATTGGAGCTATGCGTACCCCAAACGGGTCCAACTGACATGGCGGCGGACCCACAAATCACGTTGCGGAGATCATCTGCTGAACTCTTGCTCGGGGATACTGGAGTGGGCGTCCGACCTCTGTCTGGAACCAAGCCAACCCCTTGAGGTCTCATGGGAAGGGAAACCTGAGATTGAAAACGATTAAACCTTTTGACCCCGAGCGGTGACGGCGACGCGACGTCGACTTAAGGCGGGCTTGTTTGCGATATGGTGGTATAAATAAATCCTTTCCCATTACCTGAATCGCTCGGGCGCGAGTGATCTTTGACCGCGATCTCTTCCTATTTCGCGAGCACTGCTGCAGTACAGCAAAGTGTCGTCATCGCTGGAGAAGGTAATCTAATCTAATCGATTATCGAGCGAGCGGGTGAGTGAGTGGGGTCGGCGATGACCCATGTCTAAATGGATGTTGTTTGGTAACACAATGGGGAGGTGACTGCGTGAGAATTTTTGCTATTATAACTGTTAGAGCATTGAAGAGGGTCTTTTAAGTTTGGTTCTCAGTAAATGTTAAGATCTTAGATAAAAGCATCAATTCACTCCAATTTCTCTCAGGAATTCCCATGCATTCCTCTCAGGAAATAACACAAATTAATCTCAGGACATCACATGAATTTCTCTCCATAATTCTCATTAATTTCTCTCAAGAGTTCACTAGAATTCCTCTAGGAAATTCACTGGAATTTCTCTCAGGAATTAACGAGGATTCCACTCAGGAATTCACTAGAATACCCCTCAGGAATTCACTGGAATTCTTCTCAGGAATTGACTGTTATTCCTCTCAGGAACTACCTGAAATTCCTTTCAGGAAATAATTGAAATTCCTCTCAGGAATTAACTGAAATTCCTCTCAGGAATTAACTGAAATTCCTCTCAGGAAATCACTGAAATTCCTCTCAGGAATTCACTGAAATTCCTCTCAGGAATTCACTGAAATTCCTCTCAGGAATTCACTGAAATTCCTCTCAGGAATTCACTGAAATTCCTCTCAGGAACTCACTAAAATTCCTCTCAGGAACTCACTGAAATTTCTCTCAGGAATTCGCTGAAATTCCTCTCAGGAATTCACTGCAATTCCTCTCAGGAACTCTCTGAAATTCCTCCCAGGAATTCACTGAAACTCAACTCCGGAATTCACTGAAATTCCTCTCAGGAATTCACTGAAATTCCTCTCAGGAATTCACTGAAATACCTCTCAGGAATTCACTGAAATTCCTCTCAGGAATTCACTGAAATTCCTCCCAGGAATTCATTTGAATTTCTCTCAGGAATTCACTGGAATTCCTCTCAGGAGTTCACTGGAATTCCTCTCAGGAATTCACTGGAATTCCTGTCAGGAATTCACTGGAATTCCTCTCAGGAATTTACTGGAATTCCTCTCAGGAATTCACTGGAATTCCTCTAAGGAATTCACTGGAATTCCTCTCAGGAATTCACTGGAATTTCCTCAGGAATTCACTGAAATTCCTCTCAGAAATTCACTGAAATTCCTCTCAGGAATTCACTAGAATTCCACTCAGGAATTCACTTGAATTCCTCTCAGGAATTCAATGAAATTTCTCTCAGGAATTCACTGAAGTTCCTCTCAGGAATTCCCTAAAATTCCTCCCAGTTGTTCACTGGAATTCCTCTAAGGATTTCAATTGAATTCCTCTCAGGAATTCACTTGAATTCCTCTCAGGCATTCACTGAAATTCCTCTCAGAAATTCACTGAAATTCCTCTCAGGAATTCACTGAGATTCCTCTCAGGAATTCACTGAAATTCCTCTCATGAATTCACTAAAATTCCTCCCAGGAGTTCACTGGAATTCCTCTAAGGAATTCAATTGAATTCCTCTCAGGAATTCACTGGAATTTCTCACAGGAATTCATTCAAATTCCTCTCAGGAACTCACTCGAATTCCTCTTAGGAATTCACTGAAATCTCACCCAGGAATTAACTCGACTTCCTCTCAGGAACTCCCTCGAATTCTTCTCAGGAACTCACTCGAATTCCTCTCAGGAATTCACTGGAATTCCTCCAAAGAATTTATTGAAATTTCTCACAGCTTCTGCTGGATTACTCATTCGCAATCCACTGATATTCCTCTCAGGAATTAACTGGAATTCTTTATAAGAATTCACTGGAATCCCTCTTAGGAATTCACTGAACTTCCTCTCAAGAATTTAAAGGAATTCACCTTAGGAAATCACTGGAATTCTACTCACGAATTCTTCTTAGGAATTTACTGGAAATAATCTCAGAAATTCACTGGAAATCCTCTCATGAATTCACTGGAATTCATTTCAGAAATTCACTAAAATGTCTCTCTGAAATCAACTTAAATGCGCCCCAAGAATTCAATAAAATTCATCTCAAGAATTCACTGGACTTCGCAGCAGGAATTCTCTGCCATTCGTCTCAGAAATTCTTTGGAAATTCTCTCAGGAATTCACATGAATTCTCCTCAGGAATTTACTTTAAATTCCCTGAGGAATTTCTCTCTCAATTCTCTAGAATGTTTGTCAGGAATTCTCTTTTTTTTCAAATTCCTTAAAGAAATTCTCTTTAATGTCTCTCAGGAATTTTCTGAAATCCCTAACAGGAATCCCTCTCAGAACTTCACTTGAATTGCTATCACTAATTCACTTTCATTTGTGTAAAAAACATGGACTTCTGTCATGAATTCCTCTAAGGAATGCACTCCAATGCCTCTCGAGATATCACATATTTTTTTACAGGAATATACTAGAATTCCATCAAAAAAAATACTGGAATTTCACTCAAAACTCACTTAAATTTCTTCAAAGCTCCAGTGTATGGATGTAAGCTTTCAGGAATGCACTGGAATTCTTCTCAGAAATGCACTGTAATACCTCTTAGGAAATCACTGGAATTTCTCTCAGGAATTCTCCGAAACTTTACTCAGGAAAACACTGAAATTCCTCTCAAGAGTTCAATGGACTTTTTCTCAGGAGTACACTGGATTTTCTCTAAGAAAATAACTGGATTTCGTCTTAGAATCTCACTGGAACTCCTCTCAGAAATCCATGGAATTCACTGAAATTCCTCTTAAAAAATCACTGGACTTCCTCTCAAAAATTCAATGGAAATCAGATAAGTTTGTGAGACGAATTCCGGTGAATTTCTGAGAGGAATTCAGGAGAGTTTTTGAGAGGAATTCAGGTGAATTTCTGAGAGGCATTGAGGTAAATTTCTGATAGTTATTCAAGTAAATTCGTGAGAGGAGGTGAATTTCTGAGAGGAACTCAGAGGAATTCCTTAAAGGATTTCGGGTGAATTCTTGAGAGAAATTCAGGTGAATTCCTGGGAAAAATTCGGATGAATTTCTGCGAAAATTTCAAATTAAATCTTAAGAGGAATTGTAGTCAATTCCTGAGAGGAATTCAGGTGAATCCCTGAAAGCGATACAGTTGATTCATGAGAGAAATTCAGATGAATTCATGAGAGAAATTCAGTTGAATTCCTGAAAGAAATTCAGATGAATTACTGAGATAAATTTAGATGAATACCTGAGAGAAATTCAGATGAATTCCTGAAAGAAATTAAGATAAATTACTGAGAGATATTCAGATGAATTCCTGAGAGAAATTCAAATGAATTTCTGAGAGAAATTCAGATGCATTCCTGAGAGAAATTCAGATGATTTCCTGAGAGAAATTCAGTTGAATTCCTGAGAGAAATTCAGATGAATTCCTGAGAGAAATGCAGATGAATTACTGAGAAAAATTTGGATGAATTCCTGAGAGATATTCAGATGAATTCCTGAGAGAAATTCAGATGAATTATTGAGAGAAATTTATATGAATTCCTGAGAGATATTCAGATGAATTCCTGAGAGAAATTTAGATGAATTCCTGCGAGCAATTCAGATGAATTTCTTAGAGAAATTCAGATGAATTCCTGACAGGAAATAAGGTGAATTCCTGAGAGGAATTTCAGCGAATTCCTAAGAGGAAATCCAATGAATTTCTTAGAAGAATTCCAGTAAATCCAGTCAAGAGTTTCTAAGAGGAATCCCAGTGAATTCCTGAGAGTAATTCCAGTGTAGTCAGGTGAATTCCTGAGAGGTTTTGTTGTGAATTCCTGCGAGATGTACATATTGAATCATAGTATGGACAGCAGAAAGAGACAAGCCCAGCACTTCCTACATACAAATTAGAAGCGATATCCATAAAACCACCAAGCTATTTCATAAATCTTTGAAAACCAGTGATCTTAACTTCCCCCATCCAAACCCTTGCAAGCAATTACCTGCACCGTTCTTGCGAGTACTTTCTGGGTCACTTTCCAACAAAGGTGTGAACCACCCGACCGACCGACCTAAAATTCCGTCAAAATAACTCTGAAATTGTTCCCAAACGTACCGAGCGGCGGCGGCACCAAACACAATAGGGAGACAATTTTCCTCACGTAACCTTTTCATTACGGTAACCACCGTTTCCATTCTGAATGGGGTCGATGGTTGACTCGATTCTTGAACCGTGCTGTTGCTGTTACTAGGTGTTGCTCTGTGTGGTTCAAGACATATGGGAAGTCGAAAAATTAATTCCGCACATTCGTGGTTCAGGCGGCGCCGTCGCCACCAC
Source organism: Aedes albopictus (assembly GCF_035046485.1). Taxonomy (NCBI): domain Eukaryota; kingdom Metazoa; phylum Arthropoda; class Insecta; order Diptera; family Culicidae; genus Aedes; species Aedes albopictus. The sequence goes on from NC_085136.1 coordinate 37,110,739, forward strand.
CGCGCCGGCCCAAAACTGTACTGGGCTTGGATCTGGGTGTGAACTTGCTCAACACATGGCCGCCGCCACCAGTTCATGGGACGGGGATTTAAATGCGTGTTTTTTTTAATTATTATTTTTACAGCGAACCAACGGTACCCCATAACGTTGCTATTGGGAGATACCCAGAGCGAGCGGTCAGTGCGGTTTCCGATGGTGATCTTGAACTTCACAGTCCGAAGAGATGGACGGCGTGGCGAGCGCCTCCAGGGTGGTCCAGCAGGCAGCTAGCGCAACGCTTGAAAACCGAACTGTTCGTCATCGGACAGAAATGATAAAAATAATAGCAGTAATGTTGCATTATGCAAATGGTATTCCCACTGCGCGCCGACCGCGCACGCCGGACAATTGTGTGGGCTTTTCTCTACGCCAGAACAATGAAGGCAATGCATCACACCTCCCATCATGCAATGTTCTCTCCTTGGCTGGCTGTCGTTGTCGTCGTAGTCGTGATTGAAGTTCTGGTTCACGACAAAACGGACGCACGACGACGACGGTGTGTGGAGGTGTTTATTATTGGACAGCTCATTACGACGACGGCTCTAGCGCGTCTGATTTCCCTTACGTGCGTCGTTTGTTGCGTTGTTGTTTGAAAAGCGAAAAGCTATGAATTATTTATTAGATAATGCGTTCTGGGTGTTGGAGTGGCTACGGAGCGGAGCCTTCAGTCACAGTCCGAAACGATAATGACACGATACAGTCTATGGTAGCAGGACCACGCACGGTGTCGATTGATGATGACTTGCTGCTGCTGCTGTCTACGTTGTTCAGCTCTTCGAAGAGGTCATTGCAATGATGATCGCGATAAGCTAGCAAAACATCTTTGCACGCATGGAGTAGATCGTTGATGTCACATGTGAAACATAAAGGACATGCTTGAAGATCGTGCCAGGTGATAACAACCCGTTGACAAGCGAATCTGTAAGACTGTCAGAACATGTAATTCCTTGAGAGACGATTTCGTTTAATCCCTGTTAAAGTTAAAGTACTGTATAAAAGAACATTAAAAAAATCTTCAATATATATCCTAAAACGATTGTTGAAACCATGTTTTTCCACAGCAGAATTACAAATCTACCTACCTATCTCTTCCTTGAGATAGGGGGATTGAGTAGAAGAAGCAGCAGGAGAAGTAGAAGAAGTAGGAGAAGAAGGAGAAGAGGGAAAAACGGGAGGAGTAGGACAAGGACAAAAAGATGGTTGAGGAGAAGGAACTAGCGAAGGAGGTTTAAGAAGAGGAGGAGGTTGAGGAAAAGCATGAGGATAACGAGAAGGATGAAGAAGAGGAGAAGGGGAAGGAAGAGGAAACGAAGAAATAGGAAGAGGAGAAGGAGCAGGACGAAAAGAAGGCGGAGAAGAAGAAAAACGAGATGAACAGAGAGAGCAGAAAGAGGAGGAGGAGGTTGATCAGGAGAAGGAGGAAGCGGAGGAGGGTTAGGAAAAGCAGGATGTTAAGAATTAGGACGAATACTAAAAAGAAGAATAAGAAGAGGAAGAGGATAAACAGGAGGTGGAGGAAGAGAAGTAGAAAAAAAAAACTACTTTCAAGTATTTTGGTGTGTTTTCGAGACGTAACAGAGGCGTTAAATAGAAGTTTTTGGCGGTTTCGGAGGGTTTTAAGTGCGTTACATGGAGTTCGAGGAGATTTTAGGGGGATTTCGGAGGTATTTCAATAATTTTCAGAGACCTTTGGCAAGTTTCAGAGACGTTATAGAGGCGTTACTTAAGCGTTTTCATGAGTTACTCTAAAGCTTTCGAAAATACCTTGAAAATCCCCCTCGGACCCATGTAACGCACTTAACCTTCATCGGGCATTAAAAAAGTTACGAATAATGCATTGGGGTCATTATGACCCAGAAAATCAAACTCTTATAGAATGATGATTTTTTCACCAATTCAAATGACCAAAGTTTTATTTGATAGATAATTTCGTCAAGAATGTGTTGGTATGTTGAAATAGTGGTTCTAGGAACATTGTCCACCGGGAATCTGCTACACAGGGCACCATGTCACACATGTGGGATAGCACTACATTTTGCCAGTAGTTGTGGAATATCTTGCGTTCTGGACCACTTAGAAGGATACTGTCTTCGGCAAAGTTGCTCAGAAGACTAAGAGCTTTCACATAGTTCGAGAATCACTCACTGTAAGGCGCTAGTGTTCTTAGGAGATTACAGTTCAATCTGAACGTCGTATATCTCGCGTTCTAGACTATCTAGAAGGATACCGTCTTCGGCAAAGTTACTCAGAACACTAAAAGCTTTCGCATAGAAAATAATTTAGTTCGAGAATCACTCATTGCGTGGCGCTAGTGTTCTTAGGAGCTTCTAGTTCAATCTGAACGTCGTATATCTCGCGTTTTGAACCAGCTAGAAGGATACTGTCTTCGGCAAAGTTACTCAGAACATTAAAAGCTTTCGCATAGGAATCAATTTAGTTCAAGAATCACCCACTGCGTGGCGCTAGTGTTTCTATGAGTTTCCAGTTCAGTCTGAACGGCGTATATCTCGTGTTCTGGACCACTTAGAAGGATACTGTCTTCGGCAAAGTTGCTCAGAAGACTAAGAGCTTTCGCATAGAAAACAATTTAGTTCGAGAATCACTCACTGCGTCGCGCTAGTGTTCTTAGGTGCTTCCAGTTCAGTCTGAACGTCGTATATCTCGCATTCTGGACCACCTAGAAGGGTACTGTCTTCGGTAAAGTTGCCCAGAAGACTAAGAGCTTTTGCATTGAAAACAATTTGGTTCGAAAATCACTCACTGCGTGGCGCTAGTGTTCTTAGGATCTTCCAGTTCAGTCTGAACGTCGTATATCTCGTGATCTGGATCACTTAGAAAGATACTGTCTTCGGCAAAGTTACTCAGTAGATTAATAGTTTTCATGATGAGATTCTACACACCAAGACGCTTTCAGCCAAATTTTGCTGAGCTGAAAGATTAAGCTTTTTTGCTGAATTTTAAAATTTGCTGAGTTACAGCAAAACGTTGATGGTGATTAGTAGATTTGACTGAACAAATCAGCAATCCTTGCTGAATTTTCACAAATACTTTGCTAAAACTTTCAACTCGGAAAATTTCAGTAAACAATATTTGAGATGTATTGTTCTTAGAAGCTGATAGCTTGATATAATCGTTGTGCATCCATGTTACTATGTTTGTAAAACCTTCCTAGAAGAAAAGGAGCTTTCACATTGAAAGTTTATTTCAAAATTCGCTCACAACGTGGTTCTTTGAAGCTGTCAGTTTGATCTCGGTATCAAGTAGTTTATTCGGAAATTTCTTCTTTTTTTCAGTTATAACTTTGGATATCTGTGCAGCAACTCCTTAAGGAATTCCTTTGAAAATCTGTTCTAAAATTACTTTGAAAGTTCCTTCAGGAATTTCTTTGGGATTTTTTTAAACCTGCTACATTATGATCTTGTACCGACTTTTCGAACCCTCTAAGCAATGAGTGATGTCAAAGGGGGCAAAATAGAACGGAATTAAAAGGTACAAAACTGATTACACTCATTCGTAGCCTGCTCAATTATTTTTGGAAATTGTGTGCCAATTCTTTTGGAAACTGTTTTAGCGACAATTGAACTTGCAATTTTTTTTGGTGAAAGTTTTCAAGATTTTTTCAGGAACTTATAAAACAATTGCTTCGGCAATGGCTTTGTGGACTTCCTTAGAAATTTCTTTTACAGAAATTTTTTTGTGAATCCCATCTGAAAGTTCTTTTTGTTTTTACAATTCGTTTGGAAAAAACCTATGCTTATTACTTTGGGAATATTTTCAACATTCTTTTGGAAACATTTTTGCCAATTCTTATTGATTCGGGATTTCCTTTGCAAATCGGTTTGGCGAATTTCTTAAAAGTAATCCTGTGAAAACATTTCGATTTTCCTTTTGGCGGAATTTCTTCAGCAATTTTTTTGAAAATCCTATCAGCAATTTTTTTTGGATTTGATCCAAAACTTCATATAAGTTTTTTTGGGTTTTCTATTTCGGCAATTCTTTGAAATTTTGGCGGGAACCCTTGGAGGAGTTCATGAAAAATTCCGTGGATAAATAGCTGAAGAAATAATTTGAGCAATATATGAGAAAATTTCGGAAGAAATCCTTGGAGATGTTTCTGGACGTTCTGATGAAATTCCGATAAAATCTTTGGAAAAAAAATAAAACAATCCGTGAGAATATATTTGAAGCCATCCTTGGAGGAATGCCTGCAACAATAATTGCAGAATCATTTCCAGGAGTCCTATGAAAATCATCTGGATCTGTGGAAATCTATAAAGAAATTCTGGAATTTTTAGTGGATAAATTCCTGATTTTTTGCATACTTTGTAAAATTACTGAAGATATGCTTGGTCTAATTGGAAGAATTTCGCAAAAATATTTAGATAAAATTTTCGAAAGAATCTCCGTAAGAAACTGTGGAGTAATTCTTGCATGGTTCTTAGTCTTGGGGAAAGTTTCTGTCGAATTATTGAAGGAATGCTGGGACGAATTCCTGAAGGACTCCTTGGAGGAATTCCTGCAGGAATCCCTGGATAAACAATGACGGCATCCTTGAAGGGATTCCTGAAAGATTCCTTGATAGTGCTCTTAAGAAATCCTTGCAGCATTTAATAAGACATTCGTGAAGTAACCCTTGAAGGAATTCCTGGATACCTTGGAGAAATAGAAGCATGCAAATAGGAACATCTAAAGGAATTTCCAATAATCTTTGACAAATTTTCTAGACGAATCCTTGAAAAACGAATGTCTGAAGAAATTCTTGAAGCATTTCATGTAGGAATCCTCAGATGTTTTTTTCTGAAGGAATGCTAGGAGGACTTCTTAAAGCAATCCTAGGAAGGCTTTCTGGAAAAAAAATCCAAAGATGACTAAAGGAGTCCTTGTAGAAATATCTGAAGAAATCTTCGAAAGAATTGCTGGCGTAATCTCTGGGGAGGATTCCACGAAAATATTACTATAATTACAACAGGTCATCTTCATGAAATTCTACAAAATGCAGCTTTCAGGGAAAACCATAATCGAAATTCGGTCAATTTGTCAACCTGTGGCGAAAGATCTGGCCAGGACACATTCTTGTAATTCGAATACGTGTAAAACAAAGTGAGTATGGTACTACTTGATCCCGAGTTCTGCTAGGAAAGGATCGATTACGAGTGTTCAACACAATCTAGAGAGACACTTGACTATTACGCCGAGGACCTGGGATCGAATCCCACTTCCGACAAACTCACAAAATGTGAGTTCTTCCTTCGGAAGGGAAGTAAAGCGTGGGTGCCGAGATGAACTAGCCTAGGGCTAAAAAATCTGGTTAATACAGATAAAAAAAACAATCTAGAGAGTGTGCAACATTATATCAAGATAGCTAAGCTGGCAGCCAATTGCTCAATCTTGTCAGTTACACAATCCTAAAGTATGATTGCCGAACCACCAGAGGTCATTGCCAACACTGTGTCTCCAACCAACCGTGTTGGTCATTGCTAGGTAACATACCAATCCGTAAAGAATTTGTCACCATCAACCCGGGCTAACGGTTTCCTGCAACCACGCGATTTGACCGAGCGCCAACAAGAATATCAAATATACCGTCGAGTCGCGTCGCGTCGTTTGGCGTCGTCCTCGTCGTCTCGGATTGTGACAAATAACGCAAACATATAGGCACTTGACGATGGCGGCGGCGACCGCGGCCGCGTTCTTTAAAGTTTACTTACAAAAGTCACAAACAAAAAATTCTTGAATATATTTACACTCACTCATATAATAACGAAACGCGCTACAGCACAACCGCGGCAACGGGCAATCTCAATCACGTCTGCATTAATTGACTCAATGAGGCCCGTTTGCGTTCGGGTACTTGCGAGTGTAATGTCTCAGTACGTTTCATACGTAACTGCCGTTAAATGGGGTAACATTGATCCTCTAGCAATTGTGTTTGTAGCTTTTAAGACGTACAAACAAACTTATTTTTCCAAAACCAAAAGAACTAGTGTTTTATTGACTTATACACACTAGGAGGTCTTTAAAACCATCATAAAACCAAAATCAAACAATTTATGTTTTATGGCGGCTTTCCAAAAGCTCCTCAATACTAACAAGACTTAAGCCTGTTCCATGAACTTGGTAATATTTTCAAGCTGAAAAGATTTGACAGAGTCTTCAGAACCATCTTAAAACCAAAAAGTTAGTATTTTGGTTTTAAGATGGTTCTCAGAATCATCTTAGAACGATTTGTTACTCGCAAGCCATATCCCAAACCGTAAGCTCATCGCCACGTTCTCCAAACCAGCTGCAGTCAGTCCCCCCAGTTCCATGGAATGCAAACATCCATTTCGAGCCCCCCAATTGTTTGCATGCGAGTGCTGGATGTTTACAAATACTTTTCCATTATTACGATGCCCGCACGGTACTGCCATAAGCTGGAAGTCTCCCCCCCATTTCATCGATTCGAACGACTTCTTTTATAGTTTCTGTTGAATGCAGCAGTCCATTGTAATGTGCATCCATAGTACACAGAGAGACAATGATTTTCGGGGAATCGAAATCGGTTTTTGCGCTGGATGGATGGAATCGTGACGTGCGACGATGGGGAAGAATCGACGGTCGGATGGACGGGCGGACGTACGGATCAACAAAGACGATGACACCGCGACACGATGACGATGCATTGCACAGACGGTTTTGGTGTAGTGTCACGATCATCGACGCGATATGATTACAACATCGAGTTTCGAGTGGTGAATTGAATGGGACTTGCATTCAAATGATTTGGTTTCAAGCTCGAAGCGAGAAGATAGTGAAGTGCACGATGTGAACAAGTAGATTTGGAAACAGAAATTCAATGAACTGCTCTCAGAAGGTGCTTGTATAAATCATTGATAATAAATTATTGAACATATTATGGTGATTCAAAATCTTCGTTCACCTTCCACAGATTATGTTATCCCGAGTAGGTGAGAAAATCTATCGAATAACACATTCAGTTATTTCTAATTGAATTACTGAAGAACAAAAACTGATATTGGTTTGATTAAGATAACCGGACCAGAAGCACCTAACAAGATAATAACAAAATTATAACAACCGTTGTTAGAAATAACAGAAGTCGATATAATTTTGTTCTAAGAATTTTAATAAGTGAATAATCATAACAAAATCGTATCAACATTTGTTATTATTTTAGAAACAAAATTAAAACAAAACTTGTTGCATTTATTCAAACAGATGTATAACAATACTTGTTATATTATGCATTATAATATTATTGCCTCTAACATAATTTCGTAACACGTTTATCGCAACATTTGTTATATTTTTTGTAACAAAATTATTTCAGAATTTGTAAGATTTTTTATGTTGTTCCAAAAAAAGGTTGACAATTTTTGTTATTTTGCTCACCCGAGCCAAGAGATTTAGAACAAAAATTGTAACAAATTGTTCTGAAATTTATAACAGGGCTTGTTGTAATTTTGTTATGATCTCGCATGTTAAATCTAACAAAATTTGATATAATCTTGTTGGGATTATATCTCAACTTGTTATATAGTTGTTCAAATTGGAACGAGTTTCGTTAGATTTTTTGTTATTTTAACTACTAACTGCAACTAACTGTTGTTACAAAAATCATTGTAACAAAATAACACAACCTGTAATAATTTTGTTTTTCTCATTTAGTCGGGAATAGGTAACATCAGAAATAATAGCAAAATCTAGTATGGAAAGGGCTCAATAATAGCTCATTAATGTATTACAAGATCAAAACAATATCAGACAAGATTTGTCAACCATTTTCTTTGAAAATAAAAATGTAATCTGCCAACAGTCAGCAGAGAACCTTCGACCTTAGGATTCGCAGGCGGCTATGCTTAGCACTCAACTGTAGCTCACTGTTGTGAACATTATTGAAATACGAGTATTATAGGTTCTTCGTTTCTACCCACAACTGTGAAAGAAGCATTTCCCTAACATTGAGGGAATATGTGTTCCATTTTGTAGAGAAGAACTAAATTTGTTCTTGTTTAGAAATTTTCACATATTTCGACAAGAACAAAAAATGATATCATATCACTTTGAGTTATTCGTGTGATATTCGTTAAATCTTTGAATAACACATCGAAATCACATAGAGATATGACATCAAAAATGGTTCGATTTGAGATCTGATTTAGATATTCTCGTCTACCCGTTTTAATAATTCCAGTGAATTCCTGAGAAGAATTCCAGTGAATTCCTGAGTGGAATTCCAGTGAATTCCTGAGAGGAATTTCAGTGAATTCCTGAGAGGAATTCACTGAAATTTCTCACAGGAATTCACTGGAATTCCTCTCAGGAATTCACTGGAATTCCTGAGAGGAATTCCAGTGAATTCCTGAGTGGAATTCCAGTGAATTCCTGAGTGGAATTCCAGTGAGTTCCTGAGAAGAATTCCAGTGAATTCCTGAGAGGAATTCCAGTGAATTCCTGAGAGGAATTCCAGTGAATTCTTGAGAGGAATTCCAGTGAATTCCTGAGAGGAATTCCAGTGAATTCCTGAGAGGAATTCCAGTGAATTCCTGAGAGGAATTCCAGTGAATTCCTGAGTGGAATTCCAGTGAGTTCCTGAGAAGAATTCCTGTGAACTTCTGAGAGGACTTCCAGAGAATTCCTGAAAGGAATTTCAGTGAATTCCTGAGAAACATTCCAGTGAATTACAGAGAAGAATTTCAGTTACTTCCTGAGAGGAATCCCAGTGAATTCCTGAGAGAAATTCCAGTGTATTCCTGAGTGGAATTCCAGTGAATTCCTGAGAGGATTTCCAGTGAATTCCTGAGAAGAATTCCAGTGAATTCCTGAGAGGAATTCCAGTAAATTCCTGAGAGGAATTCCCGTGAATTTCTGAAAGGAATTCCAGTGAATTCCTGAGAGGAATTCCTGTGAACTTCTGAGAGGACTTCCAGTGAATTCCTGAAAGGAATTACAGTGAATTCCCGAGAAACATTCCAGTGAATTACAGAGAAGAATTTCAGTTACAGAAACAAAATCTCAGGAGAAACATGCTAAGAACTACTGGATTCTTGGAAAAAAATATATAAAAAACTGGAATTTTTTTAAAAGATACTGAAAATCATTACATACATTTCAGAAAAAAAATTCTTGAAATAAAGAGAATTATACGGGAAGATTTTCTTGCAGTATATCTGAATATTTCAAAAAACATTACCTGATACAATTTTTTTAGAAAATTCCAGTGAATTCCTGAGAGGAATTCCAGTGAATTTCTGAAAGGAAATCCAGTAAATTCATGAGAGGAATTCCTGTGAACTTCTGAGAGGACTTCCAGTGAATTCCTAAAAGGAATTTCAGTGAATTCCTGAGAGGAATTCCAGTGAATTCCTGAGAGGAATTCCAGTGAATTCCGGAGAGGAATTCCAGTGAATTCCTGAGTGGAATTCCAGTGAATTCCTGAGAGGAATTCCAGTGAATTCCTGAGTGGAATTCCAGTGAATTCCTGAGTGGAATTCCAGTGAGTTCCTGAGAGGAATTCCAGTGAATTCCTGAGAGGAATTCCAGTGAATTCCTGAGAGGAATTCCAGTGAATTCTTGAGAGGAATTCCAGTTAATTCCTGAGAGGAATTCCAGTGAATTCCTGAGGGGAATTCCAGTAAATTCCTGAGAGGAATTCCCGTGAATTTCTGAAAGGAATTCCAGTGAATTCCTGAGAGGAATTCCTGTGAACTTCTGAGAGGACTTCCAGTGAATTCCTGAAAGGAATTACAGTGAATTCCCGAGAAACATTCCAGTGAATTACAGAGAAGAATTTCAGTTACAGAAACAAAATCTCAGGAGAAACATGCTAAGAACTACTGGATTCTTGGAAAAAAATATATAAAAAACTGGAATTTTTTTAAAAGATACTGAAAATCATTACATACATTTCAGAAAAAAAATTCTTGAAATAAAGAGAATTATACGGGAAGATTTTCTTGCAGTATATCTGAATATTTCAAAAAACATTACCTGATACAATTTTTTTTAGAAAATTCCAGTGAATTCCTGAGAGGAATTCCAGTGAATTTCTGAAAGGAAATCCAGTAAATTCATGAGAGGAATTCCTGTGAACTTCTGAGAGGACTTCCAGTGAATTCCTAAAAGGAATTTCAGTGAATTCCTGAGAGGAATTCCAGTGAATTCCTGAGAGGAATTCCAGTGAATTCCTGAGAGGAATTCCAGTGAATTCCTGAGTGGAATTCCAGTGAATTCCTGAGAGGAATTCCAGTGAATTCCTGAGTGGAATTCCAGTGAATTCCTGAGTGGAATTCCAGTGAGTTCCTGAGAGGAATTCCAGTGAATTCCTGAGAGGAATTCCAGTGAATTCCTGAGAGGAATTCCAGTGAATTCCTGAGAGGAATTCCAGTGAATTCCTGAGAGGAATTCCAGTGAATTCTTGAGAGGAATTCCAGTTAATTCCTGAGAGGAATTCCAGTGAATTCCTGAGGGGAATTCCAGTGAATTCCTGAGGGGAATTCCAGTGAATTCCTGAGAGGAATTCCAGTGAATTCCTGAGAGGAATTCCAGTGAATTCCTGAGAGGAATTCCAGTGAATTCCTGAGTGGAATTCCAGTGAATTTCTGAAAGGAATTTCAGTGAATTCCTGAGAGGAATTCCTGTGAACTTCTGAGAGGACTTCCAGAGAATTCCTGAAAGGAATTTCAGTGAATTCCTGAGAAACATTCCAGTGAATTACAGAGAAGAATTTCAGTTACTTCCTGAGAGGAATCCCAGTGAATTCCTGAGAGAAATTCCAGTGAATTCCTGAGAGAAATTCCAGTGTATTCCTGAGTGGAATTCCAGTGAATTCCTGAGAGGATTTCCAGTGAATTCCTGAGAAGAATTCCAGTGAATTCCTGAGAGGAATTCCAGTAAATTCCTGAGAGGAATTCCAGTGAATTCCTTAGAGGAATTCCAGTGAATTCCTGAGAGGAATTCCCGTGAATATCTGAAAGGAATTCCAGTGAATTCCTGAGAGGAATTCCTGTGAACTTCTGAGAGGACTTCCAGTGAATTCCTGAAAGGAATTACAGTGAATTCCCGAGAAACATTCCAGTGAATTACAGAGAAGAATTTCAGTTACAGAAACAAAATCTCAGGAGAAACATGCTAAAAACTACTGGATTCTTGGAAAAAAATATATAAAAAACTGGAATTTTTTTAAAAGATACTGAAAATCATTACATACATTTCAGAAAAAAAATTCTTGAAATAAAGAGAATTATGCGGGAAGATTTTCTTGCAGTATATCTGAATATTTCAAAAAACATTACCTGATACAATTTTTTTAGAAAATTCCAGTGAATTCCTGAGAGGAATTCCAGTGAATTTCTGAAAGGAAATCCAGTAAATTCATGAGAGGAATTCCTGTGAACTTCTGTGAGGACTTCCAGTGAATTCCTGAAAGGAATTTCAGTGAATTCCTGAGAAACATTCTAGTGAATTACAGAGACGAATTTCAGTTACTTCCTGAGAGGCATCCCAGTGAATTCCTGAGAGAAATTTCAGTGAATTCCTGAGAGGAATTCCAGTGTATTCCTGAGATGAATTCCAGTGATTTCCTGAGAGGTATTCAAATGAAGTCATGAGAGGAGTTCCAGTGAGTTGTAGAGAAAAATTGAAGTGGTTATGCTGAGACATATTCATGTGAATTTTTAACAGTAAATAATAGCTCGTTAATGTATTACAAGATCATAACAATATCAAAACAAGATTTGTCAACCATTTTCTTTGAAAATACAAAATAAATCTGTCAATTGCCAGCATCGTTCGATCTTCGTTAAATCTTTGAATAACACATCGAATCACATAGAGATATGACATCAAAAATGGTTCGATTTGAGATCTGATTTGGATATTCTCGTCTACCCGGGTTAATAACGCTCTTATCTCAAATTTTTTTCGAGCCAATTTCCAACAACACTACCGTATGTTTAAATTTATATTTCCAAAGTGTTGCAACTTTAGGTACAGTTTTTATACGAAAATGTATAGGAAACAATTCAGCCGAATCATATCTAAAGCTTTTTTGGCTTATAATCTTTTAAATGATACCTTAATTTTTGAATTCGAATGACAATTGACGGAGATAAGGGCTAGATAATACAATGTTCTTGACGTGACATGGGTCCCTTCTTATTTCTCAATTTAAGGTAATGAAAAAGCTAACTTCATTTTAAAACCAGAAAAATAAAACTTTTAACACCTTTTTCTTTTGATTTATTAAGATAATCTATTTTCTGGGTGTCAGTTATAAACTCAGTTCAACGATTTGCTGGAATTTGTTGATTTAAATCTTGCGCATTTTCACTTATAAATTTCACTTAATTTTTGTGAATATTTCTGTATAGTTTATGACAAGGTTTATGACAAATATTAAAATTTTTAAAAAATGGGCTTATTTTTGAAATGCAAATATATTTATTTCTTTTATGGATTGAATTGAAAAATATTTTTTTTTTTTCATAAATATCCTCAAAAATTAAGTAAATATTTTAAGGGAAAATGCGCAAGATAATTTTTTTTAAGAAATTCCACCTAATCGCCAAATTCTTCCCAGAACTTCCAAGAGAAACTACTTCGAAAATAATACACAAATCGGTAAGGGAATATTTTTAGAATTTTCTAGGTTTTCTTTTGGCTCAATTTCAAGAAATAGTTTTGACATGTTCACCAAAAATTCTTTCAAAAAAAATGACATGCAAACACCTTAAAAAAATCAGGCGTGCGATTAGAGGCGTGAAGTCACATTTTGATGGCTAATTAGTCTTGCAGAGGTTCTGAGAACCGTCATAAAACCTTATACCTCTTATTTTGGTTTTAACAACCTTTTCAGTATATTTGACTAAATAATGTTACTTTGCATATGAAAATGTTAAGATTTCAATGAAAATTTTGGAAAACCTGGAAATTACGACAGCATTTTAATAAATTCAATTAAAAACGGGGGCAACATTCTTCCAGATATTTGTTTAGAAATTGATTACAAATCTATCCAAATTTCATTCCGAAATTTCCTTTCTCTCGTAACTCTATCTTTATGATTCTTCCTTAAATTCTATCCTGTTTCCTTCTTGGATTTCTACAGCTATTCCTATTTGAAATTCTTTCACAGTTTCTCACAGAATTATTCCCTCGAGTTCTTCCTTGAATTTTTGAAAAAAAATAGTTTTTCCTAGAAGTTTGCCAGAGTATTTTTTTCTGGCTTTATTCAGCTCTCCCAAGTTTTCATCCAGGTTTTTAACGTATTAGTTCTAATCCTACCGAGATTTTGTCGGCGTTATTTCGGAATTCCTGAAAGTTGTAGCTGGGATTTCTAGCAGAGATTTTAGTCAATATGCTTCCGGAGTTTAACGCTGGATTCCTCCCGGAGATCTTTCCAATGTTCCTTAAGGTATTTCCCTTATTAGTTTTCCGGGATAGCTTTCCAACAGTTCCTTCCAAGATTTTTTCGAGATTCTAGCAAAAGTTCTAGCCGGGATTTTTTCCGGAGAAATTTTCGATATTATTCTCGGATTTCCTCTCAGGCTTTCGCTCGTAGTTCCTCCCGGGATCAATCTAAGAGGTTTTCAGAGTTTCTCCTTGAGTTTCCGTAATATATCCTCCCGGGATTACTCCCAGAACTTTTGTCTGTGATGTCCCAGTTTTTTCCCAGATTTCTTCCGAAGTTCCACTCGAGATTTCTCTAATAGGTCCCTTATCTCAGGAGACATTTCGAAAAAAAACTAATGCTAAAATTTTATTCCTAGAACAACTCCGGACTATTAAGGAATCTCAGACGGAGCACCTAGAATCTCGGAGCAATTTCCGTTTGAGATTCCGAGAATAATTTTGGGATGAATCCCGAAAAAGCTGCAAAAACAAGTAATCTCAGGACGACTACAAGAAATCCAGTAAACAATTACGAGGAAAAGCCTGGAACAAGCTCTGCAAGAAACCACGGGAAGCACTCCATGAGAAATATCAGCCTCCTGCAGAAACCTCAAAAGGCAGTCCGTATGAAACCTTATGAGAAAGTTCAGCAAAGCTCTAAAGAATATTTCGGGACCAACACTGGAAGCAGTCCTCTGAGAGAAATCCCAAGTGAAACATCAAATGAAATCCCGCGAGAAGCTATAGGAAGTATCCCAGCTGGAAGAAAGCTCACGGAAGTTTCTTGAAGAAATTACAGCCCAAGTAATATTATATAGTCAAATATACTAGAAGAGGTTATTAAAAACCACCATAAAACCAATATAAGAGGTATAAGGTTTTATGACGGTTATCTTCAAAGCTAATGAGCCATCAAAATGTTACTTGGGAGAAGAAACTTCGAATGAAATCCCGGGAGGACCTCCCGCGGAAAATTTGCGAAAAACTTTCCAAAATTCTTTGAAGCAGCTTCAAGTAGAATCTCAGGTATAACTGCTATACAAACTCTTGGAGAAAGACCGGTAAGACTCAAGAGGAGCACCGGAAGTAATCGCGGAAAACTTTCAAGGGAAATCCCGAGAAAAATTCTAGGAGAAACTCTGCGACAACATCTGGGAGATATTGTAATGAAAAACTCTTGTGAAGATCTCGTGATAAATCCTGGAAGAAAATCCACGAAAACTTCTTTAGGGAAAACCGCAGGAAGAACTCCAGAAAAATCCTACGAGGGACTCTGGGATCAATACCGGAAAACCCTAATGAATAAATTCTGGAAAATATCGATAGAAGTTCAGGAGTTTTGGAAGATTCTCATGGAAGAATCCCAGGAAGATTTCTTTAAAGCTTCACGAACTTCATAAAACTGGTATATTCCGAGGTATTGCATGGCACTTCACAGAGTACTCCAAAAAAAAACTTCATAATGGTTCATGGTACTACATGGTGCTTTCATAGTATACGCTGTCGCATTCTGTGTTGTTTCGAGGTATTCTGTGGTACATTTTGGTATTCCTTTCTGACACTCCAGGATGCTTTATGCGATACACCGCGGTATTCTTTAGTATTGCGTGGTAGTTTATGGTACTCCACAGTACTGCATAAGACTCCATGGTACCCCAAGAAACTTTCCGGTATTCCATGGTATTTCGTTGTTGTTTTTTTTTTATATATATTTCATATCTCTCCATGCCTCTCCAAGGCACATGTTAATCCATAGTGGTACTTGTTGGTACTTCACAGTACTCCGTGGGACTTCATGGCACTCCAAGGTATTTCATCAAACTTTCTATTTCTTGATACATTTTGATATTGTATTCCGTATTACTTTATGGACAAACGTCTTGAAATCCCGCTTCAACAGTGTATCAGAACTTCAGACGCACAAATTTCAAGAAGCAAGCTTCAAACAACAGTGCATTTTATTATTCTGTTCTTGCTTACTTGTAATAAGCTTTAAATAAGAAGATCATGTGCACTGGTTTTGTTTACGAAGTGATTTGTGCACTCGAAATCGTGAGTAGGTGCCAAGGTCGGCCATTGTGGCGGCCAATTTGGGATTCTAACAAGTCGGTCCTCATGGTACTCCAAAATACATTATGGTGCACCGCGGTATTCTATATAGTTTGTGGTAATTTTCTGTACTCTACTCTATAAGACTCTATGGTATCGTAAGGTACTCCGCAGTATTCCATGGCGTTTCGTGGTGTTTTTGAAGCATTTCTTATTACTTCATGGAACACCAAGGCACACAGTATTCCATGGTAGTTTATGGTATTCCACAGTACACCGTAAGACCTCATGGTACTCCAAGGCATTTCATCAGACTCCATGGAACTCCCTTGCATCCCGTTGTATTTTTTGGTAATCCGTACTACTTTATACTACTCAAGGGTGCTCTATGGTATTCCGCGGTAGTTTTTGGTACTCCACTCCATAAGACTCCATGGTACCCCAAGGTACTCCACGGTATTCCATGGTACCTCATGTTACTTTATAGTACACTGCAATAGTCCATGGTAATCCGCGCTACTTGTTAGTACTTCACAATACTCCATGAGACTTCATGGTACACCAGGATATTCCAACATATTTCATGGTATTCTATGGTATTTCGAGGTATTGTTTAATATTACTTGATACTTTTTGGTACTCCGAGGTACCTACTTTATTGTTCACTGCGTACAATCTACAGTATCCCGTCATCCTTTTCGATACATCATAGTACTCGGTTAGATTCCATGGAACTCCATGGTATGTTTAGTATTACGTGTTACCTCATGGTACTCTGGGGTACTTTCTGCTACACAGCGATACAGTGCTTCATAAGACTTCATGGTACTTCAAGGTACTCTATGGAACTCTAACGTATGTGATCCCAATTGAACGTATTTAACCTTCTTCATGCATTAGCTGATGCCCACCCCGCTGACGTAGTGCACGTTTTGGGTTCATAATTTCCCCAATGCACGACTTGGGTCAATCCCATGGAACTTCATGGTACTCCATGGCATTCCAAGGTATTCCGCAGTACTATACCATGATACTTAATGGTACTCCGTGATAGTCCCTTGTGCACCATTGTATTTCTGATCATGTCAAAAATTCATGAGGAAATCTTCCATGATAGGACAGTCTGTTAAGTAACTCGCAAGAGATAACTATTTTTAAAGCTGAATTCCAGTTCAACAAAAAGAAGCTGGCATTTTCCATGAAAATGTAGTCGTCAACCATATCCCGTGGTACTACGACCCTGGATGACAAACGTTCCCCAAGAATCCACTATTATTGAATATCCCAATGAGCACCACACGGTTCACCTCTCAACCAGCACCATCATCGATCGGGTGTGACCATCGTCGGAGTTCAATTTACGACCTACGGCCGGCCGTAGGCCATCGTCCGTGTTTGACAACTCAATAGAAGCGTATAATTGCTGAGGCTGGCCGATCAACCGGCAGCAGCAGAACGAACCCACCAAACCAGAACTTGGACTTGGCCGTCAATCCATCATCAACCGGGTGGTGGACTCCGAAGTCGACGAAATCCAAGTGCTTCCCGCTGTGGCGATTGTCATCTCCGGAGTGGGAAAAGGCAGCAGCTGCAAATCAGCAGCGGGAGATTCTTCTACTTGTACCTTCCACTACCACCACGCGTCGCTGTATACGCGCGCTTATGGAATGTGTGCTGGCTGATCGTGACATTCAAATGAGGCGCATCGTCGTTCTTGTCGCCAGTCGCCGCCATTAGGAAGAACTCGCGTGTGTGGGATGAATTTTGCGAAAGAATGAACGGAACCTCTTTAGAAGAACTATTGTTTTCCAATTCGGAACGGATCGATGCGATGTGGCACCAGCTCTGCTAAATTTAGTCAGAACAGTACTAGAACTGCGAGGTATCAAAGAGGATCGTGGGTGTCGGAGTTGAGCACGACTCATCCAGTAAGAATGGGAAATCAATCATACTTGGCTCCTAGTGGAACGAGCTTCCAAGACGTCAATCAAAATGAATAGAAGTCAAATATCTTTGCAAAATCCCAGGAACATGATTAAAATTCACAGACTGTCCTAATTGGACAAGATTCCCTCAATGTCAACGTTTTCTCACTTCGTTATAATTTTCATTCCAGTAGATTTCGCACTCCGCACAGTCCTGTCTAGACGCGCCACGGTCCGGTCAGACTGAAGCTGCTGCGTTCTTCGCCACCACAACGACCCCATTATAGCTGTCATTCTCCGGCGTCATCATACGCATCGTCGCTGCAGAAATTAGAGAAATTGCATGTCATCTTCAATTCGCTGTTAGCCACCGACATTTTCCGTGGGCTTATCTTCAGCCGCATCGTCCAGGATCGATGCAATTGGCGATGCACAATGGTATCGCCGTAGGCCAAAAAACTAAAAAAAATCTCTGTAATACATAAAAAAAAACATTACTTTGAAAATCATTATTAAAAATGTGTCTCAAATTTGCTCAACTTTTGTCCTATCAACTAGAAGAACGAAATTGTAGGGTTTTATCTAATTCCCGTCTATCTAAGCATCACCTAACGCCTCATGGCCAATTTGGTGTCATTTACTAATTTAAAAAAAATGCTTCCTTACCTTGTAAAACATATTTTAAAATAACTGCAATTTCCATAAAATAAAAAGTTTGAATAAATGTCCCTCGATTTCTGTTTCCGTATAGTCCACGTCTATTTTGGGCACAACCCGAATTCAATTTCAGGCACACCTTCTACGTGACGACACTATGGTACATAGGATGGTCAAAAGATATAATTTGACCGTAGGTGTTGGTTCGAAAAGACGATCAAATTCTTCACAATCCAAATCGAATCAAGTGTTCAAAGTACGATTGCGCAGAAAGTTTAAGGACAAGGTATTTGGAGTACATTGCTCAAAATTTCTAGAGCACCGTTTTTGAGAACCGTTGAACGGATTTGGGTTAAAATGCATCACGCTGTTGACAACCACTGAACAATTGGCGTGATGCATTTTCATCCAAATCTGTTCAACGGTTCTAAAAAACGGTGCTCTAGAAATTTTGAGCTATGTACTCCACATACCTTGTCCTTAACGAAGAAATCTTTTTTACGAACACATTTGCTTGGATCCTGCCTAGACGAAGACAACTGTAAACAAACATTTTACCTACGGGAAATAACGATTGATTTGATTAATTGTGCAGCTTTTTGCAGCAGTGAAATACAACTTTGAATGGCCACGGAGTTTTTGTGAAGTGTGAATTGAGGGGTGGCAATCGCAAAACCAGAAAAATTGTCATAAGTGGAGTGAAACTGAAACTTGAGATTTTGCGTAATTTTTCGATTTCCAACGCTATAATAGGGGGTGGTCTTTGATAGTCTACAACTTTTTGCTTCCATCTGATGAGGCATTGGCAAAGGTAAGTTGGAATATCTGTAATTGTCGACTATTATCCGTCTGATATGACGGGAATTGAAGCATATGAGAAAATAGATTTATACCCTAGATATGATTGTATAAGTTTTTGACAGAATTTTAACTCAAATTTCCGAGCCAAATTTAGGAAATTCTGAAAGTAGCATTGGCCAAGATTCCCGGTAACATAATAAGAACATTTTCAGAGCTCCACCAGAAAATAGTGGTTGGACATATTTTCTAAGTTTTATGTAGCTATGATAACTGTGGCTGAGTATCCGAGGACTTCCTGAAGTATAGGCCATCGGATCTACATTCTACAAGTATGAATGGAGATCTATAAGATCATTACGAATGAAATTCAATCATACTAAGCTTCATGAAACTGTGTGCTACCAAGTGTTGAGTACAATGTCAGTTTGAGGACTTTATTCATTCCAAGAACTCCCTTGAGTAAAGGTCATCGAATCTACAAGCGTAATTAACATGGAATGCCTTGAAACGCCTTTGAAACCTCTCCGAACTCCCTCTAGATCTATACAGAAGCTCTTGTGAAAGCCTCTCAATCCCTTGAAACCTATGAAAATGCTCTGAAACATATTGCAACTATTATGGAATCTGCTGAAGCGCCCTTGAAGCTCACCTAATGAATCCCTAATACTCGTGGGAGTCACTCTGAAACAGTTGAAACACCATGAACCGCCTTGACATTTTGAAATTACATTGAAACCCTCCTGCTCACTTGAAAGTTCACTTGGAAACCTGTGAAGCTCCCTAAAACCCAAAAGCAAATGCCTACAATCATAATAAATCAAATCAAATCAATGTGGAGCGGACCTGGTGTGATGGTTAGAACACTTGACTATCACGCCGAGGACCTGAGATCGAATCCCACTCCCGACAAACTCGCAAAAAATGTGAGTTCTTCTTTCGGAAGGGAAGTAAAGCGTGGGTTCCGAGATGAACTAGCCTACGGCTAAAAATCTCGTTAATACAGATAAAAAATAAAATCAAATCAAATCAAACCCAGAGTAACTCCATGGAAACGCCATAAAACGACACTGAAATCCCCATGAAGGTCACCGAGAAGCCTGTAAAGCCCACTAAAATCCTTTAAAACCTATCTGAATTCCCAGAAACGCCTCTACTGGAATCTATCTGAAGCCAGCAATAAATTAACCTAAAAGCCCATGATGCCACCTAAAAACCCCGAAAGCCCCATCCCAAGAAACAGAACCAGCTGAATAACAGTTACTTAAGCAAAAATTTGCTTAAGAGTGGTTTGTTCCACTCTTATACAGCAAAAATGTAACATCAGGAAACATCTTCATTTGCCTCTGTAATCGCTCTTAAGCCCCTCAGGATTTCTCTTCGTAAAGTCTCCCGGAACGCTTTTGAAGCTCATCTGAATGCCTGTGCAGCTCCCTAAAATTTCCGGGAACCCTTCTGAAACTGCTTGTAACGCTATGAAACGTCTTGATATACCTCTAAATTCCATTGAGAACCTGTAAACCCGTGAAGCCCCCCTAGAACCCCTCTGAAACCCCCTCAAACGTCTCTTAATACCCCTCGAAGCCACTAACCACCTGTGAAGCTTTCTAAAGTCCATGTGAAAGCTTTCTAAAGACCATGTGAAAAGCCCTGAAACGCACTGGAACGCCTTGAAGCGCATCTGAAACCTTCTGGAACCCCCCTGATCCTCGACCTCTTAAAACCCCCGGGAACCCCTCTTAAACTCGCTGAAACGCCTTGAATCCTTTCTGAAACCTCTTGAAACTTCTCTGAAACCACTCTAGAAACCTTTAATATCTCTCCTGAAGTTCGCCTGCAAGCCTCTGGACGCTTCGAAACTTACGTAAACGTCTTTAAGCTCTTCTAAAACCCCTCGAAATGCCCTTGAACTCATGTGAAGCCCTCTCGGTAACAGCCCTGAAACGCTCGTATACACCTCTAAAACTCCATTGAAAACCTTTAAACCCGTGAAGCCCCCTAAAATCCCAGAACCTCTTTGAGTTCCCGCACCCTTGCAACGCTTCTAAAATCCAAGAGTGTAGAATTAGCATTTAAGTTTAAATACACATAAATAAAAATTAAAAAAAAAAAAGCTTCTAAAATCCCTCCGAAACTCACCTGAAAGCCTGTGAAGCCCCCTGAAGCTTCTATAAACCCCACTGAAAAGCCATGAAATGCTTTAGAACGCCTTGAAGCGCATCTGAAACTCCTTGGAACCCCCTGAATCTCAAACGAATACCTGTGAATCTCCCTTAAACCCCTCTGAATCCTGAAACGCCCCAAAGCCCTTCTGAAACCGCTTGAAACGCCTCTGAAACCACCCCAGAAACCCTAGAGATCTATCCTGCAGTTCATCTGCAAAATTCTGAACACCTTGAAACCTACGGAAACGCACTGATACGTCTTGAAGCATTACTAAAACCCACCGAAATGCTTTTGAAGTTTACCTGAATGCCTGTGAAACCCTCAAAAACTCCTCTTAGTACTGCTTACAACGCCATGAAACACCTTTACACACTTCTATAACTCCACTGAGAACCTGAAAACCCGTGAAGCCTCCTAAAACATCACCTGAAAGCCTGTGAAGCCCTCAAGCCACTGTGAAACTCGCTGACAAGCCTCGAAATGCACTGGAACGCCTTGAAACCCATCTGAAACCCCCTGATCGTTGTCCAGAAGCCTGTAAATATCCCTAAAACTCTTCTGAAATTTCATACCCTCATACATCTTGAAACGCCTCTTAAACCTATCTGGAGTTCACATGAATGCCCGTAAAGTATTCTAAGACTCCCAAAAGCTCCCATGAAACCCCCCAAGTCTCATTAAATCCCTAAAACGCATTGAAACGCTTCTAAAGTCCTTTTAAACCCCTCTGCAAACCCCAAGCGTTCTGAAACTTTCGAAATATCATCTGAAGCGCGGAGGATTTCATCATGAAGTTCTTCTGGAAGCTCTTGAAGACCCCCGAAAACCTCTGTAAAACCTCCTGAAGCCCGTGGGAAACGCCTTGAAATACCTCTGAAATCCCCCTGAAGCTATTCTGAAAGCCTCATTGAACTCCTCTGAAACCTCGCATGAGTTGGACTTCATCCTCAAATGTTCTAACCACTCACCCTCATTCACTTCCTTCGCAAGCTTGAAACCAGTTTTTTACGATGGTAATGGTATCGCGAAAGAAACCCGGTTTTTTTTAAGTCATAAAAACACGAGTAAAAAATCAAGTTACGGTAGATGTGAGAAAAAGATTATAGCTTTCAGGGGAGTTTTTGGGGGCGTTTAAGAGGGGATCCGTGATGTTTCAGGGAGCGTTGCAAGGACGTTTTAGAGACAAGGAAGTTCTATGGGTTTCAGGGGGTTCCAGAATGTTTCAGGTGGGCGTTTCAAGGAGTTACAGGACGAGTCAGAAAGATTTCAGATGCGTTTCCGAGGTTTTCAGGGGGGTTCAGGATGTTTCAGGTAAGGGACATTTCAATGCTTTAAGGGGCGTTTCAAGAAGTTATAGGACGTTTCAGGGGCTTTTCTGTGCCTTCAGGGGATTGGGATGTTTCAGGTGGACATTTACAGAACGTTTCAGCGTGTTTACAGAGGCATTTGAGAGCATTTCCCGTATGTTTCAAGTGAGCTTTCAGGATAATTTCAAGGTGAAACACATTGATTATCGCTCAGAACTCGCTGAAATCTATTGAGGCCTTCTGTAACGCACCTCAAACTATCCGAAACCTCCAAAAACACCCATGTAACGCCTCTGTAACGGCTCTGAATCCCGCCGAAAATCCACTGAAGCTTCTAGAAATGCCTCCGGAAACCCCCTAAAACCCACTCGAATGCCGTGTAACAACACACCTGAAACCCTCTAAAATCCCCAAAAAAACGCTTATGTAACGCCTGGAAACTCCCCTAAAAGAACCTCTAAAACATCCTGGAACACCCTGAAACCTCCAGTTTTTATTTTACATCTACCGTAATTTGACTTTTTACGCGGTTTTTTAATAACGCGGTTTTATTTAAGCGAACCGCGTGAAAAACTCCAGTATAAAAACAGTGTCAAATGTGGAACAAAACGCATAGCTCGCGAAAGAAACATTTGATTTGGGTCGCTTTTGTTTTGTTCTGTTAGTTTTCACTCAAGGAATGTGGGTTATTTTGCAAATCGAAACTCTATACATTTTGAATGTGAATCTTTTTTTGTCTGTATTATCGAGATTTTTAACCCTAGGCTAGTTCATCTCGATGAATGGGGACTTGGACTTGGAATGTCAAAATGGCTTCTTTCTACTATCCATTATTCCTATTTTCTTATCCTTACAATCTTCCTACCTCCCTCACTATCTTCCTAACGTATCTTTATATCTTTCTATTTTTTTTTTATTTTATTGGCCTTCTATCTTTGATACCTTGCATTCTTTCTATCTTTCTGTATTCCTATTTCCCTGTCTTCCTATTTTTTACCTCCCTATCTTCATACCTTCTGTCTTCTATCTTCCTTTAGAACATCTCTCTCTCTCTTCTTGGCGTAACGTCCTCATTGGGACAAAGCCTGCTTCTCAGCTTAGTGTTCTATGAGCACTTCCACAGTTATTAACTGAGAGCTTCCTCTGCCAATGACCATTTTGCATGCGTATATCGTGTGGCAGGCACGAAGATACTCTATGCCCAAGGAAGTCAAGGAAATTTCCTTTACGAAAAGATCCTGGACCGACCGGGAATCGAACCCGTCACCCTCAGCATGGTCATGCTGAATACCCGTGCGTTTACCGCCTCAGCTATATGGGCCCCTCTTTAGAACATACTTTCAAGAAAAAATTCTTTTTTACTTTCTTTACTTTTTTTTTACTTTCAAGAAAAAATTCTAGAAACCAATTTTTTTAAATATTTTTTTGTTTTTTTTTTTATTTTTTTAATATAAAAAAAGGAAAAAGGTTGGTAGAGTATAGATAGTTAAATGTGCTACAATCGTAGGGATGTTTTGCGCAAAAACTTTGCAAACAAAAATACAATATTTCAGGATCTGAAGTAAACATTGACCCCTGAAATTAAGCATACTTTGAAAAAAAAAAACTGAAACCTTCATTAAACTAAAATTATGATATGTTGGTTTTATGATGGTTCTGAGGAACCCCTAGTATTAATTTGACTAATTGACAGGAAATGGTAACTGTGATCTACCACATATATCAAAATTACTATGTTTGACCAGATTCTAACACAACTATGACCCACTGTTCATCAACACCAACAGCGCTGCGACGCCCGGTGAAAGGGAAACACCAGGGAACAGGCCTTACGCATTCTTCTAGGTATGCGGCGGTGTGCGATGGTGTGCACGTTTAGTACCTATTCGCGAATGCGAGATTGAACCGACCGGCCGGCGGCGCGGCATTTCGAGAAAGTTGTTGTTCGTCGGTCATCTTCCTCTTTTGAGCCGCCATCATGTAATCGCACAGACAAGTGTTGATGGCAATATTGGCGACGGCGTCGTCGTCATCGTCGGCGGCTCGACGAAATGCGAAGAATTCGTCCGAGCCATAAATGCTACTACTTGGTGTTAGACGACAGCTTTAAGAATGGGGGTTTCGCGGTGAGCTTCCCGAATAGGATTTTGCGAGGCCTAAAATAGTTACCGCCATTGGGTAATGATGGGTGTGCACAAGGAACGTTTCCCGAAAGTGCTCTGGCAAATAGTTGGCATAGTTGGGAAGTCATACCAGAGGATTACGAGCGGTGTGGTGGTTGCATAATCTCAGAAAATCCGACTGCAATGGGATCGGCTGTGGAATGTGAGATACAATTTCTAGAAAAAAAATGTACTCAGCTGGGTGCCTGGTGAGATATGATCCTGTTGAATAATCCGCAAAGCTTCTATTAACTTTTTGGAGCCGGATAATTTCGCCACTGCTGCTGCAACCTCAATGGTCTCGAATACGTTTGCTATGCTCGGTTTCATCGCCGGGGTCATATTGACCCCTTCGTCTCCAAAAGGTTAAAGCGTTTCCGTTGACGCCCAAAGATCCGGAACTGTACTTACCTAAAAACAAGAAAAAATAAAAAAATAAATACATATTAGTAAATGAATAACAACAGAAGAAACAATATTAAGCGAAATAGTCAAATAGAAGATTTCTAAAACCATAGTAAAACTAAAACAAAAAAATCGAAAAACGATGTTCTTATAATACATTGAAACCTTTTCAAAACTCAATGGACTTAAACTGTTACTTAGGGTACGCGTTAAGTTAGACAATTCTATTGAAATGCTAGGAACAACTAATGGCCACATTTGGCCACTTAATGCCACTTTGCCCAATATATAGCTGTTTGATCATTTGACCACTTAGCAGTTTAGAAGCTATTTGGTTATACATACACTTGCCAATTGGTAGCTTGGTAACATTAGGAGGTTATTTGGCCATCCGGAGCTGATTCTCCATTTTAGAAACTCTTCAGTTTTAAAGTAAAATTATGGCTATGACCATCTAATAGCTTTGTGGTCATGAAATGGGTCTCTGTTTATCTAAATCTCTACCCATTTCAGGGTTCTCAGGCCTCCTAAAGATTTTCTGGCCTTTTCAATGGCTTTTTGGTCATTGAATGGCTCATTGGTCATCTAATGGCTCTCTAGCCATCGAACGGCACTATGATCATAAATAGCTTAGGATATCTAATAAAGCTCGAACCATCAGCTCACAAGTGTGGCCATCTAGTGGGCTTCTGTCTATCTTATGGAACTCCAAGCATCTGATGATTCGTTGACCATCGAATTCCTCATTAGCCACAAAATGGCATTTTGGGCATCAGTTGGCCATCTAGTGGTCTCTCAACCATCTAATGCCTTCTTGGTTATCTATTGGTGCTGCTTCGATCTTATGCCCTTTTGGCTATCAAAGTTACTCCCTGGACAGTCGAAATCTTTCAGTCTATAGATAGTACGCCCTATGGCCATTTAATGGCTCTCCGATCATCACTGGCAATTGGGTCATCCAATTGACCGTCGGTCATCCAAAGGGTCTAATGGTTATTTAATAGCCAAAAGTTCCTACGTGGATACTTCTGAGCATCTCTTCAAGGATTCTTCTGAGAACTCGTTCAGAAATTCGTTCAGGAATTGTATCAAGCAGCTAAGTACTCTTTGGCCATTTAAGGCCTTGATTGTCATTTAATGGCTCAATAGCCATGTGATGCTATTTCTGGAATAAGCTGACCATTTGGAAGTCTCTCAACCATCTAATACCTTCGTGTTAAACTCTTGTTTCTGCGCTTCTGGCTATCCGAATGACTCTCTGGCCTGGCGAAGCCTCTTATGACCTTGTGGCCATATAATGGACCTGTGGTCATCAGTGGCACTCTGGCCATTCAATTGATCTTAGATTATCTATCGATTGCCAAATAACATTCTTAAGTCAAATGAACTCCCTGAGGTTAGGTACCTAAGCATGAGCATGAGCATGAGCATGATTGACCGCCCGCGGTTGCTCCTCTGTTATTGCAAGAACCACTGCATTTACACAAAGAACCAACAGATGATGCTTGGGATTAGCTTTCTCTTCATTGTGTAAATGCTGGAATCCCAAAACTTTTCAATAAGCAATACCAGCGCCGGCCGCGTCCGAATGCAGGTCAATTGAGGATAGGGAAGGAAGTGATGACGTGATTCTCGCTTAGGCCAATAACCGAGGAATTCTCTGCGTTACTACGAGAAATCACTAGGAGTTTGGACAGGGTAAATGGAGATGTGTTGAGGATTTCGTCGTGGTAAACGAATGTAATGTTTTGATTCGCGATTAATAATGCGCTCGCGAAGAAATACTCTTCTAAACCTTGGACGACGAACGCGATCTCTTGTGCCTCAAAACTCACCCTACATAAGTTATTCACTCGCAACCAAGGAGAACACAATGCTAAACACCGACGCATCTGTAGTTTGCGTTTCCGCGCGAGACAATGCTGAACGCGATCGATTCACAAGTATTAACAAAATAACACGTGATAAAAAAAATCAGAAAGATCTTACCGCATGGTTCGCCGTCTATCTTTTACCGACCCTCTCTTTTTCCAGAAATTTATGCAACCTTTATTTGATTTAAAACATTTATTCATTTGGACTAAAATATTACAAATGTCGACACCAAAGATGACGAACCATTCAAATTTTTGTGTACATGAAAAAAATGAAAGAAACATATTTATTATCAACTAAATGTGCATTTGGAACTAGCGCCGACACATGACGTGTCGAACTTTTCAATATTTGTGTGTTTTAATGAGATTGAGAAAAAGTAAAAGGAACTCTCTCACCCAGTTTAGTTGAACGCGTTTTCAAACGACCAGGCTTGACGACGATTCCTCCGGAATCTGGATTTTCTTCATTCTTGCCTATTCTTCGCTGATGATGTCTCCAATCTTCACTGATCTAGATCATGGGCCACATTCTTCATCACTTAATCACCGTAATATTTAATTCCACAATTCGAAAAAAAAAATAAAAAAAAAAATAAAAAATAAAAAAAATAAAAAAAAATTAAAAAAAATTTAAAAAAAAAATCACTCCCTGAGGTTAGGTACCTAAGCATCATAAAACCAAAACACTTTCCGGTAATTTGATGAGCCTTAAGCTCCTTTGTAGGGCCTTCCAGAAAATCCGTCATGGATTCTTCTTTTTACTGATTCCATTAGCTTAATTATTCTATTTATACTTTTTGACTCCGCAACATTCCACCAGAATCGTCACATTTCCCCTAATGTTCGCAAAAACAGCGAAAACAGTTATGAAATGGCACAGAAAAAACGCGTCTCATTACGCTCCCCCCATTTCATAAACGACCCAAAACAATTTATAATCTGTCTGACGTGTGCTCAACCGAGCAACAACGGTTCAACGACATCTTCATTTCCCCCGAAAACAAAACAGACAACAAAAAACCTTACCCACAGTGTAGGTAATCCCGCCGATTTCCTTCTTCCAGTGTTCCAGTTATGCGCCACGACAACGACCGACTGCCTCCCGGTCCCGTCAAACTTAACTGATGACTGGAAGACTGATGTGTGCCACATCTGAAACCATACCACGGAAGACGACGGAAGACCCATCGGGATCCGAACAAAAGAACCTAAAGAGTTATGCCTCCCAATTCCCAGTCTTCTTTAGTACATGCTGCTAAAAATAAGTTCCACAACTCGAACTGTGGCGACCGACCCCATCTCGCCCAACTATATATACAATCGTAGTAACTCCATCGCCCTGAAATTAAACGATCATTTTCTTCCGCGATTCTTAGGCTCCGCGGTCGTTTCGCTTTTCGCCGCACCACGTTTCTTTCCGTTCGGCGTTCCGGGATTGCTCTCTCCATAAAAACTGCACTGGAGAAGACGATGAATGGTCGTCCAAAAACATCAGTAGATGCCTAACAAATTTTTTCCTAATGATTCTTTTAGAATACCATAAGACTTATGGTTACCGTAAATAGAATCGTATTTTTTTATCGTACAACACATAGGTACATTAGAAAAGCCGTTTTGAATGCAATTCCTAACGTCATACTAAAAGACTTTTCCATGGTGAAGATTCACCTTATAGTATGTCCGCATAAAGAAAAACTTTTCATCGTATGGTAACAATCATTTGAACGACCGCCTTAAGACAGATTTGTATAGAGTTTGTCAAATATCTCTTGTTAAATTTGAAACTCAATTACCCAATGATTACCGCATACCACTTTTCAAAAGTTTCATATGTTCATGAATTCAATCAACCTTTTGACATATGGTACAGTTGTTTTATTGAAATATTTTATGGTAACTTTTCAACAATTTGTCGTTAGTTCGATCACCTTTTAAAAAACTTGATTTTTTTCATCATCAACCGTTTAAATCATAATAAATATGGTCTTGATCATAACAGATAAAGTTGTTAACTATAACGCAAGCAGTTATTCCACAAATGGTTTAAAATTTTGGAGCTGAGATTTTTTTCAATGGGTCTTGTAAGGATTTTAAGAGCCGGCATAAAACCTAATGCCTTTTGTTTTAATGGTTATAATTTTAACGGTTATATTATTAAACAATTTTAATGGTTGTTATAATGGTTCTAAGAGCTACTTCAAGTTTATTTGACTAAAAATTGTTACTTGGCATTTGTTAGGTGATTTTTCTCGGGTCGCATCTGCTTATGTTTTTGTTTTGCCTTTGCCTCTCTGGATTGCCTGCTTACCTTCCTCCACTTTCAAGCTCCCGGGCCCTCCTATCCCAACCCGAGAATTTGCTTCTGGATGGAGCGCAACAGTCTTCGGTTTATGGGACGGGATCCATCGCCGGCATCATCGCACATCGCCATCTCTTCGGGTCGGTCGTAGACTTAAATTATAATTATGATTGTTATTTTTACCTCGTTCTTCACCGATGCGGTTTTGCGTGGCCGGGTCTGGAGTGTATGCGTTGCTCTGCACGGTGTTTGCAAACAGCGAACCGGGAGAATTGGGCGATTTTGCTGAATTCGTGTTGAATTTTGTTATTCTTCGAAGCAAAATATTGCAATCACTGATCAGATTCAGACACTGAGAAAAAAGTTACCTTAACATCGATTCAGGTCGCAAATTATTCGAATGAAACTATCAGAACCGCCCAATACTACAGCATGAGAAACAATCCATCGCGGTTCTTGCAAAAGGGGGATAGATGCTTTCGTCTCTAAATTATCCAACAATGTTGTTGATGCAACCAACCAACATTCTGGTTCTGGTTCTGGATGGGTTAGATTCCGTTAGAACTGAAGAAGATATGGTTTCCGGTTTGGAGAATGTACTGCTGCAATGCATAGACCATGACGCAAGTGCAGGTGCAACTGGAGGTGAACTCTTGGCAGCATTGTGCTCAGTTTTAATCATGGATTTCATTCTTGTTTTTTACAAATAATCTCATTAGTTGAATAGATCAGAATCATTTACAGATACCGAGCAGATTTGGTAAACAGTTCAAAAAATCTGATTATCTCTACATTAAGTGACATTGACCAACTTTCTGCCTATCTGCTGAGTCTCTTTGATCACCCAATAGCTTATCTTATTATCATCGAATGGTATCTCAAGTAGCATTTAAAGTCAAATTGGCTCGAGGAGGTTCTAAAAAACACAAAAAATCCAAAATAGTAGCATACAAAACCTCTTTAAAACCATTTGGAATTCAAATTGATCTATGTGATGCAGTTGGCACCATAGCCATTTATTCATAGGCTATCAAACAGCTTTTTAGTCACATGATGGCACTATATTCATCCGATGCCATTTTCGTCAATTCGTCAATCTCACTGGCCATCAAACAACTTTCAGGTCATCGAATGGCTATCTAGCCATCTAATGGCTCTCTAGCCATCTAATGGCTCTCTAGATGTCTAATGAGTCTCTAGCCATCTAATGGCTCTCCAGCCATCTAATGGCTCTCTAGCCATCTAATGGCTCTCTAGCCATCTAATGGCTCTCTAGCTAATGGTTCTCTAGATGTCTAATGAGTCTCTAGCCATCTAATGGCTCTCCAGCCATCTAATGGCTCTCTAGCCATCTAATGGCTCTCTAGCCATCTAATGGCTCTCTAGCCATCTAATGGCTCTCTAGCCATCTGATGGCTCTATAGCCATCTAATGGCTCTCTAGCCATCTAATGGCTCTCTAGCCATCTAATGGCTCTCTAGCCATCTGCTGGCTCTGTAGCCATCTAATGGCTCTCTAGCCATCTAATGGCTCTCTAGCCATCCAATGGCTCTCTAGCCGTCTAATGGCTCTCTAGCCATCTAATGGCTCTCTAGCCATCTAATGGCTCTCTAGCCATCCAATGGCTCTCTAGCCGTCTAATGGCTCTCTAGCCATCTAATGGCTCTCTAGCCATCCAATGGCTCTCTAGCCATCCAATGGCTCTCTAGCCATCCAATGGCTCTCTAGCCATGCAATGGCTCTCTAGCTATCTAATGTCTCTCTAGCTATCTAATAGCTCTCTAGATATCTAATGAGTCTCTAGCCATCCAACGGCTCTCATGTTATATATTGGCACTATAATGATCCAGTTTTCTATCCATCCAATGATTTATATTAAAATCACTGATTACAAGAACAAAGCTCGATTCACAATTTCTTCACCAGCGATCACGACAAATGATTCCATCATGAACCAGCAAATCATACTACACGTATTCACACTTCATAATTGCACCTCTACACATCCGGCATCGCAGTCAGTTGAAAGAACTTCCCTCGCTGGGTTTCTGCTAGAATGGAATGCAATGATGTTTACAACAAACGACCGGGCCTGACATATGGAGACTAGCAGCGAAGAAAATTGATATCCCCTTAACCCGTTGTTGACCATCCGCACCTCACCCGTCTTGCATTTCCGAAGAATGCACAAAAGCAATCACAATCATCACAACAGCAGCACAGAAGCATTCATGAGGAAAAAGTGTCGCTGCTTCCTGGAAGAGGAAGCGGTGCAACGACGACGGTGGTGCAATTGTGCAACGAGAGAACAAAAGTCGAGCCGGGCGACAAGCTTGTCTCGGGTGGTTCTGAGTGCTAATTCCTGGTAGATTTTTTACAGTGGCGTTCAGAAATTCTAAACGAAGAAGAATTTTTCCAAGATTTTTTTGAAAGGACTTCTTTTGAGGATTTTCTAAGGGACTTCTGTTAATCCATAAAAGACTTAAAAGGATTTCGTTAAAGGATTTCCTTCGAAATCCTGAAAGAATTTCCCTCGAAATCCTGAAAGAATATTCCTCGAAATCCTGAGAGGATTTCCCTCAAAATCTTGAAAGGATTTCCCTCGAAATCCTGAAAAGGATTTCCCTCGAAATACTGAAAGGATTTCCATCGAAATCCTGAGGAGGTTTCCCTAGAAAACATTAAACAATTTCCCTCGAAATCCTGAGAGGATTTCCCTCTTAATCCTGAGAGGATTTCCCTCAAAATCCTGAGAGGATTTCCCTTGAAATCCTAAAAGTATTTTCCTCGAAATCCTGAGAGAATTTCCCTCGAAATCCTGAAAGGATTTCCCTAAAAATCCGGAGAAGATTTCGAGGAAAATCCTCTTAGGATTTCGAGGAAAATCCTCTTAGGATTTCGAGGGAAACCCTCTCAGAAAGGATTTCGAGGGAAATCCTTCCAGGATTTCGAGGGAAATCCTTCCAGGATTTCGAGGGAAATCCTTCCAGGATTTCGAGGGAAATCCTTCCAGGATTTCGAGGGAAATCCTTCCAGGATTTCGAGGGAAATCCTTCCAGGATTTCGAGGGAAATCCTTCCAGGATTTCGAGGGAAATCCTTCCAGGATTTCGAGGGAAATCCTTCCAGGATTTCGAGGGAAATCCTTCCAGGATTTCGAGGGAAATCCTTCCAGGATTTCGAGGGAAATCCTTCCAGGATTTCGAGGGAAATCCTTCCAGGATTTCGAGGGAAATCCTTCCAGGATTTCGAGGGAAATCCTTCCAGGATTTCGAGGGAAATCCTTCCAGGATTTCGAGGGAAATCCTTCCAGGATTTCGAGGGAAATCCTTCCAGGATTTCGAGGGAAATCCTTCCAGGATTTCGAGGGAAATCCTTCCAGGATTTCGAGGGAAATCCTTCCATGATTTCGAGGGAAATCCTTCCAGGATTTCGAGGGAAATCCTTCCAGGATTTCGAGGAAAATCCTTCCAGGATTTCGAGGGAAATCCTTCCAGGATTTCGAGGGAAATCCTTCCAGGATTTCGAAGGAAATCCTTCCAGGATTTCGAGGGAAATCCTTCCAGGATTTCGAGGGAAATCCTTCCAGGATTTCGAGGGAAATCCTTCCAGGATTTCGAGGGAAATCCTTCCAGGATTTCGAGGGAAATCCTTCCAGGATTTCGAGGAAAATCCTTCCAAGATTTCGAGGGAAATTCTTCCAGGATTTCGAGGGAAATCTTTCCAGGATTTCGAGGGAAATCCTTCCAGGATTTCGAGGGATATCCTTCCAGGATTTCGAGGGAAATCCTTCCAGGATTTCGAGGGAAATCCTTCCAGGATTTCGAGGAAAACCCTTCCAGGATTTCGAGGAAAACCCTTCCAGGATTTCGAGGGGAACCCTTCCAGGATTTCGAGGGAAATTCTTGGCAGGATTTCTAGGGAAATCCTCTCAGGATTTCGTGGGATTCAACTGTTCAAAAACTTTCGACCACCACTGTGCCTCCCACTGTTTATGAGACAAAAGGGTAGTGAGATGTCTGCTGTCGCTGGTTTTATGGCGTGGCTTTTATGATCTGCTCTCGATGTCAACACTCGTTGATGGCTGCCCGTCGCCACACATGAACCTGATCGTTGTTGGAATCTCACACCAGCGTTTGTCCATCGTCACCCACCTAAACTCAAAGCTAATGGCACGCCGTCGAGTCAGTCCAGGGCAACACTATTTGCTGACTGACAACAGTTCATTCCACCCGCAATACAACAACATACCGAGTGCAAAATTAATTTAAAAAAAAAGAGAGAAACATCAAGTTCAATAAATGCGCGCCTGCAATTTCTGCTGCAGCACACACAGAGTCACGCCTCTCGCACAGAAGCACCACGAAAAATGTCAATGTCAATGGCATCGTTGGTTGGTTGGAGTGACGCGTTGCATGCCGCTCGCTCGCTCGACACACAGCACGGTGCCATATGTGTGCTCATCATCAGCTCGAGTTGACGAACCGTCGCCATAGAAGAGATTCTCAGCACAAATTTTCCGCCACTTCGCCACCCTAGTGACAGCTTAGCGCAGCGCGCTCGAGCTCACGCAATTTCCCCAGTGTCCACTGATGATGGCGCCCTACCCTGTTTTCAGCGAAACTCTGACTAAAGCCAGCAACGTCAGTCACGATACGGCACGACGACGCCAACGACAACTGCTAGGTACGATGGCGAAGTGTGCAGAAGAGAGTCGATGCGGTTCGATCGACAACGACGACGACCGGTAGGAAATGGATGGCATTTTCATTATGATTCACCCGCGCGCTTTGCGCGAGAGATTGTTATTACTTGTGGCGCAATTATTTTTAAATCCCCTCACCTGCGTTGCAGTCGAGGGACAGTGGTCTTTATGGAGGTAAAAATTGTGAATTGCTATTAGGTTTTTGTCCTACTTATAGTTTAAAATGTTGAACATGTTAATTTTTAGTTTATCGACGTTTCGGCTCACACGCAATCTTCTTCAAGGACCCCTTAGTTTCAATTAAACGATTTTACTAATTTTTGTTTGGAAATACACTGAAATCGTTGCATAACTGTACTATGCGACAAGATTTTAACCATTAATCACCAATCAATCCCACTGTGCACTGAAAGAATTCCCCGCAAAGCGCGGACATTCTTTATATTGGTGCGCAGTGCAGGGACTGAACCCTTCAGGGCAGGTATTTGTTCACCAAACCGCACAATGATGACGACGATGACGACGACAGCGAAATCGTTTTGTCATCTGACGACGACGGTGTCCGACGGTGTGGTCGTGATCGAAGGGGGAAGCAGCGCGGATAAATCTTACATTGGGTACCGTAAGACACCTCGGGGACACAATTCGGACCCGCGAAGACGCCGACGATGACGATGGAAACAACCAACTGTTGCGTTGGTACACAGACAGGCAAGACCCATAACGAACGAATAATCACCGTCTCATGACTTCGGTCGATCGATCGGTTGGCGCTCAGACTCTTTTGGGCAGGGGAATGGCGTCAAGTGCCAGGAATTTCCGTAAGGTACTGCACCTCCCTACACAAGCGGGTACCTCTACTCCACTGGAATTAGATGTATGTTGGTGAGTATGTTTGAGTAAGCGCACTAGGAAATTGAACCCCTTCTGAGATGGAGACCTACAACAGCGAGCAGCCGGCGAGCCTTTGGTGAGCTTGGTGGTTGGGAGTTGATGGCAAAATCGTGGAATAAGAATGTCTTTAATTGACTGTTTGCTTGCTTTGAGGGGATCACTCTTCTTGTGTGTTCGGTTTGGCGTTGTAACAATCGCGAGTTATGCGATAGTTGTTACTTGGAAGCTCTTGAATTCTATAAGAAATGTTTAGGTTTAATGTTATGGGAATTCTAAAATTGCTGAAAGGTTTCTCCGAAATTTCCTCTCAGGATTTCGAGGAAAATTCTCTCCGGATTTGAAGAAAAATCCTCTCAGAATTTCGAGAGAAATCCTCTCAGGATTTCGAGGGAAATCCTCTCAGAATTTCAAGGGAAATCCTCTCCGGATTTCGAGGGAAATCCTCTCCGGATTTCGAGGAAAAACCTCTCAAGAATTCGAGAGAAATCCTCTAAGGATTTTGTGAGAAATCCTCTAAGGATTTTGAGAGAAATCCTCTAAGAATTTCTAGAGAAATCTTCTCAGGATTTCGACAGAAATCCCCTAAGGATTTCGAGAGAAATTTTCTCAGGATTTCATGTCAGGATTTCGAGGGACATTCTCTCAGGATTCCGAAGAAAACCTCTCAGAATTCCGAGGTAAATCCTCTCAGGATTATGACGGAAAGCCTCTCAGGATTTCGAGGGAAATCCTCTCAGGATTTCGAGGGAAATCCTCACAGGATTTCGAGGGAAATCCTCACAGGATTTCGAGGCAAATCCTCACAGGATTTCGAGGGAAATCCTCTCAAGATTTCGAGGTAAATACTCTCATGATTTCAAGGGAAATCCTCTCAGGATTTCAAGGGAAATCCTCTCAGGATTTCGAGGGGGGAAATCCTCTCAGTATTTCGAAGGAAATCCTCTCAGGATTTCGAGGGAAATCCTCTCAGGATTTCGAGGGAAATCCTCTCAGGATTTCGAGGGAAATCCTCTCAGGATTTCGAGGGAAATCCTCTCAGGATTTCGAGGGAAATCCTCTCAGGATTTCGAGGGAAACCTCTCAGAATTTCGAGGCAAATCCTCTCAGGATTTCGAGGGAAATCCTCTCAGGATTTCGGAGGAAATTCTCTCAGG
This sequence comes from Aedes albopictus, assembly GCF_035046485.1. Taxonomy (NCBI): domain Eukaryota; kingdom Metazoa; phylum Arthropoda; class Insecta; order Diptera; family Culicidae; genus Aedes; species Aedes albopictus. The sequence continues at coordinate 37,146,567 of NC_085136.1, forward strand.
ATTTCGAGGGAAATCCTCTCAGGATTTCGGAGGAAATCCTCTCAGGATATCGAGGTAAATCCTCTCAGGATTTCGAGACAAATCCTCTCAGGATTTCAAGGGAAATCCTCTCAGGATTTCAAGGGAAATCCTCTCAGGATTTCGAGGGGGGAAATCCTCTCAGTATTTCGAAGGAAATCCTCTCAGGATTTCGAGGGAAATCCTCTCAGGATTTCGAGGGAAATCCTCTCAGGATTTCGAGGGAAATCCTCTCAGGATTTCGAGGGAAATCCTCTCAGGATTTCGAGGGAAATCCTCTCAGGATTTCGAGCGAAATCCTTTCAGGATTTCGAGCGAAATCCTCTCAGGATTTCGAGGGAAATCCTCTCAGGATTTCGAGCGAAATCCTCTCGAGCGAAATCCTCTCAGGATTTCGAGCGAAATCCTCTCAGGATTTCGAGCGAAATCCTCTCAGGATTTCGAGCGAGATCGTCTCAGGATTTCGAGCGAAATCCTCTCAGGACTTCGAGCGAAATCCTCGCAGCATTTCGAGCGAAATCCTCTCAGGATTTCGAGCGAAATCCTCTCAGGATTTCGAGCGAAATCCTCTCAGTATGTTGAGAGAAATCCTGTAGGGATTTCAAGGGGAAATCCTCTCAGGATTTCGAGGGAAATCCTCTTAGAATTTCGAGGGACATCGTCTCAGGATTTCGAAAGAAATCCTTTCAGGATTTCAAAGGAAATCTTCTCTGGATTTCGAGGGAAGTCGTCTCAAGATTTCGAGGGAAATCCTTTCAGGATTCTGTGGGAAATCCTGTCAGGATTTTGAGATAAATCTTCTCAGGATTTCGACAGAAAACCTCTCAGAATTTCGACGGAAATCCTCTCAGTAATTCGATGGAAATCCTCTCAGGATTTCGAAGGATTTTGAAATCCTATCAGGTTTTCGAGGAGAATTGTCTCAGGATTTCGAGGGAAATCCTCTCAGGATTACGAAGGAATCCTCTCAGGATTTCAAGAGCAATCCTCTCAGGATTTCGAAGGAAATCTTCTCAGGATTTCAAGGGAAATCTTCGCAGGATTTCGAGGAAAATCCTCTCAAGATTTCGAGGGAAATCCTCTCAGGATTTCGAAGAAAATTCTTTCAGGATTTTTTATTATTATTATAGAGTTTTGGCACTTCTCAGCAAAAATTGCTGGAAACTTTCACCTACCCCGGGCAATAAGAATGCCAAAGGGGATTAGGCTCTGTGGATCTCATTAGCCGGTTTTTTAGCTTATCCTAATGAGTCTGTTTTTGGATGTACTTTCAGTTGTGATGATTCAGGAACCGCCTAACTATACTACAGGTTCCAAGAATCACCGCTTTCAGGATGCTGTTCAGGTCCTTCTTCAATTCCAGCTCGTCTAGGGACCTCAGGAGAGATTTAGGGACAACTCCGGTTGCCGAGAGGACAACCGGAACTATACGGACGTCCTCTAGGTGCCACATCTGCTTCAACTCCTCCGCTAGGTCGTGGTACTTGGTTATCTTGCCGGAGAACGTTGATTGGACATTATGGTCTAACGGTACAGCGATGTCGATGAGAGTTACTCGCTTCATCCTTTTGTCGAAAACCACAATGTCAGGCCGGTTGGCACGGATGAGGACGTCCGTAATGATCTCGCGATCCCAGTACAGCTTTATGCAACTATTTTCCAGAACCGGGTCCGGCTGGTACTTGTAGTAGGGTACAAATCTGTCGACCAAGTTGTGCTTTAAAGCAAGCTGTTGGTGCACAATCTTGGCAACTTCGTTGTGACGATCGAGGTAAGCTGATCCAGCTAACACTGAACAGCCTGCAACGACATGCTCGATCGTTTCCCCTACTGAATTACACTTCCTACAACGGTCCTCCACGTCCTCGTGCAATATGTACCGCCGATAGTTCTTCGTCGCAATTACCCGGTCCTGGATGGCTACCATGAAACCTTCTGTTTCTGAGAACAGGTCACCCCGCACCAGCCACGCGTTTGACGCCGCCTTATCGATGTGCTCGAGTTCCAGTTGATGGGGGTGCGTCCCATGCAACTCCTTTTGCTTCCACGTTACGATCATCTCGTCGACGGTCTTGATGTCGCAGTTCAGCTGATAATCCTCCTGCGCCAGATGCAGGGCGCTGTAACCGTGGTCAGCTTCACATACAGTGCGGTACATTTCGTGACGGTTCTGGCTTTCTACGAAATATGCCCGCAGCTGCTGGATCTGGGAGACACATAGTGCCTGGATATCGGTGACGCCTCTTCCTCCTACTGCGCGTGGCAGGGTGACTCTCTCAATGGACGACTTTGGATGGCGCATGCGGTGCTTGGTGAACGCCACTCGTACTGCTCGTTCTAACGCCTCGAGGTCAGTCTTGGTCCACTTTACCACCCCAAAGCTGTAGGTCAACAGGGGCACAGCAAACGTGTTGATCGCCTTCACCTTGTTGCCGGCTGACAGAAAGCTCCTCAGAACACAGTTGACACGATGCAAGAACTTGTCCTGCAGTTCCTTCTTGATCGCTGTGTGGCGAATACCTCTAAGTTGCAGGAAGCCGAGGTACTTGTACACTTCGCCTTCAACCATATTCCGAATCTCCTCCTGTTCGTTGACGCGGAAACAGCTGGCGTCCACTACTTGACCCCGGCGAAGATGGACTGACCGACATTTGTCAATTCCAAACTCCATCCGGATGTCGTTGCTGAACACCGTCACAAGCTGCAACAGTTGATGCAGCCTCTGTACTGATTCCGCAAACAGCTTCAGGTCGTCCATAAAGAAGGTGTGGGTTATTCTTGTACTCCTTCCCCCACTTTTCAGTTGGTAGCCATAGTTGCATTGGTTGAGTGCTCTGCTGAGGGGGTTCATTGCAAGGCAGAACCATAGCGGACTGAAGGTATCGCCTTGAAATATACCCCTCCTGATGCTGAGAGTTCTGGACCGCAACACAGCTGTTCCGTCGGTGATTTGTAGGGACGTGCTCCACATCCCCATCGCGTGTTGCATCAGCCTGATGACGTTCCCGTCTACCTTGTACAACTGCAGCACCTTAAGAAGGTACGAGTGCGGCACTGAGTCGTACGCCTTCTTGTAGTCGATGTACGCCATGCTCAGGTTCCTCTGCTTATCGGTGGCTTGACCCACAATGACTGCATCTATAATGACCTGATCTTTGCAGCCTTGCGTGTTTTTGCGACACCCTTTTTGTTCTTCGGTCATCACGTTGTTGGCATCGCAGTGGGTTTGTATCCTCCTCGCTATCACCGACAACAGCACTTTGTACAGACTCGAAAGACACGTTATTGGTCTGTACTTTGCTGGGTCAGCTGTGTTTTGGTCCTTCGGCAGAAGATAAGTGATACCCCTGGTAATGAACTCTGGTAGCTGCGTGGGGTCTTCTAGCACCATGTTGAAGCATTCCGCCATCCGCCCGTGGATCGTCGTGAGCTTTTTATACCAAAAATTGTGCACGAAATCGGGTCCTGGTGCAGCCCAATTTCTGGTATACCGGGTAGCCTCGCGTATATCCTGAGCGGTTACTACGACCGCGGTCATGTCTCCAACTCCATTACACTGTCGCTCTTCTTCTGCCAACCACATCCCATCGTCGCTGTGCTGGACAGGGTTCTCCCATAGATTGGCCCAGAACTGTGTAACTTCGCCAATCTCCGGAAGGCCTTCTCCATAGTCAGGCTTGTCGTTTCGGATGCAGTTGTAGAACTCTCTTTCGTTAATGTTGAACATCCGGTTTTGTTCCTTCCGCTTCGAACATTCTCCATAACGCCGCAGTCGTTTCGCAAGAGCACTCAACCGCTGTACATGGGTGTCGAGGATCTCCGTAATGTTGACTTCTGTGAGATCTCGGAGTTCTGCGGGCTTCACAATTTCAGCAACATAACGAACTAGCCTCGTTGATCGATTCCCCTGCTTGTACTGTGTTAATCGACCAATCTTGGTCCGCAATGTGGCGATCCGGTTCTCCAAACGTCGCATCCACGCGGGTTTCTGTGTGCTGGGGCGTGTGCGACCTTCACCGTCGCCTTGCGGGCGCGTCCGCAGTCCCAGCGTCTTGACAACAGCCACCGCAGCTGAATACACCGTAAACTGCAGATCCTCAAGGTGCTGTACGGCCTCCAAGTACTGTGGCAAAATATCCTGGTTTAGGATGCTTACTGCACTTGTTAACCGATAGGAATTCCGCAGCTTTGGTATTCGGTGCCGGGACATGGGGTCTGTCCCACGAAACTGCGTGACTGCTGTGGCCATGTGGAGCGCTAGTTCGTCTCGTAGTTGCTGTCGTTGCATATCCGCTGTTGGTCCTGGAGCAGTGGGTGCAGTCGTATCACGACTCTCACTCGCGTTCGATGCATCCAGCCCATCAGAACTCCTTCTCGACGTATCGCTCGATCTTGTCCTCTCCTCTCCCAATTCCCTCTGCGCTTCCAGCTTGATGCACTCCACTTCTGCAGCTGTGAGCATATTATGAGACATAATTGCTCGCTGTCGTGTGTACAGTTTGTTCAAGTCAAGCTGGTTCGCAAAGCGAGGGAATCTCTCGTTGAACATTTCCAGCATCCCTGATCTGCCGGACATGTCCGTCTCCATCCTCGTGCAGACAAAATAGCAGCGAATCACGTACATATTCATCTCCCTCGTCCACATGATCCGCTGCCGTCGGCCGCCTGCTAACGTGAGTGACTGACGTCGATCAGCCACAGCAACATTGGCAGGTGCAGCATGGCCTTGGTGATTGCTATTGCTGCCGTTTCTGCTCTGCGTTCGTGGTACGGGCTGTGCCCGTTGACTGGAAGGCCGCTCTTGCACCACTTCCTCTTCCAGCCGCTGGCCGCTCGCTCTGTCCCCCGTTCCAGGACCAGCTCCAGTAGGGGCTCCCTCCTCGGGCGATCGCATTCTTCTATTTCGTCTAGCTCGTGTCTCCATATGGGTGTGCTTTCTCTCCCGGAAGCTACGGGTTCTGCATTGGCATTTACTCCAAGTACAGTGCTAAATAGCTTGGCTCAAGCGCCGCTGCTCGCCGAGGGTGGTTTTTCATGGTCGCCCAGGAGATATTTTACCTTGAGCTCCCACTCCTCAAATGGTGGTTTTTCATGGACGCCCAGGAGTTATTTTACCTGAGCTCCCACCTATTTAATTATTATTATTATTATTATTATTATTATTATTATTATTATTATTATTATTTATTCATTTCATGGTATTCCTAATTAGATAATTATTCTATCTTCCCTACTGAACATGTGTGAACATGTGAACTAGCTAGTTACATATATTCTGGAGAATAGAGATTATCAATATACAAACAATGAAAAAGATAGTTATAACAATTAACGTACAATAAATTCATCAATGTTAGCTTTTACATAACTTATTAAACTACGTTTAATACTGTTGAACTGTTTGAGCATGTTTCAATTCTTCCGGTATCTGGTTGTATGTGTGCGGTCCCATGTTTTGGAACCGTTTCCTTCCTATTTCCGTCCTAAATCCAGTTCTCTGTAGCAGATGCGCATAGCGCGTATGATGTTGATGTAGCGCTGTACTGAAGTTCCAGTTATGATGCAGATTTTGGTTATTGAGGATTTTAAACATAATCACACACGTACGCATGGTGAAAAGACCTTGTATTGGCAAAATGGTATGCTCGGGGTTTCTATAAAGCAGGTTTGTTGGATACAAAAACTCCAACTTAAAAATCGCTTTCATACAGCGATTCTGCTGGACTTGGATGTCTTTGAGATGTGTATTGTACGTTGATCCCCAGGTGGTGATGCCGTATTGGTACCGACTGTGGATAAATGCGAAGTACAGCTTCAGTAGCACATGTTGAGGTACGAATTTGGAAAGTTTTCGTAACATTCCGCACAATGATGCACAATTGGCAACGATCTGTTTAATATGGTAGTCCCAGCGTAAGTTGTTGTCGATATGAATTCCTAGGTATTTGTTGCTGGACACCTCCTCTATTGTGACGCCGTTAACTATCAACACCGGATGAGGCACAGAGTGGTCCTCTCTAGCACTAAAACCATCAGTTTTGTTTTCCTTAGATTTAGAGAAAGCAGGTTGTTTTCCAGAAAAGCCGTTACCAGTTGTAGATCATTTGACATATCAGCATATAGTTCTGTTATGGAGTTAGCCTTGTACGTGATAGCAGTATCATCCGCAAACAGTCTCGGATGGCCTTTTATTCGGAGCTTAGCAATATCGTTGATGTAGATAAAAAAAAGCAAAGGTCCCAGATTGCTACCCTGCGGTACACCACACTTGACACTGCGGAAGTCACTTCCAACACCAGAGATCATAACCTTTTGTTGTCTATCAGACAGATAACTACGTAGAAGATCATTTGCTACACCACGAATCCCGTATGCGTCGAGTTTTTTCAGAAGAAGCAAATGGTCGATCGTATCGAAGGCTTTAGAGTAAAGTGACCAGATATATTTTGCTCTGATGCGGGACACAGTTTTACTAAACCAGGATGTCGATTACCTGGAAAGCCAGGGACTGTTAGGGAATTTATTTCTGGGCTTGGAAAATCAGAGAAAGTCAGGGAATTTCACGGGGTGCCCGTAACGTGGGTAGATCACCTTAGAATGGTGCGTTGCGGTGTAAGATCTACCAAATCAAATTTTGATCTTGATAAATATTTACCGTATTTTTAAATATTCCAAGATCAAAGTTTGATGCTCTTTTCCTTGTGTTTTGTAGTATTTGTGTTTCAATGTACTGCTAATTAACATTTTATTTCAGCAGGATTCAGGTAAATGTATCGTACGATATAAATAATATTTTAAAAATATGTAACTGTGGCGAGCGTATCACTAATATGTAGCTTATTTGACGTACGATATTAATATTATTATATATTTCAGATTATCAACCGAAGAATCTAGTAATTAAACCAAATGCCAACAAGATGACGAGGAAACCAGGATGAATTGGGCAGACAACTGATTCGAAGCAGTCTAACAATGGTGTGCCTGAGCGTTAACCAAGCGTATCCTTTGGAGTTTACCCTTCCACTAACAACACCCAAATTCCCGTGACACCTAGGCCTGAGAGATCGTAGAGTTGTCTACATTTTTCATAGGTGTCCAAAACTAACCATCCTTTCCCATTCCTCAGCAGTCGTAAGGACGTGGCCAGGACAGTGCTCGATCATTGGAGGATTGGGTCAGTCTTGTCTAAGAGTCAGAGATTAGTCCCAAATCTTTGTGCTTTGGTTCGGACGGGAAGGAGGCAAACCTCATAACAGCGGTCTAGGACTGTACCACCTACGAATTTGTGCGACTCGCTTAATGCTAATGCTAATGCTAAGTCAGGGAATTTCACGGGGAATTTGGTTGATGATCAGGGATCTTTTTCACGACACTCAGGGAACAAAGTATTAGATCTCAACAAGGAAATTATGGAATTTGGAAAACTAGCATTTTGGAAAATTTCTGCCAAACCATTGAAGAGATAACTGGAGAAAATTCAGGAATGAGTTTTTGACAAAACTATGGGAATTTTTTAGTTGCATTCAAATGTAAAGTACTGGTGGATTACTGGAGAACATTTTCCAAAACATTTCTTGGAAAGTATTCTGAAACAATTCTCCAATATTTTCATCACAAATATGAAGTGTATCTTTATCAAACTTTATAAGAGTATACGTTTCTAAAAAAGATATTTTTTTCCTGGAATTCTTTCCATTTGTAGCTAAAAAAAATCGACCACCGGTGGAGTTAGCAGAGTGATCCACCATATACTTCTATAGAAATCCTTCGATCATTTTCGAAAACCCCCGGAAAAATCTGACAAGGGGAATCCTGTATGTAATCTTCCACGAATCAAGTAGCCATGTAGGCATGCTTCTCTTAGGATTTTTTCTGACGGGTTCTAACAGATATTTCTATAAGAAAGCCCTGTGGATTGTTACTGGAAATTCATTTGAAATTTTTGAAAAAAAATATGAACAAAAGTTCTGGTGAGACACTTTTAAATTCACTTGCAGAGATTCAAAAATGTTCAGTCAGCTCTCAATTAGTCCACTTCAGTGTGAAGTGCTTATGAAAACCAAATTTTACTTTCATCCTTCTCCCAACCAAGGATGGGAACACTCACTTGCAGAGAGTTACACTCACTTGATGTTTTCTCAGCTCAGAAGCGTGCTATCAAGAAACGATGTATGGACGACTTTTGCCTTTTGGTTTTGTCTAAAAGTTTGCCGAATAGAGTAGGAGTCGCACACGCATACCGAAGTCGTGAAGGAGCTGCGAAGGCAACTCTCCACGAGGTGAATGTAAATTACACTCACCTCGTGGAGAGTTGCCTTCGCAGCTCCTTCACGACTTCGGTATGCATGTGCGACCCCTAATCTATTCGGCAAACTTTTAGACAAAACCAAAAGGCAAAAGTCGTCCATACATCGTTTCGTGATTGCACGCTTCTGAACTGAGAAAATAACAAGTGAATGTAAATCTTTGAAAGTGAGTGTTCCCATCCCTAATTGAGTCCCAGAAGAGATTCAGAGAAAAAAAATTAAAAAGAGACCTAGAAAAGACCCAGAAAAATCTGGAACAAGAAATATTAAAAAAAAAAACACTCAGAAACAAACCTAAAGCAGATAAAGAATTGATCCTGAAAGGGCCCAGAAAAAAAGCAAAACCTAACACCGGACAAGAATCTGGCGCGGCTAAGAAGCGAATCAGAAACTAAATTGAGAAAATGCTTAAAATGACCCAGAAAACACCCAGAATAGGCCTCCATGGAATTCGCAGGAAAGCAAGAAGAGATATCAAAGAGAACCAAGAAGGAATTCGAAATTGGCACCAAAAAGAACAGAGTATATCATGAAAAGATTCAGAATATTTCATTCAGAAAAGAAAGAGAAGAAACCTAGAAAAAAACTCAGAAAAGACACAGAAATGATCTAGAAAAGAATCTGAAAAATAAAACAAAATAAAACAGAAAAAACTTGGAAAAGACAGAAGGAAGATCCAGAATCGATCCGGAAAGAACCTAGAAAAAAATGCAGGAGGGGAGAAAATACCCTGATGGGACTCAAAGGCGACCCAGAAAAGATTCAAAATAGATTATGGAAAAACGTAGAAAAAACCCTGAAAACATCCAAAACAGACCCTGAAGAGATCTATCTAAGAAAACCAATATAAACACATAAAGGGCTCTGAAAAATCACAAACACATGCACAAAAAACTGTGAAGAGGAAGGATCCAGAAGTAACTACGAAAATAGTCAGATGGGATCTAGAAAAAAAAACTGAAGAGAACCATAAACGACCGAAATAGAAGAGAGCCAGGTGAGTTTCAGAGAAGAACCTGATAAACCCAGAAATCACACGAAATAAATCCAGAATAAACTCGGAGGAAGGCCGGCAAATATCCAAAAAAGACACAAAAAGGAACCTAAAGTGATCCAGGAAAGAGATTCGAAACATACTTAGAAGAGACTTAAAAGAGATACAGAAAACGACTTAAGAGTCCCTGAATAGACTCTGAAAAGTGAAGAGACACATGAGATATACGAAAGGGAAACAAGAAAGACACAGAAAAGAATCGGAAGAGACCCATAAAAGATTCAGAAGAAACATAAAAGAGACCCAAAATAGCCCTAGCAGAAGCATACAAAAGACTTAAAAGAAAATCCAATCCATCCAAGTCTGCAAATTCGTCTGGAAAGTATCTAGAAATTCCCAACAAGGCTCTGGGGATTCCTCTAACGATCCCTTGAGAAATTTTTCAACCCTCCAAGGAATGCTTTGATGATTTTTCCAAGAAATCCTCTGGGAACTCTTACAGGATTTCCTCTGAAGATTCCTTTAAGAATTTCATCAAATATTCCTCTAGGAATTTCTCTGGTAATTCCTCTAAAATTCCCTCTGAGGATTCCTCTACTAATTGTTTTGGGTATTCACTTAGAAATTCCTTTGCAGATTCTCTGGAGACTCCTCAAGAAATCCGGGGTTTCCTCAACGAAATACACTGGGCATTCCTCTAGGAATTTGTCCAGGAATTTCACACATTTTTTTTTACAATCCTTTTGGGATTCCTCTAAGAATTCATTTTGAAATTCCTCTCGTATATATCTAGAAACTCTGACACGGATTCCTTGAAGTCGGAAGTCTTCTATTCAAAATTCATGGTGTTCACTGTTCAGGATGGTCTTCTATCCTAGATCTATAAAGGCTCAAACCCTAATATTTTTCCCCAATAGAGTAGTAGATTTACAGTAACTTAGTGACTTTTATCGGCTAGCCTCTCTTCAGCTAAGTTTTCATTTGATGCTTCCACAGTTGTTAAATGAACTAAAGTTTCCTTTAGTTGTATTTGTGGAGCATTATATGTAAGTGGCAACAGAGATGGCAAAAATTGGTAGGCTCGTTCCATGTGGATGTTTTTTTCTGCATTAATGACTTCAACTCTTCTGCTCACTATCATATAACTAACAGAATTAGATAAACATATGATTTCTCTCTGATACGTCCTCCCAGTCGGGATCCCCGCACGAGGAACCGCGAGGAGGAATAAAACGTGCTGTATAATAATTGTCGTTGGCTTGGTTGCTCTCCGTTTTGCGTCAACATTACCTACAACGCAACACAACGCAACGCAACGGGGCACATAGAGGCGTCGTCGAGGTCCGCGTGCACGACACACCTCCTTCTTCAACGGACCCGGTAGGGTAAGGGGGTATCCACCATTCTCGGCCGTGCGGTGGTGTAGCTACGCAGTTATGTGCGATGAGAGTGCAGGTTTTCGTTGCATAATCCCTTGATGGCACGGCGGTCTACTCGGTCTAGGCAGAAGAAGGGCCATAGGAAGCCACCGCACCAGTGACATAGTAGTGATGAAGCATTCTTCAATTATTCTACGCTGCAGCGATGTGAGGCAGGCAGCTGGGCAAGTGGTGGTCACTCGAGTGAAACTTGCGGGAATTCTTGTCTTCGTTGCCATCATTTCTGCAGCACTAGCGACGGACGGTGCAGTGGTTAGTCATGTGTTGCGAATGGCTTATTGTAATCGGTCATTGACGCCACTAAAGTGCTACCTGTTGCAGCTGCAACCGCCGATTCAGATGGATTAACTCCTGCGAGATTGCAAGTACGCCCGGGGTATAACTGATCCATCGTTATCTCTTCCCGCCGCCTGTCTCTCGGTAACCATTTGATCCGAGTTGAATGACTCCGCGTGGCTGGTTGAGTTGAAAATCAGGTTCCCTTTTATGATTAGCATATTCTGTGCTAAGCGGCGGCGCGGTGTCGACGGTGGCATCTGCTCGTCCCTAAACGATTCCGTCGACTGTGAGCGAGCGTTAATTAACCCTCTCCCTCATTCCTACGCACCACCGCCCGCCGAAACGATCTATCGGAGTGATACCCCGTGATCGCAGATCGTGGGTAAAAACGCAAAGCAGTCTATTAAAGGACTGGGAATAAATCGTGTGAGGCGCATTTCAGGACGACCTGCTGGGTTCTCCATCCCGAATCAAGATCGTGTCGTACACACATTGTTGCCCCGCCGGCAATTATCGATCAATGTGGCGGGCGAAACTGGATTCCAGTAATGAAGCTATTTTCCATATGATCCCGGCGATTGGCGAACGGGCTTTAAGTAGTGTTGAGGCAGAATTGCTGTCAATTTTAAAAATAGATTAAAAATCAGTTGTCGGAGTTGAAATTTTTAAATCCGACATTTGTCGGAGTTGGTGTACAAAGTATGTCTTGCCATCTATAGTTGTCCTACTTTGCAGTATTTGAATGCTACCTACCAGTTCGACAGCCGTTTTTTCCGTGTTATAATTGTCGGAGTGCAACATCAAAGCAGCTTGGTACAGGTTTTGGCAAAAAAACTCATTAGAAAAAAAAAACCAGAGGAAATCCCAGAGAAATTAGTAAAGGAATTTCCTATTGAGTTTCAGAGGAATTTATTCTGGAATCCTCACAGGAATCCCAAGAAGAATCCCCCGAGGAATAGAATTCCTAGAGGATTCCCCAGAGGAATTAGTAGAAGAATTCCTAGAGAAATCACCAACGAAATGTCTATAGGAACACTCCAAGAAATTCCTAAAGGAATCTTTAGGGCAATTCCCAGAAGTATCTTCAAAGGACTCTCAAAAGAAATTCTTTTAGAAATGCACCGAAGAATTACTAGAGGAATCCCCAAAGCAATTCTTAGATAAACCTCTAGAGGAATCCCCAGAAGAAATCCTAGAGGAATCCCCAGAGGAAATCCTAGAGGAATCCCCAGAGGAAATCCTAGAGGAATCCTCAGAGGAATCTCCAGATGAATTCCAAAGGAAATCGCCAAAGGCTATAGAGGAACCCTCACAGAAGTTCCTAAAGGAATCCCAGAGGAATTCCTTAAGGAATTCCCCAGAGGAATTACTAGAGGAATCCCCAGAAGAATTCCTAGAGAGACCCAAAAGGAATTCCTAAAGGAATGCTCAGAGAAATCCTGTGGAAATTCCCAGAGGAATTCCTATAGGTATCCCAAGAGAAATCCCTAGAGGACTCTCAAGAGGAATCTCCAGAGGAATCCCAGGTCATATCTTCGTATTTTCTTTGCATTTCTAGAATCTTTTCTGGTCTTTCTGGTTTCTTTTCTGGATCGATTTTTGATCTGCCTTTCCATCTCTTATGAGTATCTTCTGTTTTTTGTTGTAGATGTTTATTTTTCGGATTTTTTTCTAAATTCCTCTCGACCTTTTCTAGAGTATTTTGGTGTCTATTTTGATTTACTTCTGGGCCTCTTCGATGCCTTCTCTTCTTTTTCGTCGTATTTATATTTTTTCTACGTATTTTTAGATCCTTTCTGCGTCGCTCCTTAGTCCCACCTGAATCCTTTCTGGGGCTCTTTCTGAATTGCGATTCTGCCTGGGGTTTTTTTTCGTAGTATTTTCTGTTTTTTTTATTTTTTTTTTCTGGGTCTTTCCTGAGTTTCTTTTGGGCCTTTTCTGAGTCTTTTCTAGGCCTTTTCTAAAAAGTGAGTCATTTTATAATATATTCTGAGTGTTTTGGTTCTCTTCTGGATTTTTTCTCTGTCTCTCCTTTCCTCTGGATTTTCCGGGGTATATTCTGGGTGTATTCTGGATCGACTCTACGTTGTTTCTTAGTCTATCTAGGATTTTATGCGCTCGCGTCCCACCAGGGTCTTTACAGGGCCTTTTTATTTTTTTTTTGTTTTTATTTTTGTGTATTTTAACTAGTTGCTAATTCTACACTCAGGGCCTTTTTAGCTTCTTTACTGGGTCCTTTTCTATGTATCTTATGGGCATTCGGTTTATACTGTGTATTTTCTTTTTTTTGTGTTTCTTTTAGAAATGTGTACAGATTTTTTCTGACTTTCTTCTTACCCTTTTCAAGGCCTCTTCTCGGCCTTTTCTGGGTTTATCCCGGGCTATTTCTTTGCGTTTTTCTATTCTATTTAGAATATTTTATGGATCGCTTCAGTGAGTCCCATGAGGTTTTTTTCCGTGTCTCTTATGCTTCTTTTGTGAGCCTTTTCTAGATCGATTCTAGATCTACCTTCGGTCCTTTCTGAGTACTTTCTGATATTTTTGTTTTTCTTTTTTTTTTTTTGTTCATTTCTATATCTCTTCTGGGTCATTTTAGGTCTTTTTAGTATGTTTCTGGAATTATTCATAAAACATTCCCATTAATGTATCTTTAAGATTTATTCTGGTTCTCTACTTACTGCATTTATTATAGTCTGCTCTGGATCCATTCGGAGCGTTTTCTGAGTCATTTCTAGGTCTTTTCCGAGTTTTCAGTGGATCACATCTGGAGCTCTTCTGGGTCTTCTTAGGATTTGTTCATAACCCGGATATCTTATGATTCACTTCACCTGGCCATTTTCTGGATTTATTCTGGGTCTATTGTGGGTCTCATTTGGATTTTCGCAGGGTCTCTTCTGAGCCTTGACTGAGTTTCTTCTGTGTCTTTTCTAGGTCTTAGATTGGTCTTTTCAAGATATTTTCATGATGTCTTCTGACCTCTTCTGAGAGTATTTCATAGAGATTGCATTTGAATTTGAATTCGATTTGGATTGTTTTCGGATTGGATGGGGTTTGGAATGGATTTGGATTCAGATTCTCTTTTTGCATCTCGTTTGAATCTCTTCTGGTTCAATTCTGGAAAACTTCTGATTATTGTTTTTAGATTCTTTTGGAAGGTTTCCAAATCTTTTTTCTGGGTCTTTTTTAGGATTCTTCTCTATCTTTTCTTGATTTTTTCATGAACTAAGTTGATTCATGATGTATTTCGGTGTCTTTTTTTATTTTTTCTAAATCTCTTGTGTTCAATTGTGTGTCCCTACTGGATCTGTTCTGAGTCTATTCTGGATTTACCGTCGTTGGGGGTGACAATGGGTCAGAGGAACGAGATTGGGCCAAAACATTATATGATGGCATCCTCGTAGTTAGTCAAATCACCGAAAAAATCTTGAAAATAAGACCTTTTATAAATGCCACTTTTAAGGCTCGATAAAACATCACACTTTGGGCATTTTTGGGGAAATCCATTCGGAATTCTCGGAGAATTCCCTTCAGAACTCTTGGAGAACTCCTTCCGGAATTTTTGAAGAATACCTTTCAAAGTTGTTGCAGAATTCCTTTCGGAATTGTTGAAACATTCCCTTCGGACTTCTACAAGAATTTCCTTCGCAATTCTTGAAAAATTCCCTTCGGAGTTCTTGAAGAATTCCCTTCGGAGTTCTTGAAGAATTCCCTTCGGAGTTCTTGGAGAATTCCCTTCGGAGTTCTTGAAAAATTCCCTTCGGAGTTCTTGAAGAATTCCCTTCGGAATTCTTGAAGAATTCCCTTCGGAATTCTTGAAGAATTCCCTTCGGAATTCTTGTATAATTCCCTTCGGAATTCTTGAATAATTCCCTTCGGAATTCTTGAAGAATTCCCTTCGGAGTTCTTGGAGAATTCCCTTCGGAGTTCTTGAAAAATTCCCTTCGGAGTTCTTGAAGAATTCCCTTCGGAATTCTTGAAGAATTCCCTTCGGAATTCTTGAAGAATTCCCTTCGGAATTCTTGAATAATTCCCTTCGGAATTCTTGAAGAATTCCCTTCGGAATTCTTGAAGAATTCCCTTCGGAATTCTTGAAGAATTCCTTTCGGAATTCTAGGAGAATTCCATTCGGAATTCTTGGAGAATTCCATTCGGAATTCTTGGAGAATTCCATTCGGAATTCTTGGAGAATTCCATTCGGAATTCTTGGAGAATTCCATTCGGGATTCTTGGAGAATTCCATTCGGGATTCTTGGAGAATTCCATTCGGAATTCTTGGAGAATTCCATTCGGAATTCTTGGAGAATTCCATTCGGAATTCTTGGAGAATTCCATTCGGAATTCTTGGAGAATTCCATTCGGAATTCTTGGAGAATTCCATTCGGAATTCTTGGAGAATTCCATTCGGAATTCTTGGAGAATTCCATTCGGAATTCTTGGAGAATTCCATTCGGAATTCTTGGAGAATTCCATTCGGAATTCTTGGAGAATTCCATTCGGAATTCTTGGAGAATTCCATTCGGAATTCTTGGAGAATTCCATTCGGAATTCTTGGAGAATTCCATTCGGAATTCTTGGAGAATTCCATTCGGAATTCTTGGAGAATTCCATTCGGAATTCTTGGAGAATTCCATTCGGAATTCTTGGAGAATTCCATTCGGAATTCTTGGAGAATTCCATTCGGAATTCTTGGAGAATTCCATTCGGAATTCTTGGAGAATTCCATTCGGAATTCTTGGAGAATTCCATTCGGAATTCTTGGAGAATTCCATTCGGAATTCTTGGAGAATTCCATTCGGAATTCTTGGAGAATTCCATTCGGAATTCTTGGAGAATTCCATTCGGAATTCTTGGAGAATTCCATTCGGAATTCTTGGAGAATTCCATTCGGAATTCTTGGAGAATTCCATTCGGAATTCTTGGAGAATTCCATTCGGAATTCTTGGAGAATTCCATTCGGAATTCTTGGAGAATTCCATTCGGAATTCTTGGAGAATTCCATTCGGAATTCTTGGAGAATTCCATTCGGAATTCTTGGAGAATTCCATTCGGAATTCTTGAAGAATTCCATTCGGAATTCTTGAAGAATTCCATTCGGAATTCTTGGAAAATTCCTTTCGGAATTCTTGGAGAATTCCTTTCGGAATTCTTGGAGAATTCCTTTCGGAATTCTTGGAGAATTCCTTTCGGAATTCTTGGAGAATTCCTTTCGAAATTCTTGGAGAATTCCTTTCGGAATTTTTGGATAATTCTTCTCGGAATTCTGAGAGAATTCCTCTCGGAATTCTGAGAGAATTCCTCTCGGAGTTCTTGAAGAATTCCTCTCAGAATTCTTAGAGAATTCCTCTCGGAATTCTTGGAGAATTCCTCTCGGAATTCTTAAAGAATTCCTCTCGGAATTCTTGGAGAAATCCTCTCGGAATTCTTGGAGAATTCCTCTCGGAATTCTAGGAGACTCCTCTCGGAATTCTTGGAGAATTCCTCTCGGAATTCTTGGAGAATTTCTTTCGGAAGTAATCGTTTTGTTATCCTTCCCCATTTGGGTTGCACACTATTATTACTGCTGAACGTGCAATCCACGATCCCCCTGTTCTCCATGCGTCATGCATTCAACTCTTACAAATTTCCGTCTTGTGTTTTCCTCCTGACCGCCGCACCAGCTCCACGAAATCTATTTAGGTAGTAGGTAACAGTCAGTCCTCCGTCCGTATCAAAAATAGATTCTGTACATCAGACGAAATGCGCGACGCGCAACGGAGACGGGACGGAACGAGCTATGCGTTACGTGTACCCCACGTTGTCGATTGTTTACATTGTTAGTAGAGTTTCCTTTTCGTCGTCGTCGTCATCGTCGTCATCACTGGGTTCCATATTCGGATACATATTTGAAAGGCTTCTCCTCTTTGGTCGTGAAAACGTGAGAGGGGGGCGTATGGAAGTGCATTGTGTTTGTTCACTCACTACTGGCGGCGGGCGTACGCGACACAACTAGACACAAACGGACAGAGATGGATTCGCGTCACAATCTTAGGAAAAGAAATTACTTTTTAAGAATTTCTACACTACAAAGTGGCAATTGTTGGCATCGCGTCTTACGACCAGCGGGGATTACGCTCAAACAAGCTATTTTCGTTGAAAAGTCGGACGATTTGATTCGGTTAGAATAGCATCTTGATGCAACATTTCATACGGAGAAAGATTCTCTGAAGAGACGGTAGATTTAAGGCATCTTTGAACTAGTGCCACCGACAGCTGTCAGTCCAACAGAGAAGAACCCATGATTCGAACGATGACTCACCTGAAAGAGGAAAAGAAAAAGAACAGAATTAGTTACATACATCATTATGAAAGATCAAATTGAAAACAACTACACTTTGATTTCACATTGAGTCTTGCAGAATTTCCTCCAGAATTTTGTGAGAATTGTCTACGAAATCCTCAGAGAATTCCCTCCGGAATTCTTAGAGAATTTCCTGCGGAATTCTTGGAGAATTTCCTCCGGAATTCTTGGAGAATTCCCTGCGGAATTCTTGGAGAATTCCCTGCGGAATTCTTGGAGAATTCCCTCCGGAATTCTTGGAGAATTCCCTCCGGAATTCTTGGAGAATTCGCTTCGGAATTCTTGGAGAATTCCCTCCGGAATTCTTGGAGAATTCCCTCCGGAATTCTTGGAGAATTCCCTCCGGAATTCTTGGAGAATTCCCTCCGGAATTCTTGGAGAATCCCCTCCGGAATTCTTGGAGAATTCCCTCCGGAATTCTTGGAGAATTCCCTCCGGAATTCTTGGAGAATTCCCTCCGGAATTCTTGGAGAGTTCCCTCCGGAATTCTTGGAGAATTCCCTCCGGAATTCTTGGAGAATTTCCTCCGGAATTCTTGGAGAATTCCCTCCGGAATTCTTGGAGAATTCCCTCCGGAATTCTTGGAGAATTCCCTCCGGAATTCTTGGAGAATTCCCTCCGGAATTCTTGGAGAATTCCCTCCGGAATTCTTGGCGAATTCCCTCCGGAATTCTTGGAGAATTCCCTCCGGAATTCTTGGAGAATTCCCTCCGGAATTCTTGGAGAATTCCCTCCGGAATTCTTGGAGAATTCCCTCCGGAATTCTTGGAGAATTCCCTCCGGAATTCTTGGAGAATTCCCTCCGGAATTCTTGGAGAATTCCCTCCGGAATTCTTGGATAATTCCCTCCGGAATTCTTGGATAATTCCCTCCGGAATTCTTGGAGAATTCCCTCCGGAATTCTTGGAGAATTCCCTCCAAAAAATCCGGAAAGAATTCTCCAAGAATTTCGGAGATAATTGTCCAATAATTTGGGAGAGAATCCGGAATTCTTTGAGAATTCTTTCCGGAATTCTTTGAGAATTCTTGGAGAATTCCTTAAGGAATTCTTGGAGAATTTCCTCCGGAATTTTTGGAGGTCCGGATTTCTTGGAGAAGACTCTCCGGAATACTTGGAGAATACTCTTGCAAATTCTTGGAGAATTGTCTCCAGAATTCATGGAGCATTTCCTCTGGAATTTTTGAAGAATATTCCTTCCAGCATTCTTGAAGAATTCTTTTCGGCATTCTTGGGGAATTCTTTCCGGATGTTTGGAGAATTCCTTTCGGAATTCTTGGAGAATTCCTTTCGTAATTCTTGGAGAATTCCTTTCGGAATTCTTGGAGAATTCGTTCCGGAATTCTTGAAGAATTCCTTCCAGTCATCATGGAGAATTTTCTCCGGAATTCTTGGAGAATTCTCTCCGGAATTCTTGGAGATTTCTCTCCGGAATTCTTAAGAATTCTCTCCGGAATTCTTGGAGAATTCTCTCCGAAATTCTTGGAGAATTCTCTCCGGAATTCTTGGAGAATTCTCTCCGGAATTCTTGGATAATTCTCTCCAGAATTCTTGGAGAATTCTCTCCGGAATTCTTGGAGAATTCTCTCCAGAATTCTTGAAGAATCCTCTCCGGAATTCTTTTGCAAAATCTCTCCGGAATTCTTGGAAACTTCTCTCCGGAATTCTTGGAAAATTCCTTCTGGAATTCTTGGGGAAATTCGTTTCAGGATTATTTGTGAATTTCTTTCAAAATTCTTGAAGAGTTTCCTTCGGAATTCTTGGAGAACTCTCTTTGGAATTCTTGGACAATTCTCTTCGATTTTTTTGGAGAATTTTCATAAGAATTGTCTTGTAGATTTTGTTCAGGGATTAGAATTGATCATGAAATACCAGAACCCCAATAATCCGATCATCGTCGACATGTCGCCTATGAATTGACACACTCCGCCCTCCACATTCGAAAGTAGACACCAAAAGCAAGTGATTAATTTCGGCCAGTTCGCATCGACTGACTGTGACCGAATTTTTGTGACTGGACAGAGTAGCACTCGCAAATCCAGGTCAAACACGACCAATCAAACGACAGTCAAACGGAAATCAAATCAATCAAGTTCGGAGCAGTTCGCAGTTGTGCCCGCCGAACGTTTTGTGTTTTGTGCAATTTCCTTTCGATCGACAACAACTGTCGACTATCAGCGCGCGCGATCAATCAGTCACGACGAATTTCTACGAGGTCGTTTCACTGCCTGTGGATTGTCTCCAATCATAATGGCGACGGTGGTTGACGATGTCAATCTAACGATTTTCGCAAATCTTGGAAACGTGGAGAAAGACACATAGGCTAAAGAAACGAAGAGAAAGGTCCACCGCTCTTTGATTTATTCTATTTAATTAGTGTT
Organism: Aedes albopictus; assembly: GCF_035046485.1. Lineage (NCBI taxonomy): Eukaryota > Metazoa > Arthropoda > Insecta > Diptera > Culicidae > Aedes > Aedes albopictus. The sequence continues at coordinate 37,166,322 of NC_085136.1, forward strand.
GTTCGCAGCGGATTGCCCGCTCGTTCGGAATGACCGACCGCAAAGCGGAGACAGCCAAAGAGCCGCGGTCGGTGATTTAATTAGATCCGTGGGAATCTTGCTTGCCGGTGCGAGCGATGCGATGATGATGGTCAGGCAGATGCCACCGTGGTGAGCTCTTTCCATTATTATTTTATTACTACATATTACGAGCGTGTAATTTCTAGTCGGAGTTGGGACTGAACCTGGTAACAGCACCGGGTGCTGGTGGGATAACTTGTTTCTCGGCGAAGGAAATGAATGGTGGAAAAGCGCGCTGAGAAGAAGAACCGAAGATAATTACTATTAGCAGTGGTCTATTATCGTTGGAGGTTTATTGATCGGATGCCCGATCATCAATTTGCTCACTGTAGAAGAGAGTACCACGTGTCCAATGGGCATAAATGATGGATCTTCGAGAACAGTAGGAAATCTAACTCGGGAGAACGTTGCGACGAATGGAATTGAAAAACTGAATTTTTAATTTTATGGCCAGCACGCAGCAGATTCTTTTGTTTTTATTCAAACTCCATTTGAGTGGCTATTATAAAATTTGGACTTTCCCGGGGCTAGATAATAGAATGCATCTTTAGGAATTCAATAAAAAATTGGGTCAACAGCTTCTTCTCGCTGAACGGCGTTCTTGTTTTAGGGCCCAATTTAATAACCCAATGACCAAGTTTAATGATCCATAAAGTTTTGTTACGCAATAAATCGGACATTCAAAATTGATGCCCATTCTAATTTTACGACCTTTCTCCAGAACTGGGTTCTAATGAGCATATATCTGCCTGGATGGGTGGCACAACGGTACTTCCCCTTGGAAGAAGTTTGTTTGAACGAAAGCCATTTGTGAGACAAATTCGGTAGAATTCCAACCTCAAAGCCGATTCTAACGAACAGCTGAATAAACATTCGAATTGTTTGGTTTGTTTTTCGCATTCCTAAGGGTTCAGATGCAATTATCATCTGTGCAAGTGTACGTCATCAACCACATTTCACACCATCAGGAAATGCAAGAATTCCGAAGGGAATTCTGCAAGAATTCTAAAGGGAATTCTCCAAGAATTCCGATGGGAATTCTCCAAGAATTCCGAAGGGAATTCTCCAAGAATTCCGAAGGAAATTCTTCAAAAATTACGGCAGGAATTCTCCAACAATTGCAGAAGGAATGCTCCAAGAATTCCGGAGGGAATTCTCCAAGAATTCCAGAGGAAATTCTCCAAGAATTCCGGAAAGAATTCTCCAAAAATTCCGGAGGGAATTCTCCAAAAATTCCGGAGGGAATTCTCCAAAAATTTCGGAGGGAACTCTCCAAGAATTCCGAAGGGAATTCTCCAAGAATTCCGGAGGGAATTCTCCAAGAATTCCGGAGGGAATTCTCCAAGAATTCCGGAGGGAATTCTCCAAGAATTCCGGAGGGAATTCTCCAAGAATTCCGGAGGGAATTCTCCAAGAATTCCGGAGGGAATTCTCCAAGAATTCCGGAGGGAACTCTCCAAGAATTCCGGAGGGAATTCTCCAAGAATTCCGGAGGGAATTCTCCAAGAATTCCGGAGGGAATTCTCCAAGAATTCTGGAGGGAATTCTCCAAGAATTCCGGAGGGAATTCTCCAAGAATTCCGGAGGGAATTCTCCAAGAATTCCGGAGGGAATTCTCCAAGAATTCCGGAGGGAATTCTCCAAGAATTCCGGAGGGAATTCTCCAAGAATTCCGGAGGGAATTCTCCAAGAATTCCGGAGGGAATTCTCCAAGAATTCCGGAGGGAATTCTCCAAGAATTCCGGAGGGAATTCTCCAAGAATTCCGGAGGGAATTCTCCAAGAATTCCGGAGGGAATTCTCCAAGAATTCCGGAGGGAATTCTCCAAGAATTCCGGAGGGAATTCTCCAAGAATTCCGGAGGGAATTCTCCAAGAATTCCGGAGGGAATTCTCCAAGAATTCCGGAGGGAATTCTCCAAGAATTCCGGAGGGAATTCTCCAAGAATTCCGGAGGGAATTCTCCAAGAATTCCGGAGGGAATTCTCCAAGAATTCCGGAGGGAATTCTCCAAGAATTCCGGAGGGAATTCTCCAAGAATTCCGGAGGGAATTCTCCAAGAATTCCGGAGGGAATTCTCCAAGAATTCCGGAGGGAATTCTCCAAGAATTCCGGAGGGAATTCTCCAAGAATTCCGGAGGGAATTCTCCAAGAATTCCGGAGGGAATTCTCCAAGAATTCCGGAGGGAATTCTCCAAGAATTCCGGAGGGAATTCTCCAAGAATTCCGGAGGGAATTCTCCAAGAATTCCGGAGGGAATTCTCCAAGAATTCCGGAGGGAATTCTCCAAGAATTCCGGAGGGAATTCTCCAAGAATTCCGGAGGGAATTCTCCAAGAATTCCGGAGGGAATTCTCCAAGAATTCCGGAGAGAATTCTCCAAGAATTCCGGAGGGAATTCTCCAAGAATTCCGGAGGGAATTCTCCAACAATTCCGGAGGGAATTCTCCAAGAATTCCGGAGGGAATTCGCCAAGAATTCCGGAGGGAATTCTCCAAGAATTCCGGAGGGAATTCTCCAAGAATTCCGGAGGGAATTCTCCAAGAATTCCGGAGGGAATTCTCCAAGAATTCCGGAGGGAATTCTCCAAGAATTCCGGAGGGAATTCTCCAAGAATTCCGGAGGGAATTCTCCAAGAATTCCGGAGGGAATTCTCCAAGAATTCCGGAGGGAATTCTCCAAGAATTCCGGAGGGAATTCTCTCAAGAATTCCGGAAGGAATTCTCCAAGAATTCTGGAAGGAATTCTCCAAAAAATCCGGGAGGAATTCAAAAAAATTCCGGAACGAATTCTCCAAGAATTCCGGAGGGAATTCTCCAAGAATTCCGAAAGGAATTCTCCAAGAGTTTCGAAAGGAATTCTCAAAGAATTTGAAAGGAATTCTCCAAAATTCCGAAAAAAATTCTCCAAGAATTCCGAAAGGAATTCTCCAAGAATTCCGAAAGGAATTCTCCAAGAATTCCGAAAGGAATTCTCCAAGAATTCCGAAAGGAATTCTCCAAGAATTCCGAAAGGAATTCTCCAAGAATTCCGAAAGGAATTCTCCAAGAATTCCGAAAGGAATTCTCCAAGAATTCCGAAAGGAATTCTCCAAGAATTCCGAACGGAATTCTCCAAGAATTCCCAAGGGAATTCTCCAAGAATTGCAACGGAAATTCTCCAAGAATGCCGACGGGAATTCTCCAAGAATTCCGAAGGGAATTCTCCAAAAATTCCGAAGAGAATTCTCCAAGAATTCCGGAAGGAATACTACAACAATCCTGAAAGTAATTCTCCAAGAATTCCGGAAAGTATTCTCCAAGAATTCCCAAAAGAATTCTCAAAGGAAGGAAGGAATTCTCCAAGAAATTCGGGAGGAATTCTCCAAGAATTCCGGGAGGAATTCTACAGGAATTTCGGAAGGAATTCTACAAGAATTCCGGAAGAAATTTTTCAAAAACTTTGGAGGCAATTCTTTAAGAATTCTTCAAGACTTCCAAAGGGAATCCTCGAAGAATTCCGAAGGAAATTTTCTCCGGAAGAAATACTCCAAGAATTTCAAAAGGGATTGTCTAAGAATTCCGGAAGGAATTCCCTAAGAATTCCAGAAGGAGTTTCCCTAGACTTCCGGATGGAATTCTCCAAGATTTCTTCTTCCAAGAAGATTCTCTTGGAGTTTCAAAAGAAGTTCTCCTAGAATTTTGGAGAATATTGTCTCAGAATTCCGAATAGAATTCTCAAACAATTCCGAACGGAAATTTTCCAAGAATTGCGAAGGGAATTCTCCAAGAATAGCGAAGTGTATTCTCCAATTTCCGAAGGGAATTCCCCAATAATTCCGAAGGGAATTCTCCAAGAAGAATTCCTAAGGGAATTCTCCTAGAATTTCGAAGGGGTTTCTCCGGAAATTCTGAAGGGGATTCTCCGAGATTTCCGTAAGGAATTGTCCAAGAGTTCTGGAAGGATTGCTCCAAAAATTCCGAATAGAATTCTCCAAGAATATCGAAAGGAATTCTCCAAGAATTTTGAAAGGAATTCTCCAAGAATTTCGGGAGGAGTTTCCCTAGATCTCCGGATGGATTTCTCTAAGATTTCCGGAACGAATTCTCCAAGAACTCCGGAAGGAATTCTAAAAGAATTCCAGAGGGAATTCTCCAAGAATTCCGAAGGAATTTCTCCTTTGCATTCCCGAAATTTCCGCCTCTCCGATATTATAGGAAATTTGCCTCAGAATTCTTATAGATTAATTTCCAAAAAAAGTACAGAATTCCTTCCAAAGTTCTTAAAAAGACATTCTTTCGATTTTTTTGTGGAATTCTCTTCTATTTATTTTTAATGGCCTCCGTAATTTTCTCCGTTGTCTACCCTCAGTAGTTCTTGGAGAGTTTTCTTTGAAATTTGTGACAAATTTCCTCTCAAAAAGCATCATACGAAGTGCCTGATTTCTGAAGGAATTACGCGAAACATCGACATTCTACTAAAATACACCCGACAAGGAAATTCATCGAACTATACAAAAATAACTACTTCAAAATTTCCACAAAAATTCAGATTTTTTACATTTTTTTTTACTGATTTTTAACCATTGAAACATTGAACTCCAAAACTGCTAGGCAAAGTTTACCGAGAAACAGAGTTATCAGAGGAAAATTTAACACATAAATTCATGGTGGAGCGGACCTAGTGTGGTGGTTAGAACACTTGACTATCACGCCGAAGACCTGGGATCGAATCCCACTCCCGACAAACTTACAAAATGTGGGTTCTTCCTTCTGGAGGGAAGTAGAGCGTGGGTCCCGAGAAGAACTAGCCTAGGGCTAAAAATCTCGTTAATACAGATAAAAAAAACATATATTCATTTCTTGGCAAAACCGCTGTTAAATATGAGCGTATTTCAATGAATTTGCCGAATGCATATTACGAAACAAACTGTACATGAGCAACCCAAGGCCACCTAGTTTGCACACTTCCGTGTCGTCTAGCACCGTCTACCGTTGTACCTTCGCCTACCATAACGTTGCTTTCGCCCAAATCTCTCCATGGTGCGCCAAGCTTTGACATGCAACGGTGTATACTACTGACTGTAGTAGACCTTTTCCATCAGTCAGTCAGCCAACCAGCCCAGTCTCAGTGCGCGCGTGGCTACTAGAGATGTAGAGAGGCGTTGCACCCAGTCAACTGCACTTCATACACAGCACATTCAGGAGACTGCAGTTGAGACTCCGACCCAAGAGATCGATCGCAATTCCGCGTGCACACGCGACACTGAGCTCGAGGCCCCAACAGCTGCTATCTCGGTGCACGGCTGCGGCGGTGGCGGCGATGGTAACTTGCCCTAGCCAGTATTGAAATTTATTTGTTTTATATTGTTATTTGAGTTATGATATTAATTAATTGCGGAGCTGCGGCAGCAGCCAGTAGACTTACAACGACCTGTAACGTTGGGGCGTTCGCTGGAGGTACTCGCGCACCGTCATGTGGGAGTGTGCGAGAGCGCACCGTCGTCGTTGTTGCAGGAATTTCCTGGCCCGCTGAAACCGCACACAAATAGTTCGATTTTCCTACACGCCGTCGCTGGCCGTCGACGGCGCGAAGTCGTGGCAAAACGTTCGATCTCAACGCCGGTATGGACGTCATTACCCCTCGACGACGACGACGACCACCACCAATCGACCGGCTATTACAAGCAAATTTGGAGCGCTTGCGCACTTGAACTCGCGCCCCCTCTCATTCGCTACAAGTAGGGCCGGCAGTCCATGGTTCCGTGGTTTTACAAAAGACTTCAACGGCCAAAATGTGTGTTGTAGAATCACTGCATTGGGGGCGAAAAGAGTGACCTATACACAAACTCTGAGATTAACTTGTAGGATAGATTTATGCATCTAATGCGTCAAGTGCAACGGTTGGTAGTCTGTGCAGTTCGATCTCAAGGACTGCATGCTTCCTAAGCTGTTGGCATAGCAACAGCAACTAGATGAAAGGTGTGGGGTAAGCACGCACGTCATAAGAGTCAAGTTCTATCAGAAGTCCAATAACCACTATTCATTATGCAGGATGTGGTCACAAATCAGACCTTTTTGAACTCTTCCAGCCCTCAGCTCTTTTTGATGCACCAAAATCTAAGACTACTCCGAAATAGTTTTGTACGTTTCAAAACAAATCATTTTTAACTGTTTGACCAATTTGAAATCTAATAGCATGTGTTTTCAGACATTTTTGTTGATTGAAAATGTCCTGAGCATACTACTCCTTTTAGTTTCCATATTATGAAAGCTTTCACCAAAAATTACCAAAACTTGTCAAATGCAAACTGGACTTCGGGGTGCATTTGTAGGTTGCAAAAGGCTGTTTTGCTCTTACATCCGAAGTTTCGCATATATTTATTTGAGCTTCTTCAGGAATCCAAAATGTTTTCAAAACAATTTCCAAATTTACAAACCCTATTTTCAAGAATAGTTTTTCTATAGTGCTATTTACAGAAGTTTTCTTCAAAATAGGGATTGTAATTCAGGAAATTATTTTGAAAATATTTTAGATTCCCTGAAGAAGGTAAAATAAATATATCCGAAACGTCGGATGCAAGAGCAAAACAGTCTTTTACTACCCACTCAGACTGCCAGAGCCGAGAAATGCCTATCGAGTGTATAATCCACAGTAATAAACAAAACGTTAATGTAAAACTTAAGTAAAGAAAACATTGCTCTCAGAGCCTTTCAAAGGATTCTGCTACATTTAACTCAAAGAAATTTTTGTGGGTTTTCTCCCAGGATCTCTACCAGTGGTGTCATCGAGAATACTCTAAGTTACTCATTGAGTAACCAGCTCTTGAAATAAATAAAAAAAATAATCCCTACCAGTATGAACGCCCAAGGATCACCCCACAAATTCAGAAATCTCATGGTATCTTCTGACATTACTCCTTATATCAGAATATTATCAAAAGTTTTTTTTTAATTAAAGAACTTCTTTATAAACCTTATATGGAATCCATCAATAACTGCCCCTAGGATTCCTTAAGATAAATTACTTTCAGAAAGTCTTCTTCGGATTCCTTTTGAAAGATTGCTTAGAATATCTGCCATGGATTTCTTCAGAAATTGCTCTACAATTTCCTTGAATCTTCCAAAGATTTCTCCAAGAACTTCTTTAGAAAAGCTTCCAGAAGTTCTTCCATAAATTCTTTCTAAATTTCGTCCGAGAATTCTTACAGGCAATCATCATCGGATTTCTTCAGAAATGCATTCAGAGATTCCTTCAGAAAAGCAAAAGTTTGGAATTCTTTCAGAAAGTTCTCCCTGGATTTCTTTAGAAAATCTGCCACAGCTTTCTTTAGGAATTCTTCCAAAGTTTTCTTCAGGAATTCTTCCAGGGATTCATGGAGTTTTCTAGTAAGTTCTCTTCAGCAATTACCTTGAAAATTTCACCAGAAATTTATCCAGGAATTCTTTTATGTAGATTTCCATTAGTTCCTCTCGAAACTTAACCGGGGATTACTTCAGAAATTCGTTAGGGAAACCTTCCGCAGATTTCGCTGGAGATATCCAGAAATTGTTTCAAAGATTTTTTTTATAAGCACATCTAGCGGTTTCTTCGCAAAAACTTTCAGAGACTCATTCAAAATTTCGTACCGGTATTTCTTCTGGAAGTCCACCAGAAAATTATTCCAATAGGTGAATGTGAAATTCTACAGGGATTCATCCAGAAAATCCAGCAGGAATTCCTCAAGGAGTTCATACACAGGTTCCTTCAGAATATTTCTCCATGTATTTCCCCAGAAGTTTCTCCGGCATTTCCTTTAAAGACAACTCCAAGAATTTCTCTGAAGATTCTTTGAAGAATTTATTCAGAAATGTTTTTTTAGGAATTTCGACAGGAATTTCTTTAAGAAGCTTCTCAATCCTTCCTGCTGGGATTTCTCCAAGAATTTTCCAGGGTTTTTTTTTCAGACATTCTTTCTGAGATTCATTCCACAGCAGTTGCTAGGATTTTTACCGAAATTTTACTGAAGATTTCTTCAAAAAATCCTTCTTTCAGAAATTTCCACTTAGATTTTTTCTGATATTCCGTCAGGGCTTCTTTCAAAAATAACTTCAGAGACTCCTTCAGAGTTTAACGAATTTCTTCAGAAATTCCAGCGCTGGATTTCTTCAACAGTCCTTTCATGGAGGTTTTCAGAAATTCATCGAGAAATTTCCCTCAAAAAGTCCTTCTCTGGAATTCCTGCAGAAATTCCTGCGCCATTTTTTTAGAAATTACTCCGGTGGCTCCGTCAGAAATATCTCCTGGAGTTCCTTCAAAGATTCATGTAAGAATTGTTCCAGATATTTCTCCAAGGATTATTTTTTCAGAAATTCTTCCAGAAATTCCACAAAAATTTCTGAAAAAAATTCTGAAGAAATCGCTTGCCTGAAGGATTCCCTCCTTGTTATAGTTTTGAATTCCTTGAAAATTTTCTGGAGCGATTCCTGGGGAAGTACTTAAAGAAACTCTTTGAGTTATCTCTTTAATTACTAGAAAAAAATATAAGAAACTTCTTGAGGAACTCTAAAATCTGTTTGAAGAAAAAAAATGCTTAAGATATTTCTGGAAGATTTTTCGCAGATATTCGTAGAGAAATTTCTGAACGAATCTCTATAAACTGTCTGCCAAAGTTTCTGCAGATGCAAACAAAGGTACTAATGGAATTCATGTATAAACACATCAAATTACTGAAGAAACCCTTAGAAGAGCTCCTAGGGATATCTCCAAAGGAATTCATAGAATAGCTTCTAACAGAATTTCTTCAAAAAAAGTTTCATAAAAACCCCCAAGAAAAAATCCTGGAAGAAAAACATCCTAGAAAAAAATATTTTGAGATTTTTTGAAAAAAAAATCTGAAAAAAACGATTTTTTTAATAAGTCTTAGGAAGAATACCTGGAAGAACAGGAAAACCTTCTGCAGGTATTCATAGAAGGATTTCTTGATGAATTCTTTGAAAAATGCCAAGCAATAGATTCTGTGGAGTAATTATTTATGCGGGAATTGCTGCGAGAATCTTTGGAGAAATTTCTTTAGCATTACCGGAAAAAAATATGAGAGAATCCCTGAAGTACGGTCTGAATAAAATCTAAGCAACCCTTTAATGAGTACCAGGAGGAACATTTGGAGAAACGTCTAGTACAGTGACCCCACAATTTATGAATCGGCAAAAATGACCACAGTTTATGGATCACTCCATTTGATCAACATGGTGATTCATAAATAGTGTACAAAAATTAAGGTGATTCATCGGTGTGGGGTCACTGTAGAGCTTTTAGAATCTTTTGAGAATTTTATAGAGAAAATTCTAAATAAATGCCTAAGGGAATAAGTCCTGGCGGAAACTCTGGAGAAATTTCAACAATAATTCCTGAAAAAGTACCTTGAAAAAATCTGTATTTTGGAAGGTAATCCCTAGAAGATTTTTTGAATGAATCTCTGAAATAATCTCCGAATCTCTGCAAAACAATTTTCCTGGAATTGCATCGTTTGAAGAAATCTGTGGAGGAACGCCTTCACAAATCCTTGGAGAAATTTCTAGAAGAATGCTAATAATATTCTTAGGGGGAAATTCCCACAGAAATGTGTGAAGAAACACATGAAAGAATACATACATGAACTGTCGTAGCAATCCTTCAAGGTATTTTCTAAATAATCGGTAAAGGAATCCCAGGAGGAATTTCAGAAATTTTGTTTTGAAAACTTGTGGGCTAGTTTCAAGATGATTCTTTCGAGAAGTGTGAAACATTAGCTTAAGTTAAAATTCACAAATAAAAAAAAAATTCTTTCCAGAAATTTCTTGAAAAACTTCTGAAGAAGACCCAAAGAAAATCCCTGGAGAAATTTTGAATAAATGCATGGGCAGGAATGCATTTTATAGGATAATGTTTTCTGCTAGAATCTTCTTTCTATAAAAATACTGGAAAATTAAAATAAATCTTGAAAGAACCCCTAAAGGAATTTCTGACAGTGTCCCTGGAGGTAATCATGGAGGATATTCTTGAGCAGTACAGGGGAAGGAATAAAATCTGAAAGATGTTTTGGGGGAATGTTTAGATGAATTCTTGCAGAGCTCATAGAAGAAACACCTGCAAGAATGGCCATTCCACAGTTGTTACAGAATAAATAGTGATTTTCTCATGGGGTAGTTTCTTCGGAAAATTCTTAATTATGCATAATATTGAGTTCATCCCTATGGGAGCTTATCATTATAGGAGGTGCTGAGATTCGAAAATATTGAGTAACCAGCTCTGACTTTACCATGATAGCACTAATCTCTGCAGAAGTTGCTCTCAGGATATTTCTCGGACGTTGTCACGGAATTTCTCATAGAGAACCTCTGGGGATTCCTCTCGAGTGGTTTATAGTAATTTCTTTCTCAAAATTTCGTAGTATTGCCACTGCAGTTTCTTCCATAGGATTTTCCTGTATTACTCCCAGAGTCCCTCATGAAGTTTGTACCGAAGTGCCTTTTTGTATTTTTTTTCAAGAAAATTACATTATTCATATATTCTACCGGGATTTCTACAGGAATTTCTCCCGGGATACTTTTTAAAGACTCTCGCGGGATTTCTCTCGAAGTTTTATCTGAGATTTCTCTCGGAGGTTCTGGAACTGGAACTTCTCTTAGGAGATTTCTTCCGGTGCTTCTCTCGGGATGCTCTCAGAGGGTTTTAAGGATCAATCCCAAGATTTTTTTACGAAATTCCTTTTTTGAATTTTTGCATGTGCTTTCGACGAAATTTTGGAGTTCTTCCTGTCAGAGGTTTTTTTCAAGCTTTTTACCGCAGTTTTTTTCAGGTTTTCTTGCAATGATCATCTTGTGATTTTTTTGCTATTATCTCGGGAAAACTCCCACTTCTCTTTCCGGAATCGCTATCGCATATCGTCCCGGAATTCCTGATGCTCCTTTCGGAATTTCTTAAATAGTTGCTACCGATATCTTACCATTTCATTTATTTCAAGAATGGTATAACACTTGTACTAATATTCAGTTCAGAGACCCTACTGAAAAAAAAATTAAAAGGGTCAGGGAATGTCCTAGCTTAACCCTCGAGCAGTCGCGTCTTTGACTACCTGCAACGACGCCACGCTCACGCTGTGTACCACAAGCGTGCCTTTTTTCATGGTGCGTGTACTCAGTACACGACGCGATCGCTCCCGGGTTAATGATATCTGAAAGTTTACAAACTTATTCATTACTTATACAGAAAATCTAGCTTAAAATAGGGAGGAAATTCAAATTTCTAACGTATGATGAAATTCATAATATTGTTTTTTACATGAGCTGTTAGTTTCCGTTGGATTTTTTTTTGTTTATAGAGACTTTACCCTGAAGGGGCATTCGTCTCTACTTCCGTTTGAATACAGTCAGGTTTTTTTTACGCGGTTTTTTTTACGCGGTTCTCATTTACGAGGTTTTTTTACGCGGATTTTTGAATTAACGCGGTTTTTTTTACGCGGATTTTTGAATTAACGCGGTTTATTTTTACGCGGATTTTTGAATTAACGCGGTTTATTTTTACGTGGTTTTTTGAATCAACGCGGTTTTCATTTACGTGCATTTTTAAATTTAAGCCGGAATTTTTCCAAGCATTATTATAGAGTTTTTTCTACATATTTCTATAGTTTTGGTGCTTAACAGCATTAAAAAGGTAGAATATGATGCAGAGTAATTTTCTGGATATCCAAGGACATCCAAACTGTTCTGAGTTTAGATCCTAAAGTCTACGTCTGTAACGGTAACTTCTTGCATTATACAAAGCAACGATTTGTTATCTATTATACCCAGTAAGTCTTTTTTTTTTTTTTTTTTTTTGTCTGTATTAACGAGACCCAGTAAGTCTTTTAAAAGTTCAATAGACAGTTTCAGATCAGTCGGGATATCCTAGGTCATCCAAACTGTTCTGGAGTTTAGATCCCATATTCTACGGGTGCAGCGATAACTTCTTGCATTATACAAAGCAACGATTTGTTATCTATTATACCCAGTAAGTCTTTTAAAAGTTCAATAGACAGTTTCAGATCAGTCGGGATATCCTAGGTCATCCAAACTGTTCTGGAGTTTAGATCCTAAAGTCTACGGGTGCAGCGGTAGCTTCTTGCATCATACAAATCAACGATTTGTAATCTATCATGCTCAGTAAGTCTTTTGAAAGTTCAATAGATATTTTCAAATCAGTCGGGATATCCTAGGTCATCCAAAATATTCTGGAGTTTAGATCCTAAAGTCTACGGGTGTACCGGTAACTGCATTCATAATACAAAGCTACGACTTGTAATCTTTCATGACTTACTGAACATCTCAAAGTTTAATAGACAGCATCTGATCTGTTGAGATGTCTAAGGACATCCAAACCATTCTTGAGATTACATGAACTTTTTTCATTGTACAAATCTACGATTTGTAATCTATTATGTCCAGAGATTATTATTATATCTATTATTGTATCTATCTATCAGATAATTATGTCTATTATGTCCATTTCTGGCTGTTCAATTCGCTGATTTGGAATATTTTAAAACTATTTTGGAATAATTATTGATTTAAACCCTGTCTAATTATGTATAGTTACTATTTTTAGCTTGAGAAACTACTTTCATAGCCATAGCCTTTAAAAACTGAGTTCCAGAACACTTAGGATTACTTGGAATATCCCAAATTTTTCTAAGAATGCTTTGTAACCTTTAACTATCAACCCTCGAGCAATCGCGCTGTTGTATTTTGTACAACACGTTGAAATAATCTCGCTTTTCGTGTTCAGAAATTAGCGTGGTGCTGACGGTGGTGGGCAACCACGCGAGTTACGGAAGGTTAAGTGAACATGATTTACTGCCTGTACTTCGACACTTATGCGACAACTGTGAGATGGAGTCTTAACAACCAGTGTTGCAAAACTTCATCTCATTCATTTGAACATTAACCAACAAATCTTTTCAAACATTTTTCCTTCTATTCATGTTCAAAACGATTTCATTCAATCAGGACACCTATCAAATGAGAAGCGAATCCTTGTCAATTGAATACATTGTCACTCGAATGGGTAGCTGGGCACAAAACACGAGAAAACCCTGCAAAATTCCGCCAGACTGAAAAAATATCGAATGTCGGGTCAAAGTTGGGTCAATTTTTATCGAATGTTGAGCCACTGTTGGACCAACATCGACCAAGTATTGGGTCCATGTTGGGTTTGGTGGCCAAAATAAAAATAGGTGAATGATAGGTTGATGTCGGGTTTGACGTCATCAATGATGGTAAAAGCTTTGAACCTTTAAACAATAGCTTGGCAGTTTGTGTAACTTGTAGAAATTTTGAGTGACAGGCAAAAATCCTAAAATGTTGTCTTAAAATAATTCGTTGAGTTCATTTTTTAATATAAAATTGAGAAGGAAATTATTGAGTTAAAGTTATAAAACATGGTTTTCATTTACGCGGATTTTTGAATTAACGCGGTTTTTTTTACGCGGATTTTTGAATTAACGCGGTTTATTTTCACGCGGATTTTTGAATTAACGCGGTTTATTTTTACGCGGATTTTTGAATTAACGCGGTTTATTTTTACGCGGTTTTTTTACGCGGTATGTATCCCCCGCGTAAAAAAAAACCTGACTGTACTAGAATTGAAACATTTAGCAAGAATGTGTTACTTGGAATAACTCCTCGGATAACTGAAACTGAAACATCTAGGGGAAAAAGCCGGGAATAGCCCCGGGACGAAATATTTTGGACTTTCTAGAGACAACTGTGGAAACCTCTATGAGAAATTCCGTGACTAACTCCTGGAAAATCCCGGTAGACATGGAAAATATGTTGTCGAAATCTCGCAAAATTCAGTAGAAACTATTGAAAAGCCATCTCGGAAAACCAAGGAGAGAAAATGCTGAAGGAACCTAGGCTAAATTTTGGAAGGATCTCCGAAAATAATCCAGCGAGAAACTCTGGAAGCATATAGGAAAAAAAACTCTGGACGAAATCCCAGGAGGTACTCCTGCAGAAACCCCGTGAAAAACTTCTGTAAAAATCCCAGGAAGAACTCTGGTAGAAATCTCAGCAAAAACCCTCAAAATTTCCGGAAGGAATACTGGAATAATCTCCGAAGGAACGCTGGGAGCAAATCCAAAAAAATACCTCTAGTCTAGCCTAGTCTAGTCTAGTCTAGTCTAGTCTAGCCTAGTCTAGTTAAGTCTAGTCTACACATACACCACAGCCATTCATTGAAAGAATCCTGGAAAATTAAAGAATCGACTAATTTTACCAGTTTCTTGTTAATGCTTACAGTAATCGGAAATGCATTACAAGCATTAAAGTGGTCAGGCATACTGTGCAGCGTTATTGATTTTACAAGAATGCTATAAAGTGGATGGAGACATCTCGTACCAACCGCTGAACCTTTCAGAGAGCAAGAAAAACTTGAACATCGGTGGAGGTGCCGATGCTAAGAAGGTAAATGTCACCTCATGGTTTTTAATTTCCTGGGATGTAACACAGGTATTTATTTTATATCCTGACCCATATGCCTAGGAGAAAATGCAATGCCCTTAGGCTAAGGAGCAAATCCAAAAAAAAATAAAGGTAAAACCTTTTGAGAAATTCAGAAATAAAAATCGGAAAACATCAAGAAAAAAGAGAATAAATACAGCAGGGGTTCTCAAACTTTTCCAGCTTACGACCCACCTTTGATTGTTATTGTATTCGGCGACCCACTAGCACATATTTTCATAACATATGTAATTTTAGAAAATTTGGGTTGACTTTTTGAATAAATACATTTAATCACTTTAATAGGTTTTGTTAAACACGATGCTACGTATCAAATCTTGAAAATTTTAGTTTTTTTTTAGTTTGTGTTCTCTTTGTTTTTTTTTTAATATGTCTTGAATAAGTTTCAGTATATTCCTTGTTTTAAAAAATTGAAATATATTGGCAAGTTTCTAATAAAAATGTAACCAGTCTGGTTCAATTCAACATTACAGAACACCATAGATTTAAGGAATTCTACCACACAAAAAGAAAGAACACATAGAAATTACACAGTGTCGTTGAAATTATAATGACACTTCAATGCTACGGGGAACTTTAAAAATGACCCTCAAATGAAAAAAAAATAAAATCAAGCATTTTGTATTTATTGAAAGAACTGTTTTTTTTAAACCACTTTTCAGCTGTTTTGATTTTTGTAAAAGGTTCAGATTATCCAAATTCAATCTTATTTTACAGGTACAAAAAAAAAAGGAAACAAAAAAAAAACAGTGGAGATTACTAAACGTTTGTTGGTTTCTTGTCGATAGTTGTCGAATTTTTGGTATTACAACAATTTTCGGGAATTTTTACTGCTGAGATTGATGTGTAAATCTAACGGAAAATGCTAACTGCAAACAACAATTTGAAGCTAGTTTAGAGAACACACAGAAAATATAAAACATTACCAGAATCTTCTGATTAACCGTTATGTGTCCAACAAACTTTATGCTTTTTTCTACACCGTGTATTTTAAATGAGTGCTGGGTACCCGGGTACCCTGTCGGCCACATACGGGTTAAAGCTGATAGAAAGTAGTATCAGTATCCGATTGACTTAGATGAATAATACAAAAAAATTGAATATGATTAAGGAGACACATAATTTCTAGAAATAACTCTGGCGATTTTCCTAGAGAGTATTTGTAAATTTAAAAATTGCTAGCAAAACTCATTTGGCATAAGTTATTTATACATTTATTATGATATCGCCAAAACTTTCGCGACCCACCAAAAATCAACCCGCGACCCACCAGTGGGCCGCGACCCATAGTTTGAGAAACGCTGAAATACAGGAAAAACTCAGAGAGAAGCCAATGTAGTTGTGGTTTCAAATTGTTAAATGCAGACCCTCAACATTTGATAGATTATTGAGCCGCGTTTGAGAATAAATTTCAAGTTATTGGCATATTCTAACCAACAGAGTCGATGAAAAGTTAGAGGTAACTCCATTATTCCGGAAAAATCACCGAAGGAATTTGAAGACAGAGCTGAGCGGAATCCTCAAGGAATTCTATGAGGAATTCCCGATGGAATCCTGAAGGTAATCCCTGTAGAAGCCCCGCATTGAATCCCTGAAAAAGTCCCGTGAGGGAGTCCAGCAGGAAGCTCTGAACGAAACCCGGGAAACATTTTGAAGAATCCCATGAAAAAGCCCAGGATGGTTTTAAGAGGAATCCTTGCAGGAATTTCGGGAGATATCCCTAAAGCATCCCAGAAGGAATCTCTGAGAGAATGACAGAAGAAATCTCGAATAAATTTCTGGTGCACTCCTGAGAAGGAATCCCTATAGGAACCAAAGGGTTAAAAAAAACTCGAAAAGAATCCCTCTCGAATTTGGGCGAAATCCCTGGAGAGAGTTTGGAAGGAACCCTTAAGAATTCCCCGGAAGAATTCCGGCAGAAATCTCAGAAGTACTTCCCGGAAGTGTTCAAAAAAAAGGTTTTAAAGATATCTTAGTTATCTAATACCCAATCCCGCCTTTAGACGGGGTATAGTTTGAGCATTTGTAATTTTTGTTTCGCGGAAAATCTTTTTTTTTATATTTTTGGCTGATATTTAGGACTGTTCTGTATATCTCAAAATGGTTTTTGGTGTATTTTAAAGCGTATTTACATTTTTTAATAATGATTAAAAAATTGATGTTTTAGTCACCTTTAAGAAGTCATTGTATTGTATTGTATTTGTCATTTTGTATTGAATCGCTACAATTAACATATTTTAAATTTTTTCCAAACCATTCTATCCTTGTTCAATAGTTTAAGGGAATCGAACACACTCTAAAATTATTTTCCTTAAAATTACACGGAAAATAAAATTTTCTGTGAAAAAAATTTAAAATAATAATATTTCAATAATAATCATAAAATGTCAAAATGTTTTCATCCCAAAAAATCCGTTCCCCAAATTGGCTTCCAGGAAAAATATAAAAGTGTGGGGATGTTCAAAAATAAAAATTAGAAAAATCAAAAACTGAAATTCACGAAATCGAGAATTAAAAAGAATCATCTTCCAAAACATGTTTAAATCGATTTTAGATGACGAAAATTTATATTTAGATCAAAATAGACCTGTGCGCCGCCGCGCCACGCCGCCGCCGCCGACACTTTTTGTCTCACGCCGACGCCGACCGAGGTATCGGCGGCGCGCCATACGCCGCTGTTTGTCACGCCGCCGATTTTCATTTTTCACGCCGGTGATCAGTGCACGAAAAAGTTTACATAAAGTTGAGATGAAAAAAATCTCACGATCACTATCATAAAAGTTTGATTACAATAACTGATTCACACATTCACATCTCTCCAGAAGTTTTTCCTTCCAGAAGGATTCAGTGATGCCTCCAGGAGATCATCCTAGGATTCCTCCAGAAAATTCCACAGGGATGCCTCCAGGATGATTTTTTTTAGAAGATCTCTCAAGATCAGGATTACAGATCTCGACAGAAGTAA
Organism: Aedes albopictus; assembly: GCF_035046485.1. Lineage (NCBI taxonomy): Eukaryota > Metazoa > Arthropoda > Insecta > Diptera > Culicidae > Aedes > Aedes albopictus. Next base: position 37,183,842 of record NC_085136.1, read on the forward strand.
CTTCAGAAATTCATTTAGAGAATTCAAAGATGCCTCCTAGAGATACATCAGAGATTCATCCAGGAAAAGATCCTTCAGGGATTCTCATAGGAGGTCCTTCAGAGAATAGTCTGAGAGTTCCTTCATGGATTCCTTCAGAAGTTCCTTCAGGAGTTTCTTTGGGAACTAGTCCAGGAGTTTCCTCAGAGATTCCTCCAGGAGATCCTTCAGAAATTCCTGGAATTTGTTCAAGAATCCCTCCTGAAATTTCTTCGGAGATTCCTCTTGGAAATACTTCGGGATGCCTAGAGATTTTTTTTTTTCAGAGATTCTTTCAGGAGTTCTTTTAAGGATTAATCTACAAGTTCCTTCGGTGATCTCTCAGGGATCTCCCTAATAGCTTCAGGAGGATTCAGGGATGCCTCCAGGTGTTTATTAGGAATTACTTCAGAAGTTCCCTAAGCTATTTCAACGGGAGTTCGTTCATGTATCCTTCCAGAAGTCCCTTTAATGATTTTTTTAGGAGGATTCATAAATGCCACCTTAAGATCCATCAAGATTCCCGTGAGAAGTTTCTTCATTAGTTCCAGCAGGAGATCTTTAGAAATTAGTCTAGGAGTTCCTGCCGGGATTCCTTCAGAGATTTCTCCAGGAGTTTCAGTGATTCTTGCAAATGTTTTTTCAGAGATCCCTCCTGAATTTCTTCAGGGACTCCTACAGAAGTTCCTTCAGAGAATCTTATACGAAGATCCAAGGGAATTCAGGAATTACCCCAGAAGTTTATTCAGGGATTCCTATATAAGAGTTCCTTCCAAGATTTCTTCAGGATTCCTTAGGGGATTTCACGAGAAGTTCCTTTAGGAATTCTTCCAGGGATCGCTCCTGGGGTTCCTCCAGGAATTACATCAGAGATTTCTCCAGAAGCTCAATCAGAAATTCCTACAGGAGTTGCCTTAGGGAATCTTGTAGGAGTTTCTTCATTAATTCCCTTAGGGTTATAACTAGGCATATCTCTAGGATATTCTTGAGGGATCTTTCATGGATTTTCCACAAGAATTCCTCAAGGATTTCCTTCTGGAAATCTTTAGAGGAATTCTTAAGAGAATACCTCCTGTAAATCTTTCCCCCTACCCGGAAAGATCCGCTGAAAATCTTTCGAGGATCCCGCCTGGAAATCCTTTGAATATTCCTACCGGAATACTTTCGAGCATTTTCCTGAAATTCCTGCAAGGATTTCTCCTGCAATTTTTTCGGGGATTCCTCCTAGACTTCCTTCAGTGGTTCCCCTGGACTTCCTTCAAGGATTCCTCTTGGAATTCCTCCGGAAATTCGTCCTATATTTTTTCGGGGTTTCCTCCTAGACTTCCTTCGTGGATTCCTCCTGCAATTCTTTCGGGGATTCCTTCTAATATTCCGTCAAATTTCTTTGGTGATTCCTCTTAGAATTCCTTCGGAGATTCCACCTGGATTCCTTATGGAGTTCCTCCAGGGATTTTTCCTGCATTTCATTTAGGGATTCCTCTTGGACTTCTTTCGGTGATTCCTCCTTGAATTTATTCTGGAATGTCTCCTGGAATTCTTTCGGGTATTCCTCCTGGATATCCTTTATGGATTCCTCCTGAAATTTCTTCGGGGTTTCCTCCTGGTATTTCTTTTATGGTTTTTCTTAGAATTCCTTCTGGATTGGTTCAGGTATTCCTCATGGAATTCCTTCAGGAGCCTTTCTGAAATTCCTTAGGGGTTTTTTCTGGAATTGCTTCATTGATTTCTCCTAGAATTCCTTCGGGGATTCCTCCTGGACTTGCTATGGGGATTCATACTGAAAATCCTTCGAGTATTCCGCTTGGAAATGTTTCGGAAATTCCTCCCAGATTTTCTGCAGGCGCTCCTCCTGGGATTTCTGTAGGGATTTCTCCTGTAATTTCTTCGGGGATTTCTCCTGTAATTCCTTCAGGAGTTCTTCCAGGGATCCCTTCGGGTATCCTTCGGGCCTTCCTTCAGGGATTTCTCCTGGGCTTCCCTCGGGAAATCCTCCTGAAATGCCTTTAGGGATTCCTCCTGGATTTCATTCGATGATTCCTCCTTAAAACCCTTCGGGGATTCCTCCTAGAGTTCCTTCGAGGATTTTTCCTGGAATTGTTTCGGGAATTCCTCCGGAACATTCTTCGAGGAATCCGTCTGAAATTTCTTCGGGATTCCTCCTGAAATTTCTACGAGAATTTATCTTGGAACTTCTTCGGAGATTCTTGCTGGAATTCTTTCGGTTTTTCCCCTTGGAATTCCTGCGGGAATTCCTCCTAGAATTATATCAGGGGTTTCTCATGGAATTCCTATGAGGGTTCCTACGAGAATTCCACCTGGATATATTTCGATGATTCCTCCTAGAAATAGTTTGAGGATTTCTTCTCGAATTTAAAAAAAAAATCCGGTATTTCTTTGGGGACTCCTCCTGGGCTTGCTTCATCAAATCCATCTGGGATTTTTCGGGGATTCCTCTTGATATTCCGTCGTGGATTCCTCCCTGAATTCCTCCGGGATTTCCTTCTGGAATTCCTTTGGTGATTCCTCTTTGATTTCCTTCGGAGATTCTTCCTGAAATTCCTTCAAAAATTTCTCATGGAATTACTCCAGGATTCCTCATGGAATTCTTTTAGTATTTCCTTCTTCAATTTCTTCGGTGATTTCTCCTAGAATTGCTTCGGATTTTTTTCCTGGTATTCGACGATTCTTTCTTCTTGAATTTCTTTGGAGATTCCTCCTGGACTTACTATGGGGATTCTTCTTAGAATTCCTCCGGGGTTCCACTTTGAGGAACCCACTTGTAATTCCTCCGAAGATTCCTCTCGGAATTCCTTCGGAGGTGCCCTCTCGGATTCCTGCAAGGATTTTTTCGGGGATTCTTTCTGGACTTCCTTCGAGGGTTCCTCCTAAAATTCATTGCAAGGTTTCCTCCTGGAATTCCTTTGGTGATTCTTCCTAGAACTCCTTCGAGAAGTTCTCCTGAAATTCTATCGGGGATTTCTCTTGGAATTTCTTTGGAGATTCCTCCTATAGTAATTTCGGGGATTCCTCTTAAAATTCCTTCAGGGGTTTCTCTTGAGGGGCTCTTCCTTCGAGGATACTTCTTAAAATTCCTTAGGAATTCCCTCTTGGGATTCCTTTGGTGATTCCTCTTTGAATTTCTTCGGAGATTCCTCCTGGATTTCTTTCGAGGATCCTGATTCTGAAATTCCTCTTAGTATTCTCTCAGGAATTTCTCCTGGAATTCCTTCTCGCTATTTTTCGTTGATTCCTCCTAGAAATCCGTTGGGGATTCCTCTCGAATTTCTTTTGAAATGCCCGCTGGGATTCCGTAGGAGATTACTCTTGGAATTCCTTTGGAAATTCCTGCTGTGATTCCCTTGGGATTCCTGCTCGAATTAATTTGGGGGAATCTTACTGGATTTCCTTCTGAAGTTCCTCGAATACTTTGTTTTTTTTTTGGGGTTTGTTCATAATTTTCTGCAGGAATCTCTAAAAAAGATTCTTGAATCGCCAGAGATTCCTGTAGAAGTTTCTTCAGAGTTTCAAACACCAGTTTCTGCAGAGATTAGTTCAGAATTTTCTTCATGGATTGCTTCAGGAGTTTCTTTCAGGCTCCTCCTAGGATTCCATCTGAGATTCCTCCCTGAAATCATTAGGGGATTCCTTAGTGTAAATAGTGTGACCTTATTATCAAGTTTGATTGCTTCTGATGGTTCTGAGACAACCAAACAAAAAAACTGCAGCAAAATCAATATTTCATTGTCCTTCATTTGCATTGGAGTAATGCAACATGCATTACATTTAGGATACCGGTGATGTTTCAATATTCTTGTCCAATTATAAATATTTGTTATCCCTAACCTCGAAACAGCCGCGAGTACTTCGGCTCCCCAAACTATTAGTATTATGGCTGTTGACAATTTGAAAAATGTAAACAACGTAAAAACAAAAATGTATAAATCATTTCGGCTCTGTTATGTCCATGTGGCGCCCGAGCCTTCCAAATCAACGAATAAGTAAAAAGAGTGTCTCAGTAGGTCTAATGGCAGTGATGGACCCGAACAGAAATTAAAAATGCTATTCATTCTAACGCAATGGTTAATGTCATCAATAATGGTCATGTTCTTTGCTTTGCCTATGTTGAAATATGGTCAAATTTTGGTCACGCCGATTCACGCCGCCGCCGCCGCCGCCGAAAGCTCTCACCGGCGTGACGCCGATGACGCCGCCGCCGCCGGCCAAAAATGGCCCTCACGCCGCCGCCGAGCAAAATATAGTCGGCGCACAGGTCTAGATCAAAATCAAAAATTTGGGTATTAGAGGGTTAACGATTAGATAGGAATAGGACCTACCAAGTCAGAATGGTGATCAAGGTAATGAAGACAGAAAAACTGATGATGCATTGGCTGCTGCCTTCGGTTCGAGGATTGCCAATTATTTGGCGTAATGTAGTGGTACTGCATGTCACGTAAGACTGTGATTAGAAGCGGTTATATCAACCAGCTCGCGGTGGTACGATGCGTATGTTTCTTATGTATATAAAAAAATTTTAGAAGAGAAAGAAAGAATAATGTACATTGAACAATCACAAGATAGGAGAAAGGAAACGCGCCATGAGTTAAACGCAAGAACTCAAATAAACGTGTAGAATGTTGTTAGTTCCAAAAAAAAAGACTACCACAACCAAGTTGTGTGGTTCCCCGTTGCTGTTCATTGATGGCGTTACAAAATGCAACCTTATCATTACCACTCAACATACAAAAAGTGGGCTATCCACTTGTATCGTCACCTGGCACCATGCGATATCAGTAGATACTAGAAACATTGGACCGTCGGCAACCCTGAAACCCCGAAACTTGAAAGAATCTATAGGTATTGGCTGCCGTCTATCTACCGACCGTGTGTGAAGGTCGACTCAAGAGTATGTATCAATGATGTGTCATTTCACAGTTGCCTTATCATGTGCCCGTGGACGCCGCCGCCGTGAAAATCGCAGTTGGAGCGGGAATTGTTTTGAAACCAAAGTCGTGTTATGTAGCTGTCAACTTTTTTATCATTGCTACGAAGACCCGAGTACAATTTTGTGTCTCGGTGTCTTCTTCCATATGTAATGAAATTAGACATTGGAAAGCACTCATATTATAGGTTTACGTATTTTGTATATTTTCCGAGCTTAAATTTATACGCCTGTAGCTCTTATGAAGATACAGAGGATTTCTCGGTCTTCAGTAGCATTGATTCTAACATTCTTACCCGCTATAATTTCTAAATAACTGCAACTTTTCACAGCTGAATATCTCTTCAACTTTATTCGGCATCTTCACCCATTATCGCCACCAGCTGTCCGGTCGGGAAGACGGAACTTTTCCATCATTGTACTCGGTACCATCAGCAGCTCGTACATGTCGTCCATGTCCGTGTCGTTCAGATAAGTCTTGTACAACAACCAGCCTTCGTCGATTCGTTCGTTTGTTTGTTTGTTGACAGAACCTAGATAACGTCCTCTTCATCGCCATCGTCGCTGTCGTTGGCGGACTCAAGGGCCCTCACCGCCTCCGCCCGATTCGTTCGACCGTACCTTCACGGTAGCTTGGAATGGATACATTAGCGGCAATTTGCGTACGGTCGTATCGGTGGTAATCGTGTGGTGGCGATGGCAATCAAATCGATTTTCACACCCAACCCAACGAAGAAGCATCTTCATTGGCTGCCATAATCGCCATCTTGCTCGCCATCAGCCAAGATCACTGCCACTGATTGATATGTCATTGACACTCGGACAACTCGCGCGTCGGCGTTCCTCCTGAAGCTTCGATCTATGACGACGACGAGATTTTTTTTTTTTTGCTCCACGTCTCTCAGATCCAATCAATTTCCCGTGCTTGAACTTTCGTCGTTATCTGCGTCATGTATCTTGGTCTCGGGTGTGTGTGTGCTGTGCGGGCAGCAGCTTGGGCGAAAGTGACAGATCTCGTCATACGAGAAGCAACGGAGAGTCGCTCATTGCGCTGAGTCGTCAAATGTCTCCATTTGTCAACACTCATTCAGTGGAAGAGTGTTGTTGAGATTGGCCCGGGGAGCATCTATCGACGACGACGACGACGACCGCAACACACAAGCGACAAGCTTGGTTCAGATGAAGGCTGTTCAGTTTATTAATTGTACACATGTTCAAGACGAAACGAAGCCAAGAAAAAACTCTCGCTTTTCTTCTGGACCCAGTACTACAGCAGTGCGGAGATCTGTTCAGCATGTTAAGCGATATGGGAAGCGAACGACGACGCATCATGATGTCAGCCAGCAGCCTCGGAGTCTCAGATGTGTCAAGTGCCGCGCGTGGTGGTGATGGGATTGCTTCGAGTGATGAAAGTTGCTCCACCGCGCCGCACAAGTTCAATCACTTAATGGCCGTGAAAATTTCTGCTGGGTAGAAGGGCCGCCTTGCGTGCATTAATGGTATGGTACGAAGGAGTGACGGTTTCCGGCGGTGAGTGTAGCAGGCGAAAGTTGTCCGAAAAAACTTGAATGAATTACGTTTCGGATAAGCTAACCAAATTAGGTAGTTCAGGATATTCTTGAACAATTTTGAGCCAGACATGACTTTGAGTCTATTAGACATACACACTCAAGCCTCTTTTGACCTGTCCGTAAACTACGTAGACTCAGTTTTGGCCATCTCATAAACCCCCCTCCCTTCTTCCCTTAAAACTGGCAACACTGCTGCACTGAAATATAGATTTTCACTACAGATAATACATTGCAATGAATGGGTAATGTTGCATAGACCAACACAAAGTTCTTATTTTTCTAAAAGCTGGCAACACTGCTGCACTAAAAACAGAGATCTTCACTACAGATAATTCACAACATCGGGGAAAGTTCACATGTTCATTCTAGATTTAGTGAACGTAACACATCAGAAAACCATCCAGAATTATCACTGCTACTGGCAACACTGCTCGAAGAATATCAAATATCAATCAGTATCACAGTTTTGAGACAAAACGGCGAATTCGAATGTTCATCCAAGATTATGTTGACGAAATAAGGCACATTTGATGCCATATTAGAATACAAAAATCTTGTAGTAGCTGGCAACACTGGTCATACAGAATAATATAAAGCTCAAAATCTAAGATTCAATGTAGAATAGATAATTCAAATATTCAAAAACGTTATAGTGCACCCAAAAGTGCACCTCAAATACAGTCCATTATTTCACATTCTGGCAACACTGGTCATGCAGATTTAATTAAAGTTCAATATCTACGACTCAGTCCGAGATACCCTATTCGAATGTTCAACTTACGATTAGTGCTAACGCAAGTGCAGCACATTATTTCAGATTGTAGCTAACACTTTCACATTACTGGCCGCACAGATTCAAATAAAACTTAAAATCTCTGATCATCTAGTGATCTCAACACACCATCACGGTAGCTCCAATTCTGATGGAAAAGGAAAGACGTGGTTTCGAGATGCTCTCAAGAAGGTTTTTACTTCAGAAGGATTTCAAGAAGTTTCTGTGCGTTTTAAGGCGTTTCAAGACGTTTGAGGAGGTATCAGGGAGTTCTGGAGGGCTTTCAATGATGTTTCTGTGAGTTTCGAGGAATTTCAAGGAGTTTTGGGAGATTTCAGGTAGTTCGGAAGCGTTTCAGGGGGCGTTTGAAAGTAGGTTTGGGAGAATTCAGGATGATTTCAAGTAGATTTAAGAAACATTTCAGAGAGATTTCAAGACTATCCAAGACGTTTTAGGAGTTTTGGGGGGTTTCAAGTGTTTTATCACAATATATCAGAAAAATGGTCGCAGTGATAAGTTACCTTACAAAAATGTGATTTCGGGCGGTTTCATGGCGGCTTGGACGTAGTATCCGAAGGTTTCAGGAAGCATTCAAGGAGGTTTTAAGGATCCTTCTGAGTGTTTCAACTCAGGATTTCAAGAGAGCATAATGGAGTTTCAGAAGGACTCAAAGCCATTCTAGGGGGAAATTGGAATCTAAAGAATTTTAAATCTTACTCGTAATACAGCGAGATATCACTAAAGCCTGCGCACTTTAGAATCGGTACACTTTCAACCGGCTGCCGCTCAAAAACGGTGTCACTTGGTAAAAAGTGTTGTTAGAAGCAATTGAAGCTTATCTATTGTAGTTTGTAGGAAAAATATAAAATTTGCTGTTTTTATATTATGAGATGAACTATTGATCCTAGTATTGGTCTGAATTCGTAAATAGTGCCAGTTTTCTCTGCACACATTGAGCAAAAACCAATCATTGTCAGATTCACGATTTGTGTAGGAATATATAACTACCAAACCCACCAATTACGCAGTATAGAATAGTTGTTGGTATTATGATTGTTGATTAAGGGATGTAAAATATTCCATGAGTGTTTTAAAATTTCCAATAAAGCTATGGTAAGCCTTTGAAGGGTTTTATGGAAAATCAAAGGCTTGCATAGATATTTAAGGTCAAAAAAGCTGTTTTCGCATCAACTTTAGTTCGGCAAATACGCATACGGGAAGGATACTATACGAATAGTGTTGGTATACAAGAAACCATTGATTTGATGCAGAACAATATAAATAATCGTGGCTCGAAAGCTGTATGGACTATTGCTGACGAAATTCTTTGGATGTGTTTTGATGGCGTGAAATATCTAACGATTTTTCAAATAAATCTGAATCTACTCAAAAGTTTTTTAATTGTGATCATAGAATCGCACCTATAGTTCCATAATCTATATGGTTTTCAGTGTTTTATTAATAAAAACAATCTTATTTTAGGCTTATTATGAGGAGTTAGCCTTATGACTGTTAATTTCCGACTACTGTGAGGAAAAACTGCTAATAATTCCGAAAATAATCCAGGTTTCGATATGAATTAAGTTGGGTCACTTGAATTAGGGAATTGTAGATCCAAAAAACGATCCCAGGAAATTTTTTCATAAAAAATTACTTTGAGTAAAATTATGTTTTAAATATAGCGTGAATGGACAATAAGGCTATCACGGCGTGTGTATGGGAAAGGTTTATAACAAAAAATTGGGCATCGCCAAATTTTTCGCTATTCAAAAATAGAGACTTCCAGCTTTCATTTGCACGGTCCCTCAAAAAAATCCACCGAGGGATCTCGAACAACTTTTTCAGAATACTGTTTTTCCCCATACAAAATGAACGGTTCCAAATTAATCCCTATTTCTACTTAACAAACATACCCAATTTTTGTATGAAAAAGTTCCCCCGATGGAATATTTCGATGTTGGGCTTGAATGAAAGCTAGTAGCGTCAACTTTCACGTAACGTAAAAATTAGCGATGCCTATTTTTTGTAATAAATTTCTTATACCAGACACACCGTGCTATAAGTTTATTATGGTCTTGTGAACCATATTTGTGAAGGGTTTAATGTCGTAACTTCTTTTGAGCATATATTTGATGAATATAATTTTGTTTCTTGTGGAAATATCAGCCCGTAAGCTGTGAAATTTGCAAATGTTGACGATCATTGGTTTGTGCAGAATAAAATGGCATGAATTTCAAAATCAGGTCAATATTTTTTCATATTTTTTTTTCGGATTTTTTCATATTTTTCCTACAAATTAAAATAAATAAGCTTCATTTGCTTCTTACAACATTTTTTTCTAGGTTAAACCGTTTTTGATCTGCAGCCGGTTGAAAGTGTACCGATTCTAAAGTGCGCAGGCTTTAGTTACGATTGCAGATTAGAGTTCAAACTTTAAACTTAAGAAATCGGATTTTTTACCCGCAGCCTACTGTGAGTTAGAGCTTACGTGCATGCAAAGAAAACCAAGACTTTGTGTGTGATACGGGATACGGGATTACGGGAACCTTATTTGTACGATGGTTCAAAAATTATCACGCATACAACCCTTCAACATAAATTCTCTTTAAACTTGTTTTACTTCACCGCTGCTCATTTCCTTCCAAACAGCATACATGTCACAGAATCGTACTCTAGCAGTGCTGCCAGCCACAGCTGGAGGAAACTTTTCGTCAAAGGAAAAGTTTACCGTAGGTCCACAGGGTGTTTCGTATGTTGGCCGTTTTCTAATGTTGCCGATTGTTCAGTTTGTGTAACCTCTGGTGAAGTTTTTTTTTTTGTGATAAGATTATTATGCACTTAAGCGGTGTTCCCAGCTCGTAAAGAAATATCTAACCATAAATCTGGGCCACTTCAGACTATGGTATTCTGGACGTTATTGTTCTATGTTTGTATTGAAATTTGTCATAGGTATACCTCTTGAGCAGTGTTGCCAGTTGTCAGAAAGAGGACACTTGGTGGTCATTTAAATCTTGTTGAACAAACGCGTTTTCTATATTGCAATGGATGTCCTGCCATTTGGCCCAACATCGTTTGGCCGATCGCCATTTGGCCGAATGCCGAATGACCGAATGGGTCTTTGGCCGAATGTCGTTTGACCGAATTAAGTTCAAAAGAATTCAGAGAAACTGTTGCACATTCTAGCCGGCAACAGAAACATTTCCTTGCTTTTAATCATAGACTATTGTTTATTGTTTAACCGTTCCAAATGAAGTTCGGCCAAACGGCGTGCGTCCAAATGACCCGGAACCATATGGGCAGTGAAGTAGTGTTGTCAGCATATATGAACCAACATGATCTGATCATAAAATTTTGAAAATCTATATATACTGGTACAATTTCAGGATTCTACTGATCACCGTGATCTGCTGAAGAAATATCCAAGATGGAGGATAACGTGCCTCTAGAGCCAGCCTTCTGATACATGAAACCAATTTTGAGAGAAAGAGAGAGAAACTTTTACAATCTTCAAAGAGAAACCTTTCCGAGCCTCTGGAAAATCTTTCATAGCTTCTGAGATTCCCAAGCTTCAGAGAGAAGCCGGTCAGATCTTCTGATTTTATGCAGAGTTCTTCCATGATTTTCAGATTGTCCGGAAGGTTTTTTTAAGCATACGAGGGATGTCATCCCAAACTACAAGGGAAGTTTTTCAGATATTCTGAAAGAAGCTTTTCCAATCTTCTAAGGTAAAACTTCCAGGGCTTCTAAGAGAAGACTTCCAAATTTACTCCTTGGCGAGCTTCTGAACGAAGTCTTTATGAGTTTCTAGAAGAGTCACTCGGACCTCTGAGAGAAGATTTTCAGATGTTATAATAAGAGCCTTTCCAAACTTCTGATACAAGCCTTCACAAACTTCTGGATGACGATTCTGAGAGAACTTTTTCCGAATTTCTAAGAAACCCCTTTCTGAGATTTGTTTAAAACTATTTGTAGCATCTGAGTGAAGCCTGAGAAGAGCTTCCGATATTTTTTTTTAGTTTCTCTGAGCTTCCGAGAGAGCTTTTCAGAGCTTTTTAGAGCAGTTTAGCCTAGATTTTCTGTACATATCAACCCTTTGGGTCCGGTGTTTGACGCAAGCGAGGTTGTACCAAAAGCGGTGACACAATCCAGTTGCAAACTACTTCTTAACTTCTGATAAAAGCTTTTCTGCGCATCTTACAGAAGCCTTTTTGAACTTCTGGGAGCTTATGTATGCCGCCGTCCAAAGGTACTCAAAGAAGCTAAATCTCTAAGAAGCTTCAATATGTTATGAGACAAGTTTTTCAGGACTTCTGAGAGAGGCTTTTGCAAGCATTAAAAAGAGGTCTTTCTGTGCTTTTGGAAGAAGCCTTTCTGAGCTTCTGAGGGAAGCCTTTTCCATTTACTGAAAGAAGCCTTCACGAGCATCAGAAAGAAACCTTTCTGAGCTTCAGAGATAAGCCTTTCTAAGCTTTTGAGAGAAGTCTTTCTTAGATTCGGAGGAAAACCTTTCTGAGCTTCTGAAAGAAAGAAAGAAGTTAGTCCGTATATTTTAACCCTCGAGCGATCGCGCTGTTGTATTTTGTACAACACGTTGAAAAAATCTCGCTCTTTATACTAAGCATTAGCGTGGTGCTGACGGTTTTGGCCAACCGCGCGAGTTACGGAAGGTTAAACCAGCTTTTCAGAGTTTGTGAGAGGAACCTTTCTAAGCATCTGACAAGAAACTTGTTCTATCTTCTGAGCGAATTATTTCCCAGCTTCTGTGACCTTTTCAGGAAAGTCAATTATAACACCCGAAAGAGGAATTCCGGAGATTCCTAGAGTGCATTGCTGAGCATTTGAGGATATCTTCTAAGCTTGTACGATAAACTTTTCTGAGCTTGTTAAAACGCTTCACAAAGATTAGTTCCACAACAATGAGAGAAACCATTACAAACTTTTGAAAGGAATCCATCTTAATTCCTGAAAAAAAACGCTCTACTGAGCATCTTACAGAAGCCTTTCCGAACTTCTGGGGTTTATGCATGCCGCCTTCCAAAGGTACTCAAAGAAGCTAAGTTTCTGAGAAACTTCAAAATCTTATGAGAGAACTCTTTTAGAGCTTCTGAGAGAGGCTTTTGTAAGCTTCAAACAGAAGTCTTTCTGAGCTTCTGACGTTAGCCATTTCCATCTACGGAGAGAACCTTTACGAGCATTTGAGAGATAAGCCTTTCTGAGATTTTGCGAGAAGTCTTCCCTAACTTTTGAGAGAAACCTTTCTGAGTTTCAGAGAAAAGTTAATGCGATTTTTTGAGAGAAGCTTTTCAGAGGTTGTGAGAGAAGCTTTTCCAAGCTTCTGGAAGAAACCTTTTCAAGCTTCTGAGAAAATCTTTTCCCATGAAGTGAAGGAACCTTTCCTAAGCTCTTGAGAGCATCTGAGAGAGGCCTTCTAGAGATTCTGAGGAGTGTATTTCCGAGCTTCTGATGATTTTCTCTATGTTTCTGAGCTTATTTGTGAGGCTTTCCAAAGCTTATGAAAGATACCTTTCCAAACTATTGAGAAAAGCCATTCCAAGCTTTTCAAAGAAATCATTCTCTACTTCTGGGAAAAAAGTTTTTCAAAGGTTCAATCAATGCACAATGGTCCACGAAACAGATTCACGAGGAAAGATGCATTCAGCGTCTTCAAATGATTTTCTAGATGAATATGGTCTTCTACAAAGTTGTTCCTAAAAATAAGACCCTCTTTTCAATATACATGAAAATTAGGGTGGTCCATATTTTCAAAGAAATTGGGAAGCAAACTTTTTTATTTGCTTGAATAACTATATACATTCTTCGGAATAGTTGTAGATCTATCAATTTCGAGCAAGTTTGCTGAAGACACTTTTTATGTAGCTTTAAAATTGACCGATCTAGAGGTATTTTGCTGAATAAGCTTAGGGTGGTTCAAGAAAAAACGGTTTTCTGGCGTTAACTTTTTCAGTTTCGATTTTTCATCAAAGCCGCCCAAGAAATACTTGTAGAGCATTTGAAGACGCGTCGTTTCGTGCGCTGAGATGGTCGATATCTCTTTTTGTTCAAAAGTTACAGGCATTTAAAAAAAAACATAGTTTTTAAAAAGGTGTTGTGACGGGTTGGGGCAAACATAAAAAATATCTTTTGCCCGCATTCAAAAGAAGAAATGTTGTTATGAAACATATCAAAAAATTAGAGGGGTGTTATTTTTGTAAATCAAGTGAGAAATACTTGAAAAGTGCCTATTTTTTCTAGAAAATCATCAATATCTTTTGAACGGAATGACGTAGCAACATTCTCAGGGCACGAAAATGTGCGTTTTTCAAAGCGGGCAAAAGATATTTTTTATGTTTGTCCCAACCCGTCACAACACCTTTTTAAAAAACTATGATGTTTTAAGAAAATGCCTGTAACTTTTGAACGAAAAGAGATATCGACCATCTCAGCGCACGAAACGACGCGTCTTCAAATGCCCTACAAGTGTTTCTTGGGCGACTTTGATGAAAAAACAAAACTGAAAAAGTTAACGCCAGGAAATTGTTTTTTCTTGAACCACCCTAAGCTTATTCAGCAAAATACCTCTAGATCGGTCAATTTTAAAGCTACATAAAAAGTGTCTTCAGCAAACTTGCTCGAAATTGATAGATCTACAGGGTGCGGCAGGAAAAAATGCGAAAAGTTCAAGGCACTATTACACGCTAAATATGGGATATATATGACTATTTTTTCATGACAGTGTATCAGTCAATGTCTATATTCTAGCACTGAAAAATAAAAATGAACACATTTGATGTTTAACATGTGACAATGTAGGCCTAATTAACGGATATCAATAAACTGCGCGCCCAATGGTCATTAAACAAAATGACTATAACAGTAACAAAATTAGCTCAAATTCGATGAACAACCAGACCACACTGATCCAGAGCCATGTAGTTTCACATAGCAGATGAAATAAGTATATATATTTGATGATATTGTAGAGAAAATCAAAAATTTTGTTTTATCAGATGCGAAATTTAGCGACCTGTGCGATTTTCTGCGGTTTGAAAATTCTGGTTGTCTTCATCTTCAGGCGCCGCCCTGTAAAGGTTAGTGACCAAAATGGGAAATTTTTTAATTAACTTTTCAGAAAACTAGCCTATTATAGATCATGGAACGTTGAAACATAGATTGGTTAATGTCAAATGGACGAAAATGTGGTTTGAAGTTGAAAAACACTTTCGCATTTTTTCCTGCCGCATACTGTACAACTATCCCGAAGAATATATATAGTTATTCTTGCAAATAAAAAAGTTTGGTTCCCAATTTCTTTGAAAATATGAACCACCCTAATTTTCATGTAAAAGAGGGCCTTATTTTTAGGAACAACTTTGTAGAAGACCATATTTGCCTAAAAACTCATTTGAAGGCGTTGAATGCATCTTTCCTCGTAAATCTCCCATTCCAAGCCTCTGGGAGAAATGCTTCTGGACTTCGGACAGAAACGTTTCCGACTTTTTTGGGAGAAGCTTTCCAATGCTAATAGATGAAGCCTTCTCAAGCTAGAGAAAGAAGTTTTTTTAATCTCTGAGAGAAGCCTTTTTAAGCTTCTGAGAGAAGCTTCTTTGAGCATCTTAGAAAAAACCTTTCGAGCTACTGAGAGAAAGCTCCCTAACGTAAGCAACAATCAATAAGATTTGGAAATGCTTTGTTATCGGTATAAAACCTAAGTGTTTTTATATTGGTTTTATGGTGGTTGTAAGGACCTCCTCGAATCTATTTACCCCAACAATTTTACTCAAAGAGGAGCCTTTCTATACTTTTGAAGTAAGCTTTTCAGATCATCTTAGATAAAGCTTTTAGCACTTCTGGGAGAAGTTTTCTCAAACGTCTAAGCGAAGCAGTTCAAAACTTTTGAGAGAAACTTCCTTGAAGTTTCCTTGGAAAGCCGCGCCAAATATCTACGAGCAGCTGTGGCAATCAATGATGAGCATCTGGGAGAAATCTTAGCAAGCTTCTATGGGAAACCTGTCCTAGATTTATATGGGAACTTCTAGAATCTTTTGAAAAAGAAACCTTCTCTAACCCTCTCAGATGAGCTTCTCGAAGCTTCGTAGTGAAGCTTCTCAAAGAAGCATTTCCAAATTTCTCAAAGAAGCTTTTCTATGCTTTTTGGAGAAGGTTTTTAAAACTTTTGAGAGGAGCTTTTCTAAGCTTTTGTGAGAAATTCACAGAGCTTCACTGAGAAGCTTTGTACAGCTTCTGAGAGAACCAATTTCACGCATCAGAGAAGAGCTTCTCCAAGCTTCTGGGACACTATCTTCAAGGTGTTCAGGTAAGACTGTTTTGAGTTTCAAGGAAAAACTTAACAGCGTTTCTGGGACATGCATTCCCAAGTGTCGGGAGCAGCCTTTGCAAGAGTTAAAGAGAAGCATTTCTGAGCATGTGGAAGATGTCCCGACTATCAATAATAGCTGAACAACAGCTTATTCATATTCTTATGCTCCTGCAATGCTTGAACTATAGCTGTCAAATTGCATCGTAATTCTATAACATACCGTGTAATGGGATTTACTTTACAAATTGATTTGAAATAGTTGCCTGCTTGACACAAACAGACATCTTCAGTGTAAAAATGCTGTTGATCTTCTATGCTTAGACGAGAAAAACGTCGTTTTCTGGTTCTGTTTCTAGCCATGATTTTGGAATAAATAGTATATAAATCAGACAGAAAGCTAATACAAATATTAACCCTTTGGAGCCGGAGGGGTCAAATATGACCCCAACATACGAACGGCTGTATAAATTCACACGTTTACTAAAACAGAACACTTTCTGCAGCAAAGTTGATGCAAATTGAGACCTGTATTAAGCAAAAATGGAAATATTTGTATTTGAGACTTGATTGACAACCTAGAACATCCTGAACACCATGATGTTTGGAGAAACGAAAAAATTGACATACCAGTTGATCTAAACGCTGAATTTGGATATGGGTTACGTTCATATGTATTCATTTAACTACCTTGGAGTTCAGAACTTCAGGTCTACACTCGTAACAGTAGCCATCTGATATATTGAGAAACATTGCATAATCAACCGTGGTTATTGGACCACCTTGAAATCCACTGGAAATAATTAAAAACCTTTGAGACATTTAGGGTCGTCCCAACTGTTCGGAAGTGTAGCTCTCGACAGTAACTACACTCGTAGACTTTAGGATCTAAACTCAAGAACAGTTTAGATGATCTAGAATATCCCGACTGATACGATACTGTCTGTTGAACATCATATATAATGTGGCTTTATATAAGGGCCTGTCCATAAACTACGTAGACTCTCAGGGGAGGGGGGGGGGGGGCTGGCCAAAATCTACGCTCCATACAAATTTCGAAAATTTTGTATGGACAAAAGTCTACGAGGGGGGAGGGGGGGTTCTGAGATGGCCAAAAATGAGTCTACGTAGTTTATGGACAGCGCCTAATGAAAGAAGTTATCTTAATACCGGTAGACTTTAGTATCTAATCTCAAGAACAGTTTGGATGACCTAAAATTTCCCGATTGGTCTGATACTGTCTATTGAACTTTCAGACGACCTCCTGGACATGGTAGATTACAAATTGTAGCTTTGTATAATAAAAGAAGTTACCATTATACCCGTAGACTTTGGGAAAAACTCAAGAACAGTTTGGGTAATCTAGGATATTCCGATTGATCTGATACTGTCTATAGAACTCTTGGAAGACTTACTGGACATGATAGATTACAAATTGTAGCTTTGTATAGTGAAAGAAGTTACCTTTATACTCGTAGACTTTAGTATCTAAACTCAAGAACAGTTTGGATGACCTAGGATATCCCGACTGATTTGATACTGTCTGTTGAACGGAGGACTTACTGGACATAATAGATTACAAATCGTAGCCTTGTGCAATGAAAGAAATTACCGTTACGCCGGTAGACTTTGCGATCTAAACCCAAGAACAATTTGGATGACCTAGAAAAAATATTCTGCAAATATTCTACCCCTTTTATGATATTGAGCACCAAAACCACAGAAATACGTGGAAAAAACTCCATAATAACGCTTGAAAACATTCCTGATTCAAAGGATTAACAGTAAAATGATAAAAATGGGTCAGGAATTCAATCCAGGACCTTCTGTGCATAAATCAGAAGCGCTAGTCATAAGAAAATCCATCGTCACTTTAAAAAAAGTGGGTTTGGTAGATAAGCCTTAGTACATGTTCGTTATTATTCTACAAAATATAACAAATACTACCAAAAACCCTGAAAGTCCCACTTATTTCCAACTTTCTCCACTGACCTAATACCCCACAGAACTCGACCCAGACTTCTCCCGAGAACCCTGTCTAATCTCGCTCCAACCGTAATTTATCGACCGGCATTCCTGCCTCACCACCAAGATCATTTTTAGGCCAACGCGGCGTTGATCGGAGTCACCTGTCAATAATCCCCACCGAATTTTTCACACCTATTTTCCTTTCATCACCGCTGCTGCTGCGCCTTACCATGCAGAGCTCGTTATCTCCCCATGGAGTTCCCATTCTCATTCTGATGGTGAACGTCAGACCAATAGAAGAACAAAGAACCTCATTTCTCAAACGACGACGACGATACGCATGAAATTATTAATCTATTCTTTCACTTTCCTTTTGGGGGCGATCGTTTGGGAATGGTATTTATAGATACCTATAGGTAGGTATCTATACAGAAATTCCCCCAGACTGCGCGGGGAACAACGACGACGCAGTTGGCAGCTAATGACGATGATTCACATCTCTCCCGCGTGCTGGATTAATACCTAGTACTGGAAGAGCGAGCCGTGTCTCACCCGGAGCGGGGAGACGGCGTAATTTTCCACTTGTCGTCGTGCACGCAGCTGAAGCTGAAAAAACAACGCGCGCGATCGTTATCAATTAACCCGAACGATGCAATTAACGTTCCTCGGCGACGACTAAGACACTATACGAAGGGAAGGAATTCCAATCGATTCGGGAAGAATTCCTCGCTTTAATTCGACCCACATTCTATTCTTGGATCGAATCGAGAATCAATGCCAACACCCAGGACTGCGAACCGCGGTTGCGACAATTGATTCGACCTTCCCAATTCCCCTGTGGCCAAAAATGAAACCATCTATCGTTCGAGCGATCGATCGATCGATTGATCCGGTTGCGGCGTGCGAGATCAATAACACTGATTGATCTCGGTGTCGGCTTTTGTTCTCGTCCGGCGCGGCGGCGTAGATATGTGCCCTCCTGCAATAGCACCTAAGAAACGTGACTTCAAAAAGTCATTCAGGGTGGTCTATTGCGCTCGCGCTGATGTGTTACTGGGCTACCGCGAGAGACGTACTGTCGTCTACGATCGGTCGGCAATCTATGTAACACATCACCTCTCCGCCGTCGTCGTCCGGATTGGTCGAGATGATGATCGATATCTTTGAACTACCGCAGGGCACTTCGCCCGTCCGTCCGCTCGTCCATACGAGGTCCGCCGCGTGCGTTCGTTCGATTCTTTAATGTTTATAGAGTGTAAATGAGGTTGCGGCAAGTCACTAGGCGATCACGATCGACCGTTTCGGTACGGTATTGCACTGTTCTACACAACTACTACTGTGCAGAACAATCACGGTGGCATACCAAATGCAGCTAAAGCAAAGGTTCAGCAGCTAGCGGTTCCGCGACTGGACTATTAATATCAATAAAGCTAGATTGCAATCGCGTACGGGCGGAGGAGGGCGGCATATGGAGCGTAGGAAATTCTTCAAGCCATTTGCGCGATCACAATGCAATTGCCTCAAAACACTTTTGGAGCACGGTGTGGAGTTGTAGAATGGTACACGGGTTGCGGTATTGGAACTTAGTTTCATAAATGGCTGTAAATCACTATTTCAAAAACGGATTCTTCTCGTTTTGTGCAACTCAATTGTTAGCAAGCTGATTGGGTGGTAGGTACTTGAAAATAACCTGAATCATGGATGTGCATGTTTACTATACTTACACATAGATTCTGGGTAAGATTTTTCTAGAGAGTATACATGAGATGTCAGGCTTCTAGATATGGGACCATTCATAAACCACGTAGACTTTTTGGGGGGAGGGGGGGTCTGGCCAAAGTCTACGCTATATACAAATTTCAAAATTTTTGTGTATGGACGAAAGTCTACGAGGGGGAGGGGGGTCTGAGATGGCCAAAATTTGGTCTACGTGGTTTGTGAACAGCCCCTATTTGGAACGGATCCGGAGAATCTCTCCGAAGAATCTGGAGAATCTTTCCGGAGGATCCAAAGAATCTCTCCGGATGTTTCAAAGAATCTCTCCGGATGTTTCAAAGAATCTCTCCAGATATTCCGGAGAATCTCTACGGAGGTTCCGGAGAATGTCTCCGGAGATTCCGGAGAATCTCTCCCGGAGGTACTGGAGAATCTCTCCGAGGGATTCCGGAGAATCCCTTCCGGTGGATCCGGAGAATCTCTCCCGGAAGATCTGGAGAATCTATCCCGGAGGATCCGGAGAAACTCTCCCGGAGGATCCGGAGAAACTCTCCCGGAGGATCCGGAGAAACTCTCCCGGAGGATCCGGAGAAACTCTCCCGGAGGATCCGGAGAAACTCTCCCGGAGGATCCGGAGAAACTCTCCCGGAGGATCCGGAGAAACTCTCCCGGAGGATCCGGAGAAACTCTCCCGGAGGATCCGGAGAAACTCTCCCGGAGGATCCGGAGAAACTCTCCCGGAGGATCCGGAGAAACTCTACCGGAGGATCCGGAGAAACTCTCCCGGAGGATCCGGAGAAACTCTCCCGGAGGATCCGGAGAAACTCTCCCGGAGGATCCGGAGAAACTCTCCCGGAGGATCCGGAGAAACTCTCCCGGAGGATCCGGAGAAACTCTCCCGGAGGATCCGGAGAAACTCTCCCGGAGGATCCGGAGAAACTCTCCCGGAGGATCCGGAGAAACTCTCCCGGAGGATCCGGAGAAACTCTCCCGGAGGATCCGGAGAAACTCTCCCGGAGGATCCGGAGAAACTCTCCCGGAGGATCCGGAGAAACTCTCCCGGAGGATCCGGAGAAACTCTCCCGGAGGATCCGGAGAAACTCTCCCGGAGGATCCGGAGAAACTCTCCCGGAGGATCCGGAGAAACTCTCCCGGAGGATCCGGAGAATCTCTCCCGGAGGATCCGGAGAATCTCTCCCGGAGGATCCGGAGAATCTCTCCCGGAGGATCCGGAGAATCTCTCCCGGAGGATCCGGAGAATCTCTCCCGGAGGATCCGGAGAATCTCTCCCGGAGGATCCGGAGAATCTCTCCCGGAGGATCCGGAGAATCTCTCCCGGAGGATCCGGAGAATCTCTCCCGGAGGATCCGGAGAATCTCTCCCGGAGGATCCGGAGAATCTCTCCCGGAGGATCCGGAGAATCTCTCCCGGAGGATCCGGAGAATCTCTCCCGGAGGATCCGGAGAATCTCTCCCGGAGGATCCGGAGAATCTCTCCCGGAGGATCCGGAGAATCTCTCCCGGAGGATCCGGAGAATCTCTCCCGGAGGATCCGGAGAATCTCTCCCGGAGGATCCGGAGAATCTCTCCCGGAGGATCCGGAGAATCTCTCCCGGAGGATCCGGAGAATCTCTCCCGGAGGATCCGGAGAATCTCTCCCGGAGGATCCGGAGAATCTCTCCCGGAGGATCCGGAGAATCTCTCCCGGAGGATCCGGAGAATCTCTCCCGGAGGATCCGGAGAATCTCTCCCGGAGGATCCGGAGAATCTCTCCCGGAGGATCCGGAGAATCTCTCCCGGAGGATCCGGAGAATCTCTCCCGGAGGATCCGGAGAATCTCTCCCGGAGGATCCGGAGAATCTCTCCCGGAGGATCCGGAGAATCTCTCCCGGAGGATCCGGAGAATCTCTCCCGGAGGATCCGGAGAATCTCTCCCGGAGGATCCGGAGAATCTCTCCCGGAGGATCCGGAGAATCTCTCCCGGAGGATCCGGAGAATCTCTCCCGGAGGATCCGGAGAATCTCTCCCGGAGGATCCGGAGAATCTCTCCCGGAGGATCCGGAGAATCTCTCCCGGAGGATCCGGAGAATCTCTCCCGGAGGATCCGGAGAATCTCTCCCGGAGGATCCGGAGAATCTCTCCCGGAGGATCCGGAGAATCTCTCCCGGAGGATCCGGAGAATCTCTCCCGGAGGATCCGGAGAATCTCTCCCGGAGGATCCGGAGAATCTCTCCCGGAGGATCCGGAGAATCTCTCCCGGAGGATCCGGAGAATCTCTCCCGGAGGATCCGGAGAATCTCTCCCGGAGGATCCGGAGAATCTCTCCCAGAGGATCCGGAGAATCTCTCCGGAGAATCCGGGGAAACTCTTCGAAGAATCCAGGAATCTTTCCGGAGAATCCGGGGAATCTCTCCAGAGAATCCGGGGAATCTCTCCGGAGAATCCAGCGAATCTCTCCCGGAGAATCCGGCGAATCTCTCCGGAGAATCCGGTGAATTTCTCTGGAGAATCCGGCGAATCTCTCCGGAGAATCCGGGAATCTTTCCGAAGAATCCAGGAATCTTTCCGGAGAATCCGGAAAATCGTTCCGGAGAATCCAAGGAATCTCTCCGGAAAATCCGAGGAATCTCTCCGGAGAATCCGGGGAATCACTCCGGATAATCTCTGCGGAGAATTTGGAGAATCCCTCCGGAAGCTACGAAGAATCTCTCCGGAGAGTCCGGAGAATCTCTGTGGAGAATCCGGTTTGTTATCGAAAGTTAGGGTCAAAGTGAGTATCGTTAGGCATTAGCCATCCTGAAATTGCGCGACACTGTCGCCTACTGATAATCTCCGTCAGAGCTTCCAAACAGCATCATTTAAAATCGCTCTCGGCTACCGTATCCCATTAGAAAATTAAAAAAATAAGCAACTTTTCTCTTATCACACTTCTCAACGGTCCTGTTTTTATAACCCTGTATAATCTCGATCGGTGGGAGCCGTTTGTTTACTGCACCCTCACAAGGCATCTATCAAGACACGGCTCATAAAAACCCTTTGAAGTCTGCCGCCGGCCACCGTGATAGCGGACCGCTCGCTGAGGCTGCTAGTAGCAAATAGTGCACCAACTACACAACCTGCCGGGAAGTTTCCCTGTGCTGCGAAAGCCTTGCCTTCGGGTTGTTTGCATTTGCCTGCCTTCTTGCGCGTAAACACAAACAGTCAAAGTGCAACCCGTTGTCAATCGGGGCAGCCGTGCAAACATAACCTCCACACGAGTGCGCCCGAGCTTAATTGATTAATTACTTTTCAAGGTTAGCCACACTAACTGACGGCGCGGCGAGACGAGCTCGACGAATGTCAAGTATCAAACCGTGCGCCGATCAGTTTCAGCCAAGGAAATGTCCTTTGTGCTGGAAGCCGCTGCACTACGACGTCGTCGTCGCTACTACGCCGTTGAGATTAAGTTTTCCCGGAATTAGTTGCAGCCAGCGCCATTGGAGTAATGGAATGCACGTGTCGAGTTGATTTAAGGGGCACTCCTCAAATCAATGAAGACCAAGAACCGCGCTTTCGGACAGTAGCTACGTCACGCTATCGGACTTGATTCCGGGTCGAGGAGATACATGGAACACTGTCGTCTTCGATCGAGACAGTTTCATCGATCGAGTTTTCTTATCTGAAACGACTTTATTCGAAAAACAACCATTATCGTCTTCGTTCACCGACGAATGGAGACGACGGCGACATTTGCTAAATGTCGTCACAGAACAAACCCGTTACAGCCGCCAGTCAGTGCCGTTGTTGGATGGAATCGTTTCAGATGGTCCATTACCATGAAGCAGCGTGTGTTGGGCATTAAAAGGAGAATATTGTTTATTAATCTGTCCAAAAATATTGATTCCGCATTAACCATACGAGCGAGTAAGAGGCGCCACTCAGTATCAGTGGCTGGCGCTCCGACAAATTTTATTGGTTTGATGTGACTTGTTTCGTTTCGGCAAAAAATATTGTTGAGTAAAATTTTAACGATCTTGTTGACCTGGAACCAGTGCTGGAAACTTTCACCGTTCATCTGATTTATTTTGAACGGGAACAAGCAAATCAGTCATATTTTCTGCAAATCTTTATACATTTTTTAATCAAGCAGAGTGATCCTGCGATTTGGTGAGTTCGTTCCTGTTTAGCTTTTAAAAACTTCGATGCCTGAACGTTCAGCAAACGTATCTTGTGAAAAAAAAACAATATACATACAATGAGGGGATGTTGAGTAGAAGACTCGACTGTGTAGAATGCTGCCAGAAATCGAATGCTAGTGACCGGTATCCAGCTCAACAGGCAGCGGTAAAGAGTTGCCAGAGCAGACGAGAAACAAACCCACCGCAGTAAGAAACCAGCAGCGCGAAGAGAGTGTTATTGTTAAAACGCAGCAAATTATGAATCGGAACGATATGCGGAGGTTTTATGCAATTGCCACTGGTGCGCTACACGAGACTGTGTCAGTATTCGCCAAGCACAATGACCGAAATGGGAAATTGTTAACAAACAAAACAATGGCGACAGCAAAGTGGAAAAAACACTACGAAGATTTGTTAAATGGTAACATCAAGAAACAGAATTAGCACAGTTGATGGCGGTCAAGCAGTGAAACCACCAACACTGGATTGGGTTGAAAGTGTTATTGAGAAGCTGAAAAACAGCAAGGATGCTGGGAAGGGTGCGATCTCTCTAGCCGTTTCATATAAAAACCCATTAGAGACATATACATGCCAGAGTTGATAAATGTCACGAAAATGTCAAACGTACGGAAATTTGCACCGAAAATCACGACTTTTCTATGAAATTCCATGACATTCCATTCCTAATTACCGCAATTTCTTTTACAATTATTGACGAAGTTTTCAGAAGAAATTTTAACGGATGCCCTTGTTTTTTTTTTGAGGATCTGACCACGTGTGATGGTTAAAGCACGAGACTATCACGCCGAGGACCTTGGATCGAAACCCTTTCCCGACACTCTCACAAAACGTGAGTTCTTCCTTTGAAAGAGAAATAAAACCGTGGGTGCCACGGTGAACTAACACCAAGTTAAAAATCTTGTTATAAAGATAAAAAAAAATGGTTTTATGTTGGCGAAATTCTTTTTTCTTGCGTTACTCATGAAGAAACCTTTGGCTATATTGTCTGAGTAATTTGAAAAATAAAATCTCACAGTTTCATTGAATGGATTTTTGAGTAGATATCTATGAAAATTGTGGCGAATATTTTCATCGAAACGTTTAAAAAGATTTCAGGATATTCTCAAGTTTTTTTTTTCTGCTGTTAAATCTCGTAAAAAAATCGAAAAGGAATCTCAGGAATAAGTGTGTTGGGAATGCTTAAAATGTAAAAATATGAAAGATTTTCCAGACATCCGCCCAAAAATTTGGCCAGCAATGATTCTACGAATAGTGCAATTCGTAGAATCATTGCTGGCCAAATTCTTGGACGGATGTCCGGAAAATCTTTCATTTTTTTACATTTTAAGCATTCCCAACTTCTGAGATTCCTTTTCGATTTTTTTGACGAGATTAAAACAGCAGCACGATTTCGGTAGTTTTGGTAATCGATTTTACTTTCAAAAACGTGTTGAACGAGCATTGCCAAACGAGCCTAGTGTTCAGAAATTTCTAATTTCGCCAAAGAATCACCGAACTCGGTAATCAAACCTAATTGTAAAGGGTATAACAATACTTCGAATGCTGAATTTGTTTTGAAATGCCTTGAAAATTTATTGGATGAATTTTTGATGAAAATTATGTAGAAATTCATAGAAAGTGAAATGGAAAATCTATAAAAGAAGTTCTCAAACATTATTTTTTATATTTTTGCGGTTTTCCCCTCATAATAAAAAAAAGAATTTGTGGAAAGAAGTCAGGAATATTTATTAAACAATTAAAACAGATTTTCTGAAATATTTCTTGGTGTATCCCTTGTGAAAATTGCTGAGTAATTACAGAACAAAAAAAAAGTTTTTGATGAAATTCTCAAAAAAAAAAACAAAAATATTTTCGGTTTGATTGTTTGTGAAAATTTTAGGAAAAGTTATTAACTTTTCAGTATAGTTTCCAATCTGGAAATTCATTTTCAGGGAATTAGAAATGTTAATAGTTTTTGTTTTCATTATGCTTCGTAAATGCAGGAGTCGTTTTGGAAACCGTAAAAACCGCGCCAAGCTATTTGAAATCCGAACCAAAGAGTGTCTACTTTTTTACGAGAAACTTTGAAATAATTTAAAATGAACATTGTGGGAGAAATTCCACAGTAGGTCCCAAAAGATCTTCCGACAGAATTTCATGACCATTTTTAGAAACTTTTTAAGAAATTCTAGGAATTACTTCTGGAGAAACTTGTTTTGTGATGATACAAATAGAGCAATTCTAGTGCAATTTCATAATTAAATCGGTAATGTTGTTACTTCGGGCGATTTTTATAATGGCTGTATATTTGTTCGAAACTTTTCGACATCCCAGCTTGCAATATTATTTTCAGAAATATTTTCTGATTTTCTTTTTTCGAGCCATACACCCATTATGCGTAGAACGGTAGTATAGGCACTTGATAGTAGATATTTAGGGTCTTGTACCATTTGGGCAGGTGTACCTATTTTGGGCACTTGCCGCTATAACTAAGTAAATTTCAAACGGATTGATTTGAATTTTACAACTCTATACAAAACCTCAAATCCATCGGTTTGACCGCTTTAATGCGTGTAATGCATTTCCGTCGTACATCGTACAATCATTAATAATGTCAAGAAGAATGGTAAAAATAGTCGATTTTACCATTTTCCAGTAGTCTTCCAATTAATGGTTGTGTATGTGTAGACTTTACAAGACTGGACTAGAGAAATCTTCAAGATATTGCTTCAGAAATTGCTTCTAAGCACAGGATATACTCCGAAACTCAAGACTCCTCTAAGAATACCCAAGCAACCAAAAGTTTGGATTCCACTTTAAGAATGAACTCAGAAGTTCAAGTTTGGTTCAATTCCCCTTTCCTTGAACTTAATTCTCAAAAAAAAGTTAGTTATGTATTGTTTATGAACTTGGAAGTACATGTACAAGCTTTTGACTTCTCTTCAAAACGACATTAAAGTCTAAAAGAGGTTCAGAAAAAACTTACTTTGAACTTTAGAGCAGAGTTCAATTAAAATTTAACCGAACTCATGCTGAACTTTTGCGTGCCTCTAAAGCACAAAAAAAGTTCAGTTGGACATATTCCAACAACTTGAAAAGTTCCGTTTCGAACTTGTTTTGAACTTACTACTCAAAGTTCAGATAAATATTAACCGTACCAAAAGTGAACTTCACCTGAACTTCGGCAACAGTGGAGCTCGGGAGAAGTTCTCATTCAAATAAATCACTCGGAAATCGAGCTCAGCAGCCACAGCTTGTGTTAATTTCACAAGTACACTTTGTTTCACTATACTCACTGCTAATACTGCTAATTTGTCAGCTACCCTTGAACAATGTGGCAAACATGCATTTGAACTTTCAATTGAAGCTCAGTCATGTGAAAATGACCCGTAACAACGTCGTTGCGTCGAAGAAAGTGGTGGTTTAAGTGACAGATGAAGCTTGTAATTTTGAAGGGAGCTCTCATTCGCGTCATTTTTTGTTCTTTTTTTGTTTCTACGAGGTAGGTCCCTGCTTCAGAGATTTCTCCAAAAACTCAGAAATTTCTCTAGATGTATCTCCAGCAATTTATGCAAATACTCACTCAGATGTTTTTTTTTTCTGAATGTCGGGATTTTATCTAGGATTTTATCAAGGAATTTCTTCAGGATTCTTCCTCTGGGGTTTTTTTTTGGAGATTCCTTCATTCCTCCGGGATTGCTCCAGGACTTCATTCAGTGGTTCCCCAGGAGTTCATCCAAAATAACTCTAGACTCTTTCGGAAGTTTTTCTCGAGATTACACTTGAAATCTGTGGATGTATTTTTAAAGGAATTGATGGAGGCATCTGTGGAAGAGCTTCCAGAAATTGAAAATCATACTGGATAAGTTCCTAGAAGTACTTCTAACAGAATTGTTGGAAGCAACTTCTCGGGAAGAACTTCTGGAGGATTCCCTGGTGGAATCGTAGAAGAAACTCCTGGCGAACTTCATGGAGGACCCCTTAGAGAAGCTTCTGGAAAATTACTGGATGAATTTTTAAAGGAATTTAGGAACGAATTGCCAGAGAAACCTTTAATTTCTAAAAATTTATCTGGAATAACGCCTGAAAGAATTTCTGAAGCAATTTGGAGAGAATACCCTGGATAAATTCGTGGAGAAATTTGTGATGGTATTTTGGAAACATCTCTTGATGTGCTCCCTGGTGGAATCGTAGGAGGCATTTCTGAAGGACCTCATGGAGGAATCTCTGGAGAAGCTTCTGGAAATGCTAGTTAATAAAAAAAAATCTTGGAACCAAATTCCTTGTGAAACTTCTATAGAAATGCCGAGAAAAATCCTTTGAAAAATTCGTAAAGGGATTCCTGTAAAAAAAGATCTGGAGCAACACCTGGAAGTATTCTTGAAGTGAGTGTAGAATTAGCATTTAAGTTAAAATACACATAAATAAAAACAAAAAAAAAATATTCTTGAAGCAATTCGGAGAGAAAACTCTGGATGAATCTAGGGGATTAATTCCGGGAAATTCCAAGAGGAATATTTGCAGTAACTTCCAGAAAACTCTGTAGTTCAAGCTCTATAAGAGTTTCTGGATGAATTTTCGGAAGAATCTCGGAAGGAATAATTCCTAGAAACTTCTGTACAAACTTCAGGAGGAATCTCTGGAAGACTTCCTATAGGGATATTTGAAAAAAGGATATCTGGAGTAACACCTGAAACAAATTTTGAAGAAGTTCGAAGAGAAAACTCTGAATGAATCTGTGGCAAGTATTTGTGGTGGTATTTTTAAGAGTCTCTTTATTTCCAGTTCCTAGACGAATTTTTGGAGAAATTCTGAATAATATCTAGAAAAACTTCTTTAAGGATTCATGATGAAATTTTGTAGGAACTCCTGAGGGACTTCTTCATGGAAGTTGCAGAAAAGTAGCTGGAGGAAAGGCTCAGGATCTCTGGAAGAATTCCTGAGAGAATCATTGGAATGAAATGTCTTAGAGGTAACTGTAGAGAATTCATGGAGAAATTCCTAAAGGAAATGTGGTGACATTCTTGGAAGAATTTCTGGGTAAGTGGCTAGAAGTATTTTTAAAAGAATTCATGGAGTGTTCCCTGGTGGAATCATAGGAGGTGCTCTAGAATCTCTAGAGAAGCTTCTGAAGGAATTGTTAGATGAATTCATAAAGATTATTATTGAAAATTCTTGAAAGGATTTCTGAAAAAAAAAAAAATATCTGAAGTAACACCTCGAAGTATTCTTGAAGCACTTCGGAAAACTGGATGAAACCACGGAGGAATTCCTAGAGGAATCGTGGTGGTTTTTTTTTTGGAGGAATCTCTGGATGAGTGTCTTGAAAAATGTGTGTAGGAATTCCTGATTGCATCTCTGAAGGAACTGCGGGGGGAATTACTGAGGAAATGTTTGAAGTAACTCCCAGAAAACTCCGTAGTTCAAGCTGCAGAGGGTATTTGGTAGAATCTTTGGAAGAACTTCGGAAGGAACAATTCCTAGAAACTTCTGTACAAACTCTGGAAGTATATCTGGAGTAACATCGGAAGTAATTTTTGCAGAAATTTCGAAAGAAAACTCTAAATCACTTGATCTCGAGTTCTTAGACGAGTTTTTGGAGGAGTTCCTAATAATATCTAGAAACACTTCTTGCAGGATTCATAATGATTTTTTTATAGGAGCTCCTGGAGGACTTCGTTGTGGAAGTTGTAGAAAAGTGGCTGGAGAAGCGGCTCAGGATCTCTGGCAGGATTCCTGAGATAATCTTTGGAGTAATTCCAAAAAAAATGTGATTCCAGCAACCATCAAATAAATTTTTGAGCATTTTTTATGATTCACAGAAGAAATTATCGAAGAAATCTCTGGAAGATATCTGGGAGGAATCTGTGGAGGAGGCTCAGAAAGAATATATTAACTTGACTAAGTTATAGTGGAAAGTGCCCAAATGGTCTCAGAACCTTCTGATGAATCTAAGCTTCTTCACTTCTTACACCTAAATTGAATCCAATAATCACATTACCCTAAATTAAACCGCTCGGCCTTTCTTTAAGATGAAGTTCAAGAGCCATCATCGACAGCGTAACAAAGAAACGTTCCACTCACGCCGCACAAGGCAGCCGACTTGTGCCAATTTAAATTCAAATCAACAGCGCGTTCGGAAACAACAGTTAGCTCACCCTAAAGTTCCCAGATCGTTCAACAGGTATAGAGGTACGCGGAGTGTTTATACACATTGCACCAAAGTACCTATCGCTGCCGCCGCCCAAAAACAATTCCCAATCGACCCAATCAATCGATGCGCGTACTTCAAGTTTGGACAAACAAAGCGCTCTATTACATGCGTTTCTCCAATGCCATCGCGCCGGCCCAAAATAAACAATCTATCGTGAGAATCGTTTAGCCTCACCTCCACGCAATCCAAGAACCATCTTCAGTGCGGTGGAGATGTTTAGAAGACTTCGGTATAGGTACCGCTGCAAAGGCTCCACCAACCACCAAACTTTCAGTTCTGAAGTGCCGTCGAATGAGGTAACATCGATCAGCTGAGTTCTTTCCACAAAAAAAAAAACGGTGGAGAATGTTTTCCCTGAATCTGCATAAACGGTGCTTTCTAATCTAGGCGTGGAAAGTTTAAAAAATAAAACTATGAAGTTATAACATCTTTGGGAAGGAAGAAAGAAATTCACTAACTAACTCAGCAGGTGGATGAAGCGCAGAAATTATAAAAAGCGACAGAAAAAAGACAATCAGTTTTCCCCCCTTTTTACGGTGCTCAGATAATGAAGTGCCTAACTGATTGACTGGTTACTTGCCCTTCCCATCGGCATCTGATTAGTATTCATTGAAGTCCAAACCAGACAGAGGGGGACTAGAAAGCCTGCGTAGAGCGTATAGAACAACTTCCAATAGCGAGACTTTGTTGATCAAGTGGCGACAACGGTTCAAACTACGCCAAGCGACAAGTACCGTTTCTTTCCTCAATGCCCGGGTTCCCCTGGGCATGTGGGGAAGCATGACTCCTTCTGCCCAATTACCACCGAGACTTGGTGGTAACAAGACCCTGTACCCAGTCAGTCAGTCAGTGTGACGAAGAAGAATCGGCACGACGACGACGTCGATGTCGACGACACGATCAGGCGCGGCGATAATTACGCCTTATTAAGCGATCATCGATCGGTGGACTTGGACCCCGATCGAATCGATTGGCTATTTTCGAGCGCTTTTTTTGTTTTGCTGCGCCGCAAACGGACCTCTTCCGCACTGGCCATCATGTGGATCTTTCCCGCGAATCGGTGGTGTGCCGGTGCGGCGGTGGTTGCCCCACTATTTAGTGTAATGGTGAGTGTGGTCAACTGACTGACTGGCAAGGTGAGCTGCAGGTCCATGTTTGGGTGTGTCGGCCGGCCGGGCCGGTCGTTGTCGTGCTGCTGCTCTTCACCGTTGTCATCATTGGAGTGGTGATGACCGACGACGGTGCGTTGATGTTCGGACGGACTGGAGAAAGGTTGATGATCGACAAGTTCATGATCATGATCAACGAATCAGGCTAAGGTGTGAGGTGCGCAAGGTGGCAGAAAAGGATGTTCGTTTTTATTTTTTGCAACAGCGAATCAAATCGTGAGATATTATTTAAAGTGAAATTTGTCACGTTATTGAATGTACGTTTACCATATCAGAGTTGCATCACGTGAAATGAAATTCACAAGAACGTCAATGTTTCAACGTTTTGTCTTACCAATTGTTGAAAAGATGTTGCGGATACGTACCTAAAAGTAAAGAAAAAGAAACTGTCAGTCACGATGAAAAGACAACTAAATATCAGACATAGATTTTAAGTTATAACGTGAACAATTTTCAATGATTCGATGGAAAAATACTCGATAAGAAGTCGCAAAAGCACATCAAAATCTCACTTACGCTGACTCCATTTAGGTCATGAATCGGGAGTACACAAATAGATGTTTTATCATAATGGATTCCCTACTTTACATTCAGCCCTGAGCACCCACGGTGGTGCAGACGCCAAATTGTTAGATCTCCATCCAGGGTGATTGCCCGCCATATCGCCTTGATTTACGGCCAGGTCAAATTTCTGACGGTTTCCTTTATTTCCGAATTGATGCTGCGCTGTCATGAGCCTCTGTGGCCTAAGCCTGCCTCTGCTGCGATGTCCTGCTGGTTTCTAATCCAACGCTTGCTTGAAGATATCGTTCCCGCCCCTGTCTAGAGTGTGACCGACCCAGCTCCACTTTTGCTCCCGAATTTCTGTCGCTATCGGCTTTCGATGACATCGACCATGGAGCTCCACGTTGGAGATCCAGTTTTGAGGCCATCATGCACGAATTATATACCGCAGGCATCTATTGATGAAGACCTGCAGCCGTTGAGTGTTCTCCGCTGATACACACCAGGTTTTACTGGCGTACAGTAGCACAGATTTCACGTTTGAGTTGAAAATTCGGATTTTAGTGCGATGACTAATCTGACTCCTTTTCCATATACTTCTTAAACTTGCAAGATCAGCCCTCGCCTTCATGATCCATGCATCTATGTCGACCATGGTGCCACCATCGGCCGTCATTTGGCTACCGAGACAGTGGAACTGCTTGCCCAGCTACCATAAAGCTGAAAGAGTTGACCGTGTTTGCATCTACCGATTTTGGTGTTGTTGACAAGCGATTGGCAAAATCATCGAGCTTGCTCTGCATATCAGAGCATTGTTGAACTAGGAGAGACAGACCTATCGTCAGTCAATTCGAAGTCATTTAGTTACTCCATGATAATGGGCTGCCACCACAACCCACGATTTGGTTCACGATCAATCGCACCTACCAGGATTTCTCCGATTACGATGAGGAACAGTACCGGTGATAGTATTTATCCTTGCCCTTCTCCAGCGACGGCCCGGATGGGTTCAGACAAGGCACCATTGTGCAGTACTCTGCACGAAAATGACCCGTACTGTGCTTGAATGAGGCCGATGATTACGCTACCTACATTGTAAATCGGTTGAGTTTATTATCTTAACATTTTTTTCTAAGGTTTTAAAGGGGTTTAACCCTTTCAGGACGGTTGGGTCATTTGCACCTCGCTGACGCATTCTACAGCGGCGAGGTTGGTGAAAAAAGTCGTCCCGAAGGGGTTAAGGAAGGTAAGTGTCTTGAAAATTTTAAAATTAAATAATGCGAGATTTCAGAGGAGTTGGTTTCAAGTAAGTTTCAGGGGGATTTTAGAGATGTTTCAAGGCGTTTCAAAAGGGCTTCAGAAGATACCAGAGAGGTTGTTGGTGGCTCCAGGGGCTTTTCGGTGAGCTTCACGGTGTCGTCAGGTTGGGGACTTTAAAGGCGTGTCAAGGCGTTTCAGTGTGTTCTATGAAGTTTCAGAGGGGTGTAAGGGGTTTCACAGATACGCATGTGAGCTTCAGGTGGATTTTCAGAGGAGTTTCAATGCATTTCAAGGCGGTTGGGAATGGTTGAGGGGGGGTCTTAGGAAACTGCACAGGCTCTCAGGTGAACTTAACCCCTTATAAGGCAGTGCCAACTATATTGCTACATTATACACATATTTTTTTTCCGTTCATTTAGAAATTTTTTACAACTTCTGTTTTAACTGATGGACACATTGGGCCTTTGTGAGCACTCATGATTTTTTTGAGCCATAACAAATATGAATGGGCTTTTTTAGAACAAAATGTCTCTCCAAAAACTGCCATTTTTGAGTGCATAAAGGTTTATAAGCTCGAACTTCTGTCGTGGTGGCGAATTGAAAGTCGAATGATGAGGAATGAAAAGCCTATGTTCCTTTTACAAGAGGACAAAATTTCAACTTGATTGCTTCATTACTTTTAGAAACTCAGCCTTTTGAAAAAATGTACTATAATAAATGGACATGTACTAAAATTGCCATATCGTCCAAAATAATTGACCAATCGAGTTCAAATCCACACAAGTAACTTATGAATATCAGGGCAATAACCTGTCAAAAAATCAGCATGATTGATAAACGCATCACAAAATAACAACATTTTAAACTTGGTTGACAAAAAGTTGAAATTTAGACCATTTTTTTCATACAAAATCGACCATCGAATTTTTTGAAAATAAAAACGTTTTTGTACATTACACCACATGTACTTTATATTTCAATGTAGAACGAGTGGATTCCGTGCCTGGATCTCTCGGCCTTATAAAGGGTTAAAGGTGGCTTTAGACATTTCAAGGTGTTTAAATGCGTACTACAAGGGTTGTGAAATGTCACGGAAATGTCATGACATTTTTCAGTTCTACCATTTCCAGTGCAAATTTCTACCCGTGAACACAAACCTTCAATAATGCCAGCCTGAAATGGTAAAATAACGATATCACCGATACACAATTTTTACTAGGGGAAGTAAAATGAGCAAATAACGAAAGTACATTTTTGTGGCATTTTACAGCCCTGCAGTAACAGAGAATATTGCGGGGTTTCAGAGAGTTTTAGCGAGCTTCACAGTTTCCTATGTAAGTTTCAGGGGAGGTATCAGAGGCTATTAAAAGCGTTTCAAGGCGTTTCACAGTGGCAGTGCTTGAAAAATGAAGCGATTTTTCCCGAACGAAGCAAAATTTGTTCCTCTCTGACCGACACTCTTCAACCCAAAGCGGTAGCCGTATGTCTTTATTGGTTAACATGCTTCTGAAGCAAGTAGAAGTAAGAACAATAAAAAATATGAGTGAGAGTTAGGAGAGTTTGGATGCTTCAGCAGCTTGTGGCTCTCGGAATCTTTCTCTTCACCAGTTGCAATAAATTTACTTCCCGTTATCAGACATCGTACACAAATTGCGTAATGCTATAAGGGGATGGGGTAGTCCAGCGTAGCGATACGATCCATACAAAATTCATTGAGTTTTCATACAAAAAAAAACGTTACATAGGGGAGAGGGATGGGGTCTGAAAAGGCTGATTTTAGCGTTACGTAATTTGTGTACCATGCCTTACAGTGCTAATGGCATAAACGGTTGTCACATTCGCCCGAAAACCATTCGCCCGAATTCCAAATGCCCGAATGACAAACGCCCGAATGTAACAAACGCCCGAAAGTCATTCGCCCGAAAAGACCATTCGCCCGAAAAGACCATTCGCCCGAAATACCATTCGTCCGAAAAGACCATTCGCCCGAAAGACCATTTGCCCGAAAACCATAATAATCTTGAAAACACTTTTCTGAAATCAATTTAGGCGTCGTCCACGCGTATTTCTGAATTCCAATATCAACTAAAAGTAACTGCAATCATTTTCATCAGAGGGTTTTGCTTTCTTTGAACACAGTCTGATGTAAGAGTTACAGACATTTTCGGCAATATAACTGTGGAAACATGGATTGGAATTGTCCCTTCTTTTGTTAATAGGCTTTTCTTTCTAGTTTCACCTCCAAGGGAATTAAATTCAATTTGGTGTCATTTTTTTATCAGAAATTTGCCATTCTTTAAATCATGAGCTGTTCTTTTAAGTTGTTCTGTTGTAGGGAACCGTAACGTTATATGTACATGTAACTTTTGAAATTCTGGATTCCAATCATGGTTTCAAAAGAACAGTTTGTTTAGATAAGAATGGGAACGTAGTTATTCCGAGTAGATCAGTCGTGAACACTACTAACTTGAAAGTGTTGACTACTCTGTGCTGAAGTTTTGTCTTTATCCTGTCGATCAACAGTGCTCAACAATTAATGTCCTATTATGTAATATTTTCACAAGCTATTCGGCCTTCTTCAAAACATAGGCCGTTCTTTCAAACTAAGCTAATATGATTATTATTGGCGCTAGCCCAGCTGTTCTTGAGTTGGTTGGATACTAAATACACCATGCGTCTGACCTTAAACTTTTATCATGGCAAACCAGAAAAAAACTTGTTCTAAGAAATTGCATGGAATTGTTCTGGCGGATGACTTTCTGGCGAATGGTCTTTCGGGGGAATGGTCTTTTCGGGCGAATGGCCTTTTCGGGCGAATGGTCTATTCGGGCGAATGGAATTCGGGCGTTTGTCATTCGGGTGTTTGACATTCGGGCGAATGGTTTTCGAGCGAATGTGACAGAATCGGCATAAACATAACTGATTGATTTTTTTATATTCATTCCGATTCAAGCACTACTGAAGAGATTTCAGAAGGGAGTTTCACTGGTATTTGAGGGAGTTTCACATACTCTCACTTCAGAGGCTTTAGATATAGAGGATTTCAAGGTTATTTAGGGTGTTTCGGGACATTCTATATGGATATTTGAGGCCTAAAAGGCACTCAGAAGAACTTGATGAGGATTTTATGGAGGGGAGGGGGTTGTTTAGAGGCATTGCCAGACGTGGTTTCAGGAGATATCAAAGGTATATTAGAGGGTTTACCAAACTCTCAGGTGAGCTTTGGGAGAAGTTCAGAGGCGTTTCAATGCGTGTCAAAGGGATATAATGGGGCTTTACAGGCTCGCAGACGAGCTTCTGCGTGGTTCATAAAATCCATAAAATTTCCTGAAACCATTTGGAAGGTATTTCAGGGCAGTTTAACCCTAAAAGGGATACCTGGGGTCCATTGGACCCCAGGTGCGTTTCAGAGCTCGTTTTTGATGGAGCACACTCAGCGAAGTGACGAAACTGAGGCCATGAAGGTATCCCTTTTAGGGTTAAAGGAGGTTTCAGTGGATGTCAGGGGCTTTCATATGACTTTTAGAGGAGTTCATACGGATTTTCTCGGACATCAGAGAAGTTTCAAAGATTTCAAGGAAATTCCAGGGGTTTCAAGAGGGACTCGGATACGCTTCAGGGTGTTCAAATATAACCGATTTGAGTACTGAACTCTGAATAAACTTCAGATGGCGGATTCCCTTTGTACAGTACAAATTAACCGTACTATAGGAATATTGGTTGTATATTAGTCATGAATGTTCAAAATTTCATTTCATTGGATTCTTTGAATTCAGAGATACATATATCAGGTTAAATATGGCTATCAGATAATTATGCGTTTTACTATAATCGCTCTAAATTTAATGTAGGACAGCTCAATCTTGCCCATATTTAAACGATCAATAAACTGCTTATTGATCAACTAACAGTGGAAATCGGGGAACTTTTGATGCACTCTACGAAAAGTTGCAGCTTTTTGACCATTTTTGAAAAATGGAAATTTTGCCTACCCCAATCAGTTTGTCTCTCAGACTGCCAACTCTTACGAATGTATGATAAAGTTTACGTCCGTGTTATACGTACTTTTATGCGATAAGGTTAGGTCGCATAAGATGCAGCAAGAGTGCCATATGCGCACAAAAATGGAGGCGATATACGTGCGTAGGAGAGACACTTTTTTTAATATTTTTATTCCGTGTTCGGTATTGTCGATAATGCGACCATTGTTTTGATCGATTGTGACAGTCAGAGAGACAATAACCACTATATGATTTCAATCGTTATCTTATGTGATTTACAGTATGCACCATTGCAATGTCATGTTGCGTCTTATGCGACTCAATAATATTGGAGAAAAAAATGTCACATCAGTGTTGCACTATTGACGATAAGAGTAGCCTAAGGAAGGTAAATGAACTGTTTTCCGGACATTTTTTTTTTTTTTTTGAGGGGTGGTCAGGCTTTTGTAACGAAATTACAAGCATCATGTTGTTTTCCGAACGTCTCCAGTGAATTTAGCTTACAATGCTTGAACAAACAACACAATCATCATCATTAACACTAATACGAGTTTATCTGTTCATTTATGCGACGTTATTTTTACACCAATGCGACTTAAACTGACATAATAATATGAAGTACTAAGTGAATTCACACTATCACCGCATTACGTAAATAAGCGAATTTTTTTTACAATTCGTGAGTTCATCCGCGCACTTCAGCAAACAAATTATATAATTCGTAATAAAACATTAGAACATCGTTGCGAATGCAATGTTGCCATGCATTATATAAGTTTATTCGTATTCATATGCGACTTAATCAGATTCATAGGTTCAAAAACTAACACTATATATGCGATGAAGTTGTCCCTCGGCCATACAAATATACGATAGCAACTTTAAATAGTACTTAATCATGTTATGGCTTTACCGGTCATTTTCTTCTCAGAGTGTAAGGGAATAGAGATCAGTGGATAATGAAATGATAGATATCATAGTATTCGCTTCGTTTCAAACAAGTGTGTACATTATGAAAGGTGAAATTAGACAGGAAAGCAATGTAATACCCGAATATATCGAGTGCGTGAAACCATTGCCAAACGACCTCGTAGTATATCGGCTTGATTGATGGTTCACATCACCATACCAAGACTGGCAAAAGTTTTACATTAAGGACAGACTTGTTAGAATCCCAAAATGGCCACCACAATGGCCGACTTTGGCACCTACTCACGATTTCGAAAGCACAAATCTCTTCGTAAACAAAACCAGTGCACCTTAGCTTCTTATTTTAGGCTTATTACAAATGAGCAAGAACAGAATAATAAAATGCACTATTGTTTGAAGCTTGCTTCTTGAGATTTGTGCGTTTAAAGTTCTGATGCACTGCTGAAGCGGGATTTCAATACGTTTGTCCTTAAGAGAGGTAATTTTAGACGCAAAAGATTGAAAAATCTGCAATTTTACTATTTTGTAATCTGCACTAATTCTAAGGTGCGATAATTTTCTGCAGCGTTAGTCCCCTTATTCGCAACAAAACTGTTTTCGCATACAATTTATTTCCACAGAAATTACAATTGAGTAACAAATAATTATGTACATTTATTTACTTGTGATTCAATAATTGCGATATCAACAAACATTAGTTTGTTTTCCTCAATTGTAGCACACACGTAAACCTTCAAGCCATTTGGAGTACCAGAAAGTAGTTTTTATAGTATCTGTAAACTACATACCGATGAGTAATTCACCATCAGAAGTGGAGCTTGTGGCCCTTTCCAAAGCGGTTTGGCCGAAAAGATCGTTGGAATAACGAGATGGCTGCTTAAGGATTACCAGAGTTATTTGAAGATCTTCAGTCACTCCAAAGAGTTCAGTAACCATACGAAACCATTGGTCTTCTTACAAAATCAGCAACAAGATTACAATTAATCCATAAATTCAGCGATCTTCAAATGTGAAATAGGTTTATTGATCTCATGTCAATGACGGATACACAGGTAGTTCACCTACACTCTTACTCCCGTTTGTTGCTCCCTGATCAACTAAATTGCTACCGACAGTCATCGCACCGCCGGGAAACCCTTGCACTAATTAACGCCACTGCAGCAGTGTGGATCAACAATTTTTCGCTTAATTCGTTCGCAATCGTAAAAACAATTTCCAGCCCCGTTTGAGGAACAATTTGATTCTGACAGAGCAGCAATTACCGTTTACGTTCTACATCTCGATTTACATGACTCTCCGCGTCGCGTCCGCGCAATTCTCGATTGTGGCAGGCAGGCAGACCATGAATGGCAACCGCTCACGCCAATTCCATTGAACTTGGACTGTCGACGGACGACGACGACGCCACCGCCATACCAACCCATCTCGCGGAAGCAACTCTGGGCAAGTTCAACATCACTCCAACGCCGTCGCCACAGCCGCCCCGCCTAGAACAGTAGGTATCGCGCGCGCGTGAAGGTGGCACATGCAAGCAGCAAATTTCGCCAGCGAAAACGTTCGCGTGTCATACGCCCCCGAAAGTTGTCGACCCGGAGAGTTCTTCAAAAACCGCAACCAGAGGCGGTTGAGGCACACATGCCTCAACGGAACGGAACGTAGCAGCAGCAAGTCGTCCGTGTTGTTTGTTTTGCTGTTCAAAATAGTAAAGCATGACAACAATAGGCCAAGAGCTCCTCCAACCGTTCCGTTTCGCGTTGTTGGTCTTAATTGGAGATTCGTCGTCATCGTCGTCACAGCTTCCGCAGGCTGGCTTCATTCGGCGTGAGTGGTGCTGTTGGCTTGGAATCTTGACGATGAGGAGCTACTGCAGCGACAGCGCTCCACCACCGTCACATTAGCGCACCGCCGCAGAGGTTAACGATACGATTCATGGTTTTCCGTGGTACGTCCGTACGTGACTTATGAGCAGCTAGGTAGTTGTAGTAGTGGAAGAGTCATCTCGTTTCGCGTGTATTTTTTTCTTATTTTGCGTACTTTCTGCGGTGGTAACACTCAAAAGAAGCAGGGGTGTTGCAATTCATCATATTATCTGGAATTCCACTATTATTGATAGACTTGCAATTCCAGTAGCTCGAATCAACAATAGTAAAAAAATACAGTGAAAAATGACACATTAATGTCGCTACTGGGAGCATAGTTCAGACTTAAAGCGGTACAAGAAGACCATTTCAGTCCCCAAGTTTCAGGTTGTTTCAGGAGGTTTCGTAGAACCCCTTAAATCCCCTGGAAACTACTCTCGAAACCACATGGAACGTTTCTGATATCACTTGAAACCCCTTGGGGCCGTTCATAAACCACGTAGACTTTTTGTGGGGAGGGGGGTCTGGCCAAAGTCTACGCTCCATACAAATTTCAAAATTTTTGTATGGACGAAAGTCTACGAGGGGAGGGGAGGGGGGTTTCCGAGATTGCCAAATTTTGGTCTACGTGGTTTATGAACAGCCCCCTTGAGACCCTCTAGAACACACCTGGAACCTTCTGGAAAGTCCTTAGAATACTCTGGATCGCCTCTGGAACCTTTTGAAACCGCATTTCAGGGGGTTTCAGCAGGATTCCGGCGGGATTTCCGGGGGTTTGAGGGGACATTCAAGAGAGTTTCAATGGATTTTAATAGGGGTGTCAAGGTTTTCAGGGTGTTTTAGGTGGTTTAAAGGGCTCTCAGGGCGCTCGGAATTGGTTTCCGGAGGTTTCAGAAAGCTTTCAAGAAGATTTGGATGTTCCAAGGCGTTTTAAGACGTTTCAATGGGTCTTGGTGTTTTTCCTGAAACCACATGGAACCTATCTGAAACCCCAAGAATGTCCTTGATACTTTTCCCTGGGAACTGGAATCCCTGACACTCCTTGAGTTCCCATGGACTCTATGGAATGCCCTTGACACTCCCTGAAGCCCCATGGAAGGCCCCTGAAACCTCTTGAGTTCTCCTGGACCCCATGGAATCCCCATGTAACCCTCTTGAACGTCCGACACCTTCTGAAATTCCCCGTAACCCCAGAGATCTTGGGACGCTCATAAAACCCTCGGGAATGCTCCTGAAACCCCTTGAGACACTATGGAACGCCCCGAGAACCCCCTGAAACAACATGAAATTTTTCTAAAAACCCCAGGAATACCCCTTAACCCGTAGACACCTGGGGCGATCTTCGTTTGGTAGAAATGCAATATCTTCTTTGTTTACAAACATTATACCCTGGAGCTTTGTTTTATGGTCAAAAGGAACAGTCAAGCTAAAATACATGGTACATGCTTCTTTCGATAGTTACTGAAAATACTTATTCTTGTTTTTTTTTTAATAAATTCTACATGTTCTTGCTCTAATTTTATCGTTTTGCTGATCATCTGCAGTTTCCACTGATCCTCGACAAGCAATGAATCACTACCCATCATAATCTGTTACAGTTCTCATCCCAGATCTAATACAAGGTCTCCAAAATACTCTGAAGTTTTGAGTCTCAAATCCAGCTTACCCAAATTACCCAAAATCAAACCTTATACACGATGATTGGTCACGTGCATATCCGACGGTACTTAAAAAGCCTCAAACCACCGTTAGAAACTTTATGGTACAGGACTTAGGCGATATAGGTCATCCAAACTACTCTGAAATGATTTTTTTTTAGATTTACAGGATCTACCATCACGTTTGTTCATCATTCTGTCCATGACATTCATTCACGTTGATGTTCGCCAGGCTTGACAAAAGTACAAACAATGGCCTCCTTTATACACTTTGAAGTTTTAGTTACAATACCTACATAAATACTGTCTCATATTGTATTTGTAAAGAATGTTCGTGATAAATAGTCTATGGTACTGATGGAGCCTCTGTGCACAACTATAGTGCTTTTTATACATTTTAGAGAAATTCTAGAGGCTGTCAAAACTATTCTGAAATCAGGACCATCTAGGCCTACAGACTCTACTCTTGTTGCTCCATACTCTATCGGAGTAATTGTTTCATGATTATATCTGTTGTAGTTGTGCCAAAACGATAACGAGAATCTCTTTTGATTGTTATTTGTGCTTCTACTGGTCTTCATGGTATTTTGAAGGAATATAGTCTACGCTGCTCTTAGAACCTCGGAAAGCAACTATAATAACTTTGCAAGTTTCACTTAGAGGTCCAGGTCATCCAAACTGTTCTGGAATTTAAACCTTTAAGGTGTACAGGTTTCTCTTCACTCTATCGGTATTTTTCTTTGAAGAATGACTCTGTTGTACCTCCTAATATTACGAGTACATATACAGAAGGTCTCCAATGTACGGCATAGGCTTGCAACATCTGTATATTTTAACGCTTTTTAATCTAAGTGGATGCAGGAGCTCGCAAGTGATTGTTTTGCGGTTCGTCGGATCGTTTGTGTCCTTCAACCTTCTGTCCTTCAACCTTCTGTCCTGAAGCCGCATTACATGCAGAGATTCAAATTATGATAATAATCGTTTTATTTGCACTCTATCATTTTTTACCATTCAATATTTATTCATTCGCTCCCGATACAAACTACGAAATGACAGCAGAGAAAGCAATGCCAATTGACTTGCAGATTGCATCTCACTGGTGAATATATTATACGAAATCTTGTCAGGACTACCCCAGAACTTGTCAGAACGCCCCGGCAACTGCTCTGAAACGACCTCAAACCTCTGAAACGTCCCTAACACCCGCTGAAGCCCCCTGAGTCCTTCTGAGACCCTATTGAACGGCTAAGTGACCCCCTTGAAGGACTCTGACATCACTAGAAAGACCTGGAACCAGCTTTACCTAGAATGTCCCGAAAACATCCTGATATCACCTGGATCGCATCTTAAACTTCTCACAGCATCTTTGTAACCCCTTTCCAACGCCTATGAAAACCCCAGGAATGTCTCTCTAATTCTTTGAAATCTCCTGAGATGTTCTGGAACATCTCTGTAAAGCCCATGAAACCCCCTGAGAACCTTGTAAAACCAATGTAACTCTCTGGGACGCCCCTGAAATCTACTGAGCCCCCTGAAACATTTTGTAACACTCTTGAAACACCCTGCAACGACCTTCACACCCTCTAGAACTCTTATGAAACCCTATGGAAGTTCGCTGATACCCCCTAAACCCCCTGGAAGACTGCTAGAACGTACCTTAAACCCCCTGCAAACCCATGGAACCCCCTAGAAATAACCTGAAGCAGATGTGAAAATCCTTGAGACCCCCTAAACA
Source organism: Aedes albopictus (assembly GCF_035046485.1). Taxonomy (NCBI): domain Eukaryota; kingdom Metazoa; phylum Arthropoda; class Insecta; order Diptera; family Culicidae; genus Aedes; species Aedes albopictus. The sequence continues at coordinate 37,226,629 of NC_085136.1, forward strand.
CCCTGGAGTGTTCTTGAACCCCTGGAAGGCTGCTAGAACGTCTCTTAAACACCCTGAAATTCCATGCAACCCCTTAGAAATTACCTAAAGCAGTTGTGAAACCCACTGAGACCCCCTTAACACCCTGGAGCGTTCCTGAAACCCAATTGGACGCCCATGAAGCGTCCTGAGATCCCCTGAAACGTCCTGGAACACCCTTGAAACGTTGCAGTGTACCATCTTGAAAGGGAAACCCCCTGAGACCCTCTGGAACATCTTTGGTACGTCCCTACCGCTCGTTTCCCGTAGACCTACCTAAACTATACCTTAGAAAGATTATTCAACTGCTCTGAATTCATTTTTATTCCATTCAGGTTACATAACCTGAAATACAATTTTCCCAAACGAATGCAACCTAAATAGAGGATTATGTGTATTTTTGTTCGTTGGATCGCACGATTAGTTATATGTAAAAAAATCCGGTCATCATGCAAACAGTTTAGGTTATGCCAGTGTTCAACTATTGGATCATGGATTTGGAAACAGAGTTATATAAAAAAAAACAGATTCATCCACCTAGTCGTGATAGTGCCTTTCTTGTCGAATATTTACTCGAGATTTTTCCGTCGCTGTAAGACGAAGTGTTCCTGAATCCTTGAGCGTTTATGACTTATATAATAAGCTTTCAAAAACTTTTGACATAACCTAAAATTGTTGACACGGTAGAAAATTATAGCGTTTACATTATTTTTGTGATATAACACTAAATTATCGAAAATTTCAACATCGTTTTAAAATTCGAGATGGTAATTATGGTTTATTTGAATTCCCTCTACTTGACTTCAATATGAATATGTTTTGATAGGAAGAAAAAAAAACCCGCAATAAATTGAAAAAGTAATGGGAAGCATGTTGAAATTAGAAATTTATCAAAAAATCATAAAATAAATGAAGTCGCTGTTACTTTTTTTCTTATTAATAATTTCAAGTTGAGTCAATTTTTTTTCAAAGCTCATTATATGAGTCATAAACGCTTAAAATTTCATTGCATTTGGTTCATTGAATCCGGAGATATAACAGTTCAAAGTTGGGTATCGGATAACTATGACTTTTCTTAGAATCTTTCTAACATCATGTAGAATAGCCCGATCTTTCTAAAATTTTGACCATTGATACTAGTTGATCAACTTCCAGTAAAAATTTCAGATTTTTTGATGCACTTTTCAAACATTTACAGCTCTTTCACCATTTTTTGAAAAGTAAAATGTTTGCCTGTCCCGATCATTTTGTCTATCCCCTGTATAATCGAATTTGGAAACTTATTGATGGCTTATATTCCGATCACCTTCATTAGCACTGGATGCCGATCATTATCAAGACATGTAGAGGTTCGACTGGGAAGTTGACTTAATTCTCGGGGATTTCGGCTTTCAGTCAAAGAAAAGCGTTGATTTTCTTATCTCATCGCCAACGTTTCGATCCAGATGTTGGGATCTTCTTCAGGGCTCGAAATTAGACAAAATTGATTAATTTCGAGCCCTGAAGAAGATCCCAACATCTGGATCGAAACGTTGGCGATGAGATAAGAAAATCAACGCTTTTCTTTGACTGAAAGCCGAAATCCCCGAGAATTATCAAGACAATTTGACATTTTTTTTCTGCACACTTTAGCCTATATTTCATTATCATTGAAATTTGACAAAAAAAAATGCAAGCATAATACAACCTGTTAAAATTTCAAGCGTGTTACAGAGCGCAAGGGCTTTAACAATTGCGACAAACTTGTGCGCAGTAATTTTAGACGCAAAAAGGGATTGATGCGATAATATTTAAATTTTCTCATACAACGTTGATCCATCCTACTGTAGAATTATGGAGGAGAAATGTCTGGAGGAATTTCTAGAGGAATAATTCAATGGAGAAATTCAAGTAGGAAGTTCTGGAGGAATTCCTAGAAGTGTTCATTGACGAATCCCTGAAGGAGTTGCAGGAGATATTTCTGGGAGAATCCTTGGAGGAATTCCGAGAGAAATTCTTGCAGAAATTCTTGCAGGAGTTCCTGGCGCAATCCTAGAAAGAATTTGTGGAGGAATCGCTGGAGACATTCCTGAAGAAATCCCCGGAGGCATTCCTGAAGGAATTCTTGGAAGAATGCCTGGTGGTTTCCATGGTGGAGTTTCTGCAGGAATTTATGGAGAAATTCCTGGAGGAATTGATGGGGGAATCCCTGGAGGCATTCCTGAAAAAAATCCTTGGAAGAATTGCTGGAGGAAGCATTGAAAAAATCCTGGAGAAATCCCTGAAGGAATCCGTGAAAGAAATCCAGGATGAATGCCTGGAGAAATCCGAGGAGGAATTCCTTGAAGAATTTCTGGAGAAACCTCTGTAAGAATCCCTGGAGGAGTGTATCCGGAAGAATCCTTGCAGGAATCCCTGGCGAAATCCCCGAAAGAATATCAGGAGGGAACCCTGAAGGAATTTCCGGAGGAATCAGTGGAAGCATTCCTAAAGGAATCCTTGAAAGAATTCCTGGATGAATCCGTGGAACAACTCCTGGAGGAAATCCGGAAATCCTGGAGGAATCACTTGATACCCTGGAAGAATTTCAGAAGGAATCCCTGAAGGAGTTTCTGGAGTAATCCCTGGAGACATTCCTGATAGAATATCTGATAGAAATAGAATCCCTGTAGTAATTCCTGGAGAAATTTCTGCAAAAATCCATGGAGGAATTCCTGGAAGAAATCCGGGAAAAAAGATTTTCTGGAGGAATCCGTGGTGGAACTCTTGGAGGGATTCCCGCATAAACTCCTAGATGATGTTCTGGAGAAACCTCTGAAGAAATTCCTGGAGATATTTCTGAAGGAATTCCTAAAGGAATTTTTGGACAAATTATTGAAGGAATTTTCGAGGAATTTCTAAAGAAATTCATGGAAGAATCCGTGGAAGAATTCATGAAGAAATTCCTGGAGATATTCCTGGAAAAGTTCCTGAAGATATTTCTGGAGAAATCCATGGAGGAATCACTGGGGGAATTTCCCGAGGATTTTTTGGAAGAGTTGCGGGAGAAATTCCTTTAGGACTTTTTGGAGGGATCCGTGGAAGAATTTCTGAAGGAATCGCTGGACAAAGTTTGTAACATTTTCATATCTGGCCCCTTCCTGGGGTACCGGTTCGGAACACCTAAATGGCCATAACTCCGGAACGGCTGGACCGATCCGAACCATATTCAATAGGAAACAATGGGACCAGAGTTCGCGTCGAATGAACCGTCGGTCTTTAAAATCGGTTGAGGTTTACTGCCAAAAAGTGATGTGAGTTTTTGTACACACACACATACATACACACACACAGACATCACCGCAGTTCGTCGAGCTGAGTCGATTGGTATATAAGACTTGACCCCTCCGGAGGCTCTATCAAATGTTCATTTTTGGAGTGATCATATAGCCTTTCGGTACACCTTGGTGCATGAGAAAGGCAAAAAAAACATTACAAAATAGCAATGAAAAAGAAGTTTTAAACAATGAACATGTGTTCATCCCTGTTCTTGTAACTGTGGTGAGAATTTGATATTTGATTATTACAAAGTTCTTTAAAGGTACTGCCAAAAAATTGATTTTTGCTGAACAAGCCACCAGTTCAGGCTGTTCTAATTTCGTCAAAATACTACCGAACTAGGTATTTAAAACCAATTGGTATTTAAAACTAATTATGTGTGAATATTTCAAAAAAATCTGTCACAAATTTACAACAGAAATCTCAAAAAAAAAACTTTGAAAATTCCTCTAGGAATTTTACTTGGAATTTGATGAGTAATGCTTATCTCTTTAATTCTAGATTGTTTTTCGTAAAATTTCGAATGAACTTAAAGTTCATTTAAATTTTGTTTTTTTTTTTCAAAAGAAATTTCTCTAGTTTTTTGCAATAAAAAAAAACAAATATTTCTCCCGAAATTTGTCTTGAATACTTCCGGTAAAAATCATATCAAATATCTCAAATATTTTAATTCTGACTCCAATTATAAACTGCTCTAGAAATCTTTAGTAATAGTAAACATTCAGAAAAAAAAACTCCGGCAGAATAACCAGAAGTTTCTTCAGCTATCCCAGAAAAACGTCTTCATGAACCATTTCAGAATTTCTGCAAAAAGTCTAACAGTCTACCAAACTCTCAAAAAAAGGCGTTGGAGAATTCTCTGAAAAATCTGGGAATTCCGTCTACAAAGCAATCAGAGATTTGAACAGAAAGCGTAAAAAAATTAAAAAATTAAAATATATTTTTCAAAAAAAAAATAAGTGCCGCTGTTTCTTTCTCTGTTAAGCAATCGGTGCATTACTCTAATAATATGGAACGAGCTCACCAATAATATATGTGCGCACTGGAGAGCAAAATAAAGGAGTACTGAGTAGCCTCTGCCCCAAATCAAGCGAAAAATAGACTAAAAAATAGGATTAATTGGTTGAGACATCCTAGATCATCCTGAAGACCAAACAATTTGGAAAAACAAAATAATGGATGCACCAGGAGCGTTTAATACTGATTTTTCATATGGTTTACAAACAAACGTATTTGAATATCCTTCTTCATGAATATTTTTTTTTTTTTTTTTTTTTTTTTATAGTGATTACGGCGGTAGCACACTGTGCTTATGTTCTAACACCGCACCCTTTCCCTACGTTTGCTTCTATGAGCCTCTATTTTTGTTTCAACACACAGAAGTACGTAGGCATATCGTGGCCCAAGTCGACACTGTTTTGGCCTGCGTTGAACAAAAATAGTTTTACTAAAAGTTTCCCCTTTTTTTCTTTTTGTCGAATGGTTTTTTAGTATGGTCCATGTAATTAGTTAGGTTCTTGTCAATTTGTCAGTTATGCGAAGTAGATCTCCAAGGTAATAGTCAATTAAGTCATTCTGATCTGTTCTATCATAGCAGCTTTAGTCTTTGCTTTATTGAAGTGTAGTTTTATTGGAAATATGCTGAATGTCGTTATTGAAAAGATACGTCTAGAACTGTGTCCTGCTAGTTGTTCCGTCATGTACATACGTCATGTCTTAATAATGCCTAGGAGATTAACGAAAACACGTGTGTTCAGTCAGATGTCCACAGCGTAGAAAGTCAAGGAAAATAGGTTTCTTTATTGTCAGTTGTTATGTAAGCCTCGCTTGAAGCACTGCCCGTGAGAACCCTGTCATCTGTACACCAACCAATCTGTATCTTCGTACACAGCTAAATACTGTACTGTCAACCGGCGAAAAGCCTACGGGTAAATTAAAAAAAAATTAATAATAATGCTGTCTAGCGCCTGTCTAGCGCATTGTTTCCTATCGGCCATTATTGTAGTCTAGTCCCAACTGCAAGCTTTTTTCCAACCTTAGCGTCAATTGTCTTCTAGATACTTCTAGACAGATTCATCGAATCAGTCGAACCCGTATGTTAAAATATAGTCGATTCTATGTCAAATTGTTTTCTTGATTTTTACTTTTCTGTGTTCATCTCTTGTGTCCTTAAAATGTCATCGGTCCAAAACCTACAGAAACATGTAACTGAACTTCTGATATTTTTCTGTTGGTGTCATAACATCATCTAAGAGATAAACAAATATTGCTTGTCAACTATTATGTATTCATCCCCCTACAAATACTATGAAAAACATTCAAATTCGTTCTGTCCTATCGGTCCTATCAAAATAAACCATGTCATTTTCTCATGCGTGGCCTAGAAATGTCAACCTAGCCATACAAAAGTAACGTTGTTCAATTAATAAAAAGCAGTCAGTTTTTTGTCCAGTCCAAACTGTCACGTCAAGTGTTCGCACGTTAGCTTCGAATCTATCAGCACAATTAAGTGCTGCAAATCTCCTTCCCACTATTAATTTTGTCGGTTGATTTTAATTGCTTTATTTAAATAAAATATAATAAAGTATAACATTGTAGAAATTCGAAAAAGCGACTATGACATTAATAAATTACTAATCAAAATCAACCGAGAAACGTGGGAAATAGAGCCCAAACAACATTTTGAAGTCAGCTGGCTGTAAAAGGTTCCAAAACCAGTCACAAATCCTATAAAACTTTTATTAGGATTTGTAACGATCATCAAAACCTTCTCAAATCCAACCGATTTGGAACTATTGCTTGGGAATAGACTCTACTGAGCCCTGGCGGTTCCTCCGTGTTTATCGAGCATGTCTGATGCATACGATCAGCCATACTCCATCTGCAGCAGCCGGTTCGTGATGAACCGTTGGAGGCGCATTAAAGTGTTAAAAAGGTGATATGTTTCACTAAAGAACACTACATTACAATAATCAAAATGAAACTCCTTCACTTTAATACCGTCAACCCCTGCGAACTTGGCCAGGGATATCCTTCTTCATGAATATGAAACAATTTTTCAAATCTTGGGATGTTCTAGGGGTGGTCCGAACTGTTTTGAAGTTTAGTCCTTTAAATCTACAGGAGTAATTTTGTTTTTTTAGCAACAAACTGCAACATTGCATAATCTGATCTGCTGTCACTCGTGAATCTTCTGGAAACTCGGAACCCACCCATTGACGTTATTAGGACTAGGCCATCCAAACTAACATTTGAGATTCATACAGTAACGTTCCATAATCAACTATGGGTATTGGACCTGCTTGAAGATTAACAGATACTATTATATATATGCCAGTTCGTTCACACTATCCTACAGTTTAGAACTTAACATCTACAGCTGCTACTGTAGTTATATTCACTATAAACTTTTAAATTTAATATCAAACTTTAATCTACGACCCTCTTGGAATTGTTAGGAGCTATTCCGAGGAGCAGAACTTTTGTAACAGTAGCCATATTCGATAGACATGACCTACTTGAAGACTGATATAAATTGTTATTAACTTTTGGGATGTTCAGTTTCGTCCAAACTGTCCTGGAGTTTGGTCGTTGATATCTATAGCTGTTACATTAGTGATTTGTGTTATAAGCTTTAACATCACATATCAAGTAATTATCTATGCTCTCTTTGGAATTGTATGAATCATCCCAAAGCATTTTCTGATTATTTAAATATTTGCTAAGCTTCCAGAAGATTTACTGGACATGGTAGATCACATACTGAAGCTTTGTATGAAGGTTAGTCGCTACAAGTTTCAGAACCACTGCTGCTGTTGAATGCATGGCTTACAGGAGAATGCTGCTGCTTCTACCATCGTGGTGGCCTCTTCCATTCTAGGAGTCCCACCACCACAGCTCCGCCAGCCAGCGCCTCAAAAGTGGCACTCTAGAAGAATTTGTTGCAATTATTTCGCCCGCCCTCTCACCATACGGGCGGCATACAATTAAAAATCTGTCCGCTGTCATGTCAAACTGCCACTGGCATACGACGACGACGCCGGTCGAAGACGAGAGAACACTACTGGAGACAAAACGACTGCGATGATGATCGTGCTCTCGCCCTCACCGCACGCGTGTCAAGAACTTCTGCTGAAATCGTGGTGGTCAACGATCGGTGCTCCCCACGCACTTTGTAGGCGCTGAATCTCTTCCGTCCGACCGACCGACCGACCGACCGACCGAAGAACTACCGAAAAGCACGCAAACCATCATCGACCGTCATCGGAACGAGACGTTTAATTACCGGGTTGGATCCCCACCGCACCGCACCGCCGGAGTAGCCGTGACCACTATCGGATCGGAGTTAGGACACCGAAAACACAGTAAAAAATAAGCAGTAGTTTCAGTGAAACTAAAAAATTGAGTCGAAAAATGATTTAAAAAAGTTTCTGATCAAGATTTGAACACTCGTTAACATCGAATGTCGAGTTGCGCGCGATCGCTCTCGGTCACCAAGTCAAAACGAAAGCCATCGACTTGAAACATGTTTTCTACAGTTTGATATTGAAAATTTGAAGATAAATCGCTATACCGTTTCTTCTGTGATTCATGAACATCAAACTTTACGACGATGACATCCAAGTGGCATTTGATCGCGCTTCTGCAGTTCTACATACTCCACAACGACTCCGGACGGGCCGGTGGCGGCTGCAACAAGATCAAGGGCCTAATTTAGAACACGCAAACGCATCGCATCGTTCCTCTTGATCTTGATGATGATTACGTTCTTTGGATTCTGAACGCTACGCTACGAAAAAACGCATCGTTGGTGGTGGAGCACAGCGCGATGTGGAGCATCGATCGGATAATGACAGCTTTATGACTCGAGAAAACAGCTAAACTGAAGGGCGACGGCAGTGGTGGAGCGGGACCGATGAAGGCACCCTTTTGCTAATGAAAATGTTCTGTTGGAATGCGATCGCTCCCGGTCCCGCGTCGTTCGGATGATCAATATCTGCTTTGTCGATGCATGGCTTGCCGCCGGCTTCTCCGTTTGGAGAGCTGATCGTGGCGATTCTCTGGATTGTGTAGCGAGAATGCGGGATCATCACGCGACGGATGCTGTCCGTAAGTAAATATTGTATTTAATTGTGTAATTTCGTGCTCGGTGGGGTGTGCACTCAGCGATTGTAATCGGAACATGAAGACGATGATGATGGTGATGGGGGTTTCGCATGACATGATTCCATGGTTGGAACTCAATTATCTGAACCTTCTAGAAAAAGATTTGAGTGTTATAAATTTTAGGTTTGCTATTTACATGCTCTGCGGCTTCACATTTTCCAATTGTGTCATCAATTGTTATACCAAAAGTACAATAGAAACGATTCAATACATGGGCTGGGCAACCTGCTAACCAATGTGAGCCTATGGCAATGCAATCATACCCTCAATACCTGATATAAGCAACAACTCACGCAGACGCATTTTTGATGCGTAGTGGGTGAGCGAACGTAAAGCCTGAAGTTCATAGGCCCGAATGTATTGAAAAATGTACAAATTGAATGACAAAAATGCGACAAAAATGGAAAGGATTGGAACCCTTGTCTCCTCAAATCGCTAGGCAGGATAGGTTAACCAACTTCGCCACAGAACAGGTGACTACTGACTATGCCGAAAGCCAACCGGAACTCAATGTCCACCTCGCCCCACACTCTTCTTCGCAACTCTACATCTAAGGACCAAATGTTCACTTCCAACACTCTCTAAGAATGCTCACGAACAATAGCAAGAGCATGTTGCTTTCATTGTCGGGACTATTTGCCTATCCACAAGACTACTCATTCACGACTTGTGATTGAGGTGGGTCGAGTTGCCTCTCGGCTCCGCAGAATCGTTACCTTTTCTGTGGCAAAGTTGGTTCCGCCACCCATCTAGCGAATTGGGGAGTCGTTGGTTCAAATCCCACCAGAACTACGTGGTAATGTTACCTAAATAGAATGTGATTGTGATCAGAGCAGTTGGAGTGTTTTAGATTAGGGATAAGGTTGGTTTAAGGAAATTCAGTTGCAAGTGGAGTTAAGGGGACAACCCCCCCAGATCCCATGTAACGCACCTGAGACCCTCAGAAACCCCCAAAAACGCCTACGTGACGCCCGAGTAATGCCTCTGAAACTATCCAAAAATCATCTGAAGCTGTCTGAAATGCCTTCGAAATCCCCCTAAAACCCCCTCGGACCCCATGTAACGCACCTGAGACCGTCAGAAACCAACGAAAACGCCTACGTAACGCCTCTGAAACTCGCCTAAAATCATCTGAAGCTGTCTGAAATGTCTTCGAAAACCCCCTTAAACTCCCTCGGACCCCATGTAACGCACCTGGGACCCTACGTAACGCCTGAGTAACGCCTCTGAAACTCGCCAAAAATCCTCTGAAGCTTTCTGAAATGCCCTCGATGGGGTTTTACATCGGATCCCATGTAACGCAACTGAGACTCTTCCAAACTCCCCGTGAACTGCAGATGCTTTGAGTAAGCGTGCCTGCGATTCACGAGTTGCGGTGGCATAGATCTGGAGAACGTGAACTCAGGACAGTGAATCCTGTTGCCAACATTTCCTTCAAATACAACGTCTACCATAGCGTTGTCAATAAACAGATTGAGACTGTTGGAAGAGTCCTTCGTCGGCGAATACTAGCGGATTTTCGTGAGGGCCAATCAACGACAAATCGTATCAAATATTTACTCTGCGACAAATCCTAGAGAAATTTCGAGAGTACAACTTACAGATCCACAACCTGTTTATCGATTTTAAATCAGCGTAAGATGTACGGAAACGAAATGCGGCATGGCAGATAATGGTAAAACACGGTTTTCCGACGAAACTGATTAGGCTGAATTAAGTATACCGAGTGTGGATGAGATTTCTGCTTCCTCCACGATGCGCTGTAGAACTTGTGGTTTAATATCGCTCATGAAGGAGCCGCAAGGATGCCGGAACGACAGGCGACAGGCGAAGATAATGTCCGGTAGAGAACCAGGGAGAAGCTAGTAACGAAAAAGTCATGAAATCTTAAAATATGCCACTTTATGATACAATGACTACGAGTAATGATATGATGACAATAAGGACGACTATCAGGGCTGCAAAACGGTGAGTCGATAAGGAAAGCGTCCAATATAGCTCTGGTCCTCACAAGTTCCTACCTCATGCTTCCACGGGTCAAGCGATGACAAAGACCGCCAGCTAAGAGTTGTGTGCTTAGCTGGTAGTGCAGCCTGGGCACTGTTGTCCTTCTGACTTCAGCTAGATTGAGGAGGTACGATCCGAGTGTCTGTTCACCAAGGAGGTGCGGCTTAAACAGCGTCTGTTCTGGCATCCAGCGGCTGAGTAAGAAACGCTGCACCACGCCCAGCTAGATCCAAGGTGGTAGCCCCATCAGCGTGGTCGTCCCAGTGTTGGTTGGGACGTTAAACAGAACTGGCACGATGGCCCTCCGGCGAGACAGGAGTGTTGGCGTAGGCCCAATAAGCCACCCGTAAAAATCCCCATTGCGAATAACATAGGAGAAAATACGACTCGATACAATCGGCAAAGACCCACGCAAAGAAATAAGGACTACGATTGGAAACTTGGAACATGGAATTGCAAGTCACTAGGTTTCGCAGGATGTGACAAGAGAATCTACGACGAACTACATCCCCGCAACTTCGACATCGTGGCGTTGCAGGAACTTTGTTGGACTGGACAGAAAGTGTGGAAAAGCGGGCATCGAGCGGCTACCTTCTACCAAAGCTGTGGCACCACCAATGAACTGGGAACAGGATTTATAGTGTTGGGCAAGATGCGACAACTTGTGATCGGATGGCAGCCGATCAATGCAAGGATGTGCATGTTGAGAGTTAAGGGCCGTTTCTTCAACTACAGCATCATCAACGTCCACTGCCCACACGAAGGGAGACCTGATGACGAGAAAGAAGCGTTCTACGCGCAGTTAGAGCAAACATACGATGGTTGCTCGCCGCGTGACGTGAAAATCGTTGTCGGCGACATGAACGCGCAGGTAGGAAGGGAGGAAATGTACAGACCGGTAATCGAGCGAAACAGCCTGCACGCCGTATCGAATGATAACGGCCAGCGATGCGTAAACTTTGCAGCCTCCCGTGGTATGGTAGTCCGAAGCACATTCTTCCCCCGTAAAGATATCCACAAAGCCACCTGGAGATCACCCGACCATCAAACAGAAAACCAAATCGACCATGTTCTAATCGACGGTAAATTTTTCTCGGATATAACCAACGTCCGCAGCAGTTAGCAGTGGCCCTACCAACGGAAGAGCAGCTTGGCGCAGCTACACTTGAAGATGGCTGGAGGGACATCCGATCCGCCATAGGTAGTACCTCGGCTACAGCACTAGGCTTCGCGACTCCGAATCACAGAAACGACTGGTACGACAGCGAATGTGAACAGTTGAAAAACGAGAAGAATGCAGCATGGGCGAGAATGCTGCAACACCGTACGAGAGCGAATGAGGCACGTTACAAACAGGCGCGGAACAGGCAGAACTCAGTCTTCCGGATGAAGAAGCGCCAGCAGGAAGAACGAGATCGCGAAGCGATGGAAGAGCTGTACCGCGCTAAGGACACACGAAAGTTCTACGAGAAGCTGAACCGCTCGCGCAGAGGCTTTGTGCCACAAGCCGACATGTGCCGAGATAATCACGGGAATATTCTCACGAGCGAGCGTGAGGTGGTCGAGAGGTGGCGGCAGCATTACGATGAGCACCTCAATGGCGACGTTGCAAGTACCGAAGGTGGCGTGGTAACAGATCTAGGAGTATGTGCACAGGACGAAAGACTTCCGGCCCCTGACCTTCAAAAGATTGAGGAGGAGGTTGGCCGGTTGAAAAACAACAAAGCCGCTGGAGCAGATCAACTACCAAGCGAGCTTCTAAAATACGGTGAAGAAGCACTGGTGAGAGCACTACACTGGGTCATTACCAAGATTTGGGAGGAGGAAGTATTACCGGAGGAATGGATGGAAGGTACCGTGTGTCCCATCTACAAAAAGGGCGACAAGTTGGATTGCGGGAACTACCGCGCGATCACACTACTGAGCGCTGCCTACAAGATACTCTCTCAAATTTTATGCCGCCGTCTATCACCGATTGCAAGAGAGTTCGTGGGGCAATATCAGGCTGGATTTATGGGTGAACGCGCTACAACGGACCAGATGTTCGCCATCCGCCAGGTGTTGCAGAAATGCCGCGAATACAACGTGCCCACACATCACTTGTTCATCGATTTCAAATCGGCGTATAATACAATCGATCGAGAACAGCTATGGCAGATTATGCACGAATACGGATTCCCGGATAAACTTATACGATTGATCAAGGCGACAAGGTGATGGTCTTTCGTGCTTGCTGTTCAACATTGCTTTAGAGGGTGTAATTAGGAGAGCGGGGATAAATACGAGTGGAACGATTTCCATGAAGTCCGTTCAGCTGCTTGGTTTCGCTGATGATATTGATATTATTGCTCGTAAATTTGAGACGATGGCGGAAACGTACATCCGACTAAAGAGTGAAGCCAGACGAATCGTATTAGTCATTAATGTGTCGAAGACATGATGGCAAAGGGCTCGAGGAAGGAATCACCGCGCCCGCCACCCCGAATTTATATCGACGGTGATGAAATCGAGGCGGTTGAAGAATTCGTGTACTTGGGCTCACTGGTGACCGCCGACAACGACACCAGCAGAGAAATTCAGAGGCGCATTGTGGCAGGAAATCGTGCTTACTTTGGACTCCGCAGAACTCTACGATCGAATAAAGTTCGCCGTAACACGAAGTTAACTATCTAAAAAAACGCTGATTAGACCGGTCGTCCTCTATGGGCACGAAACATGGACCCTACGTGCAGAGGACCAACGCGCCCTTGGAGTTTTCGAACGGAAGGTGTTGCGTACCATCTACGGCGGAATGCAGATGGAAGACGGGACTTGGAGAAGGCGAATGAACCACGAGCTGCATCAGCTGCTGAGAGAACCAACCATCGTCCATACCGCGAAAATCGGGAGGCTACGGTGGGCGGGTCACGTCATCAGGATGTCGGATAGCAACCCGACTAAAATGGTTCTCGAGAGTCATCCGACCGGTACAAGAAGACGTGGAGCGCAGCGAGCTAGGTGGGTCGACCAAGTGGAGGACGATCTGCGGACCCTACGCAGAGTGCGGAACTGGAGACAAAGTGGACCGAGTGGAATGGAGACGGCTACTATGTACAGCAGACGCCACCCCGGCCTTAGCCTGATCGGTAAGGTAAGTATCTTACCTTTTTTCAAATCAAGGATTTCGAAGACGTTACGACAAACCTTTTCTTGTTTACATTTATCCTTGCATTTATCAAACTTTATGATGCTGAGTCATGGAAGCATGCCGCTAAGTTATACAATCATGAAACAGCAGCATAAATGAATGCAACAAAACAAACGGTCACAAGCTCTGAACGTTTTACATAAACTTGTGAAGTCATTTGCTGTCTCATGCCCATTTCAATTGGATGTGTTTCATGATAAGTATTATTTAAATTTTAGAATGTAAGGTACCCCGGGGCAAGCGGGACCTAAAAAAATGCTAATTTGGTTATGTCATGCCAAAAATTTCAGAACACATTTTTTTTAATAATTCCAATGATCCCAAAAGACGTTGTTGGTATATTTGTACTTATTAACGTGCATTAAAACTGTTTCAAAACTTTTACATTCCATATATTATGCATATAATGGAAAGTGTAGCAGATTTTCATTTACTGCGTTTCACGGGGCAAGTGGGACCTATTCAGAGTTTTTGTTCAAAGAGCATAATATAAGTTGCAACAAAGGTAACATAAATCATAAATCCCTTATATGAATGACTATGTTTAGAGATCAAAATAAGAAGAGGTTTAAGGTATCGTGCATAAATTACGTAACACATAAAAAATCGCTGGGTAAAAAAACTTGAATCAACTCTAGGAGCTCATGCAAAATAAATTGTTTTTTTTTTTTTATACAAAAAGCGCCGTAAAGTGAAGAGACAAAAGATTTAGAAACTTGGTCTCTATATTATATAGTTGATGAATCTCGCCAAAAGTAAATCTGAGGTTTCGAGATTTTCAGTAATATCTTCTCCCTTACATAATCTTACGGTCATTAAATAATGTTTTTATTAAATCATGAATTTTGAAAAGGTCATTTCCCTATTTTAATTGTTTATGAACGGTTCCTGAATGCTCAAAAGAATTCATTATGCAGCGTAAAGTGAAAAAATAATGGAAGATATTTAGAGAAAAACATAAAAAATACATGCTTTTGTTTTTTTTAGTTTTATCCAAGGTTTTACCATTTTTAACAAGTTTTTTTTCATCTAAATAGAGGTAATAAAGTATAATTCAACAGTAGATTACTTAACACGTCAATTTTTATTGACTTTCGTGCTAATTTCATCTTAGGCTGGACAAGGCGAAATGAACCCATAAAATTGTGTTTGTTTATTCTCATAGGTCCCACTTACCCCAGATAGCGAAATGCACTGGGGCAAGTGAAAGCAGTAAACTAAAGGTAATAAATAAAAATTAAATACAGCTTTTTCGCTTGAAATCATTTGCAAGAACTCCAAATACTATCCTGAAATCGAAAAAGTATTTGTAGAATGACAAATCTATTTTTACACGACGAATCTAGTAGAGCACGTCAATCTCACCTAGTGAATTGAAAATTACATATAAACAACAATAACGTATAAGATCTCTTTATGGTTGAAATAATAACATTTTTTGTATTTAAAGCATCCGTAGGTGTGATACCTATGTTTTCTATGAAGAATGTTAGTCTTAAAAATAAATAATAAAAAAATACCAGCTACAGGTCTCATTTGCCTCCGATTCTCACTTGCCCCGGGGTACCTTACTACATTCTACTAATACTTATTTTTCAGAACAGTACGTGAACCTGAACAGTAAGTGAAGTGATTATGCAGAATTGATATTTCCCAGAAAAGATATGTTTTCACAATCTATTATGACGGCGCCTTATTCAAATCACTAATTTGTGATTCAAAATTGCTTTCGCACATTCAACACAAATTGAGCTGCCAAAGTTAAAAACTACCAAAAACGGATTGGAATTTAATAAACAAGGCTTATGATGTCATAAATGTTGGTCATGATTCTAGAGTACATGCGGCGTGGCATTATGACTCAGTTTACCACTTTTTGCCGATGGATCAAACATGTTCGGTGAACTTTTTCATAGATCAAAAAGTCTAGTTTAGGTTTGAAATCTACGGACGTAAAGCTAGTAGATTTCACTGTCAAGACAAACGTTATCTAGATAACCGGGATCTCTGAGCATCTTTAAGTCTCAAGAGTCAGTCCAAAATACATTTGGTATAAATCAGTTCAGCCAGTCTAAAATGAAGTTCATGACTACCAGGTTAAGACATGACAACATGACCTTTCTTATTGTTCTTTCACAATATGCTTGGTTGTCGAAACTCTGGGATATTCCAGATCTGTCTGTCTGTTTTGGAACACACATAACTGCCAACCTCCACCAATAACGATAAGCTTTCTTACCGTTTTCAAAAACAGTCCTGGAGCTAAGTCCTTGCAATCAACGAAATAAAAAGTAGTTGCTTTTGCAATAAACAGTAACATTGGGGAGCTCGTTTCATGTTACTTCTTTCATTCCACACCACAAACAGGTAGCGTGTGTGTGTGTGAGTTGACACTGTAAAAGCATAGTTTAACCTCAACAAGATGATGGTCTCTCTCTCTCTCTCTTCTTGACGTAACGTCCTCATTGGGACAAAGCCTGCTTCTCAGCTTAGTGTTCTATGAGCACTTCCACAGTTATTAACTGAGAGCTTCCTCTGCCAATGACCATTTTGCATGCGTATATCGTGTGGCAGGCACGAAGATACTCTATGCCCAATGAAGTCAAGGAAATTTCCTTTACGAAAAGATCCTGGACCGACCGGAAATCGAACCCGTCATCCTCAGCATGGTCATGCTGAATACCCGTGCGCTTACCGCCTCGGCTATATGGGCCAAGATGATGGTATCCGGATCTTATAAATCAGCTATTTTAAAATGATCATAAACACTGAGCAGAAAAGTGGATTTAGACCCATTTTGGATATAATGTTAAAGAGGAAAACTTATCAACTTTGATTGGCCAATAGCTGGTTGGGTAATAACCATGAAAATGATATATTACACAGTCTGACGAGAAAGAATCATACATTCAAGAGCTAGTTACCACTCAACCAGGCCTTCAATGGTCAAATTTGACTACAATCCAAACTGTGAATCGTTTAAAAGGCCCAGCCAATCACACTAGTCTTAAAAGCCACATTATTACTTAAGGTGAAACGGGACGCCGTGTTATTTTTCCTATCTTGCCTCTCTTTCTAACAATTTGCCTCGCGATTTTGAAGATGGTAATCTCGAGACCTATCGCACTGAAGATGCTGAAAACCAATCAGCATATGCACTGCAAGTGAGCATACACAATGATAGGTTTTTGTTGCAAAATATGAAGTAGAATCTGAGATTACCATCTTAGTAGCAACAGAGCAATGGCGGATATTTTCTCGACCGTCCCGTCCGCCCTTAACAACGAGGTTTGCACAACAATGCATTCGGTCGGCGCAAGCAAGGAGAGAACTTTCAGAGCGATCCCATCCAAGTCACCGGACCTTACATTCACTCCGCAGCAGCAACAGGGTCCGAAGTCAGAGTTCAGCATCAGCCAGCAGCATGTTGAAACGTTTAATTTACATCTTCATCAAGGGGGTCACGGTAGAATGCATTCAAGAAACGTGGAGTGGAACGATCCTTGTACCGACGGCGCGAGGGGAAAAAATCCACGACGCGCGATAATTGGACCCATAATTAATAAACTATGGCAAAAGGTGCCGGGGTGCTGGACCTCACGATGATGACGAGTGGCGGCCGCTGCGGTATTGTTGGCGCGGAGATTTTTTTTTTCATCTTGGTTCGATTATTTGATCCAACCGTTTTGCAAGCTGAAGAGCTTGCAGTCAGTCAGGCAGTCAGTCAGTCAGTCAAGCACAGTAAGGTGTCGGCGGCAATGGCAACGGATAATGGCTAGTTGCTACAAAGCGCTAATGACTCCCCCTTTGCATCTCTGGCATCGTTCAACGAGGAGTCCTAAGAAGACCTCTGCATTCATTGCAAGATTTGAATCTCAAATCTTTCGCCGGTTGAGCGCCGGCATTAAGACGTACCGTAAGCCGAGGCCGGTTTGGCCCTGGTTCAACTTTTTCAGAAAATATCCGCAGAATGTCAAACTGAAACACTACTTTACAAAGACAGATAATCTTCGGCGAAGTTGTTGGGAAAAGCAAGGTCCGATGAAGAATACAACTCAAGCAAGAAGTTTAAGCCCAATTAGTTTTGGAGAGGCTTTGAAAACCGCCATAAAACCAAAATGGTTTTATTTTGGTTTTATGATGGTTCTAAGGGTAATTTAGACTTACATTGGTACTTGTAAATCCACGCTCCTGTTTTTGGTATTGCTGTCAACTGCCTTACGACATAGCATTATGACTTTGAATTCAATTCTACCTCTGCCTACAGTACCTTCAATAAGCTGCGAGGAATCGCTGCGAACAACTTAATCATCCTACAAGAGAGGTCGCGGCGAGTCCCCCCTCATTATGCGATAAGAGGTTGTTCAAAATTCGTATTGTTGGTTGTCCCGCGTCGCGTTGCATCGCCAAACAATTCCAATGCAGTTTACGTAATGGCACAGAGGGGATGCTTTCTGGTCAGGCCAGGGAACCATTCGCATCATCTTTCAGTCGTTCGGTCGCAAAATTGTCTCTTGTCGCATAATTGCGCCGGACCGGCGCGGCGATGATGATGCCACTGACTGCCTCCTCTTTTCCCGAAAATCCGGCACAATTGATGTCACATTTTTTCCCAGTCCTTGTTACGGCCTTCGGTCATTATCATTTTCATGAGGAGACGCGAATCGAATAAAATATGAGCGGGTCTTGGGTGCGCTGCGCTGCTGATGCTGAGACTCGTGGGAATTTCGCATTTTTTTCGTGATGCGTTTGTTATCTTTTCACTGCACACTGACGCGCCCGCTGTTTTTCTTTTTTCTTTCGAGGTAAGATCACGAAATAACAACTTGAAATTTGAAGCTGCATTTTGCGATGAGAGGGAAAACAACAGCAGATAAACGGTATAAATGAAGGTTGGTAAGCGGTGCTGCAAGAAGCAGGCAAAATTTTCAACGGTATTGACGAATGTATGCATATGGACCCGGTTATTTTCTTCAAGTCGTTGTTTGTCGGTAACATTGAGGAATTTCGATGACCTTCAGCTTCAGTAGATATCTAGATATCCCAATTCTACCAACTCTCGAGCTATCTACCTTTTATCAGGTTGACCCATTTTAAAAACGTACGCCGCACTTCTTAAAGTGTAATTATTCGGAAGGGACCAATCATGATCATCAGAACATGAAGCAACATTCGCTTGGTAGGACTGCTAGATCAATTATTAGTATAAAATCTAGTTTAGCAGATCATAAAAGAAGAACAGTCATCCATCGCCTTCGATCTTAGTTTCGGCAATCAAGTTAAAAGATATTCCTCCAGTAGGAGCTTCATCAAGTTTTTTTTTATTGTAAAAAGTTGCAAAAATGTCATAGTATATTCAAAAGTAGAATTAAAATGTTGTTTGCTATCAGTTCCTCTTTGTCTCTTAGATACTTGAATTGTGTTTGAAAAGGGTCACTTTCAACCTTAAAATGAACATCAAATCCGTTGATGCTTTAGTTGTGTTTGGAAATATCAAGGAAAATTCTAATTTTAACACTTTTCAAATTTAAATCATCACTAAATCCTTGACTAAATCCTATATATCTTATTCTGATGACGTTTCAGTTGCTTCTAGTATTTTAGATACGTTTTCGTATATTAATCCCTCACTACCTACAATAAAGAAATAAGGAGATCAAAAAGGGTACACTGGAGGCATACGTGTGAAAACATTGAAAATACTCCTGCGACCGCAAGGTTGCAAAAAAATCCTTGCTAAAGATCATTCCAATGGTTTAGGAACATTGAAGAAAGAAGATGGTTCTTTCACTACTTCGGCTAATGAAACATTGGAGTTGATGATGAAGACGCACTTTCCTTGTTCTATTATCAATTCAAATGATGACCAAAGTACATCTGCATCAGGGACTGGTAGCTGTGAAACCAGGACTAATAATCATAATGCAATAAATGATTCAACTGTGTTAGAAAGGTCCAGGACAGATGCCTGCACTTTGGCCAAACAAACTTTTACTGAAAAGAAAGTGGAATGGGCGATTAGCACCTTTGATCCCTTCAAATCTCCTGGTAGGGACGGAATTTATCCTGTACTACTGCAGAAGGGAAAGGCGATATTAATACCCATTTTAACGGAACTATTTCAAGCAAGTTTATCATTACGCTATATTCCAGAAGAGTGGCGACAAGTTAGGGTTACTTTCATCCCGAAGGCTAATAAAAAGGATAGGACATCACCAAAATCCTTCAGGCCGATTAGCTTATCGTCAGTCTTACTAAAAACGATGGAAAAAATTATCGATGAGCATATTAAATCATCATATACAGCCAAAGTTCCTTTAAGCAAATTTCAGTTTGCGTATCAGGAAGGCAAATCATCAGTAACAGCACTACATGCAGTTGTTACAAAATTAGAAAGGTCTTTGGAATCAAAAGAAATTTCACTTGCAGCTTTCCTTGACATTGAAGGAGCATTTGACAATTCATCTCATAATTCAATGATATCTGCAATGAGGAAACGTAACTTCGACAATTGCATTATTGATTGGATTAGCGAGATGTTATCAAACAGAGAAATATCGGCAAACCTTGGAAGCTCTTCCATTAGTGTCAGAGCAGTAAAAGGGTGTCCACAGGGAGGCGTGCTATCACCTCTATTGTGGTCATTAATAGTTGATGATCTTCTCAAAAATTTGGAATCTCAAGGATTCGAGGTAATTGGCTTCGCTGATGATATAGTCATACTAGTTCGTGGTAAATATGATTCTATCATCACCTGCAGAATGCAAAGTGCTTTAAATTTAGTCTCTTTGTGGTGTAATAGGGAAGGGCTAAATATAAACCCTTCTAAAACTACTATTGTGCCATTTACACGAAAGAGAAACTACTCGATTGGAACTTTAAGATTGAAAGGAACAATTTTGGAACTTTCAGATACGGTCAAATACCTAGGTGTATTACTTGACAGCAAACTCAACTGGAATAATCATTTGGAGTATGCAATTAAAAAAGCGACAAATGCTCTATGGATAAGTAAAAGAACTTTTGGTAGGCAATGGGGACTAAAGCCAAAAATGATCCGATGGATTTATTTGGCAATTGTAAGACCCAGGATTACCTACGCTTCGTTGGTATGGTGGCCTAAGACTAGGGAAAAAGGTGCACAAAAAAAGCTAGAAAAGCTACAGAGATTAGCAACTTTTTCAATTACTGGTGCAATGAGGAGTACGCCGTCGAAAGCACTCGATGCTTTGCTTCACTTGCTTCCATTACATCAATTCGTGCAATTAGAAGCTGAAAAGAGTGCTCTAAGGATTGAAAGATCTGTGAACCTCTTTGCAGGTGATCTTATAGGTCATCTCAGCATCTTAAGAAAATTTAATGTTAATCCCTTGATACTGAATAATGAAGATTGGATGGCGAAAAAATACAACTTCAATCGTTCATATCAAGTGATTAACGTTGAACGTGAACTATGGGGATCGGGTGGTCCGAACCTTCGATCCGGATCAATAGTTTTCTATACAGATGGTTCAAGATTGAACGATCAAGTTGGAGCAGGAGTGACTGGCCCGGGTGTAGATTTATCGATTCCGATGGGCAAGTGGCCAACTGTTTTCCAAGCGGAAATTCAAGCAATTCTGGAATGTGTTGTTATTTGCTTGCGCAGAAATTACAGGCATTCAAATATTTGTATTATGTCGGACAGTCAAGCAGCCCTGAATGCTCTAAATTCGGCGACATGTACATCTAAACATGTTTGGGAATGTGTCCAATCACTTCAAAAATTGTCTTGTCGTAATCAAGTCAATCTATACTGGGTTCCTGGTCACTGCGGAATTGAAGGTAACGAAAGAGCAGATATGTTAGCTAGGCTCGGATCGTCACACCAATTTATAGGACCAGAACCTTTTTGCGGGCTTTCTACTGCATCTCTTAAAATGGAGCTGAAGGTATGGGAATTATCAAAAGTGGATGCCAATTGGAAAAACACTTCAATAGCGAGGCAGGCGAAACGTTTCATTGATCCGAATGTAAAAATGACTCGCAAAATATTGGAACTCTCCAAGAAAGATATTAGTATGTATACTGGTCTTATGACAGGTCATTGTCCGAGTCAATATCATTTGAAGCTAATCGGAAAACTTCAAAATGATCTGTGTCGTTTTTGTAACACAGAAAAGAAAGACTCAGAACATTTGTTATGCCATTGTCCGGCAATTTTTAATCAAAGAATTAGGTTCTTCGATAAGGGGCTACTTGAACCCTTTGAAATCTGGAGAACAAATCCTAGTACGGTATTGCACTTCATCCGATGTGTAGTACCGTGCTGGGGAAGTGCTTTATGTCAAGTGATGACGACCACTCCCAATAGTGGTACGTTATCCAGACAAAGCTAAACAAAAATGGGGAATATGTCACAATAGATCAAAACAATGGTCGCAGTGATGCTAATACCCAACACGGAATAAAAAAAAAAAAAAAAAATATTAAAATACACATTTTTGTCAAAATCCATGTTGTCGTATGTCATTTTTTTATGTTTTGCGAGTTTTTTAATCTTTAAAGAGATAAAACTGAAAAATAACATAAAAATGGAAATATGGCAACACTGTATTCACCCCAAAGATATATGTTAAGGTACTGAAAGTCACATGCAAATTTCAAGCAACGAAAATCCATTAAAAGAAGATTTAACAAATTTAGTGTTTGAAAGTGAGAAAGTGACAATTTTAAAACACAGTAATCGATTGGCCACCACCAACGGGTAAGCATAAACCGACATTCGGTTCTTCAGAGTTGTGGTCTTGAAAATTCTAAGTGTGGCTTCTTCATATCTTCACCTTGTATTGAAGAAACAAAGAGCAACTGATCAGTTGACCTGTATCCGACAGCATTTCAATTCTATTTTTTAATATGTTTTGGTTTTTTTGCAACTTTTTGCAATTATAAAAAACGTAATTTTTCACAAGAAAATAAAAAAAAATCATGCATAAAAATAAAAATATGGCAACACTGTCTTTAGCAAAAAAGATTCAAATGAGGTCCGAAGGAGAAGAAATGTGGGAGTGGAGTTACTGGTGGTAATGCATAGTGGGGTGCACCATAGTAATGTAACAACAATCAATCGATTACGCTCGTAGATCTTAAGACCTTTACTCGCGAATGTTCTTGGATCTAGAACACCTTTGTAAATTAGTTCTCTACACCAGCATGCTTCATGGACCTGTCGGATGTTGCATCGCACTAATAATGAAGCAAAAACCAATTTATAACGCATGTAGACTATATGATGATGATGATGATTCTACCATCTATTGTAGCAAGGCAGCTGCCTATAGCACTGGAATAATCTGAAAAGCGATTAGATCAAGATTGTGCTGTTATTAGTGGTCAGTCATTCTCCTGTATGAAGGGCCAAAAAGGGTTGTGCGGACCCGCAAGCAGACACACTTGCGCGAAACCCGCGTCAGGGGAAAAGAATCTCCTTCCAGAAGAAAGTTCTCACAAACAACTGCAAAATCAAGCCCTCGATTGACAGAATACTCCCAATAGATGGGGTCGAAGAGCCCGCCCTCAATCCACGAAATGTTAAAAACAAGGAGGAGGCAGTTCCAAGCTCCTGTCCAAATCGTTTCAATCGGGTGCCCTGATGGTCCCTCCCTTTCCCAATATATGATGAGATATGTATATGTAATGTATGTCAGTGTGTGTTGTGCATGTTTTGTTATACATTTGCTTGAAAAACAATCATAATCATGATTAATAACCATTTAAAAATATGCAAAAATTTACCTGATTAAAATGTGGATTAGCAACAAAACATTAAAAGAAACACATCAAATCTCGATCCTGGAATGTCTGCTCACCACTGATCGGCCACTTTAGGCATGAAAACATTAACAAGATCGAAATTTGATGTGGTGGTAGATCTTACGCCGCAACGCACCATTCTAAGGTGATCTACCCACGTTACGGGGAACGCATGTAGACTATAAGGCCTTTACTAGTGGAGGACCTCGAACATCCTTAAAAGATAGTTCTCTTCAAAAGTATTCCTTATGAACCTGTAGGATGATGCACCGTATTATTTATGTAACAATAACGTAATGAATACACTTGCTAATCTTGAGGCCTATATTCGCGAGAATTAATGGTGGACCTTAACCATTTCTTACATGACAACTCCACTGAACCATGTTTCCTAGACCTATAGAATATTACGCATCAATAAAACTCCTCTGATAACTTATGTAGATCTTTTAAAACTTTTTCGGAATGCCCCTAAGCCTTATGCGCAACTCAAACAAAGCCTTATGTACACTCCCGATCAAAAGTTTGGGGTCACCCTTTCAAAAACATGTTATTTTTTTAGGCCCACATCTTCGCCAATTTGCGTCCGATTTCAAAGCCCTAGGCCTCATTCAAAAGATAATAAGTCAAAGAAACTTTGAACATGATTTAAAAGAAACTTTTTCAAAAAAAATTGTATGTAAACTTAACCCAAAGTTGCCAAATTTTCTAAAAAATTAATATAAACTTACGACAGTGTCGCTGGAAATTGGGTCGACCAAATTTTAAGATGGGAGCGGTAATATAAACCATTTTTTATTAGCTTTCAACTGCTTTTTACAGAACTTAGCTAAAAAATCTAGAAAAAAAGTTATTAAGTAAATTAATCCTTGATGTCATCCACCAAAAGTTTCGGGTCACCCCTCAAAATGATGTATCGGCCAAAAGTTTGGGGTCACTATCGAAAAACATGGAAAAGTGATTTGATGATATCTTTGTCATCTTTCAATCAATTTTAATTCTTCTTGGCTTATTTGAAACAAAATGAATGATACTTACTGCATAGACATTGAACCACGCATATTTGTTAAAATTTACATACTAAAACTTAACGTAAAGTTGCCTCATTTTTTGAAGTGTGGTGAAATTTGTTATTTAATATTACATAACATTTTTATATACAGAAATCGTTAAATACGTTAAGTTAAAGACATCAAACGTAAATTTAGTTAATTATCTTTGAAATGAGCCAAAAAGAATTAAAATTGAACTATAGATGACGAAGATATCACCAAATCACTTTTCCATGTTTTACGAAAGTGACCTCAAACTTTTGACTGATACATCATATTGAGGGGTGACCCCAAACTTTTGGTCGATGACATGAAGAGTTAATTTACTTAATAACTTTTTTTCTAGATTTTTTGGCTAAGTTCTGTAAAAAGCAGTTGAAAGCTAATAGAAAATGGGTCATATTACCGCTCTCATCTTAAAATTTGGTCGACCCAATTTCCAGCGACACTGCCGTAAGTTTATATTAATTTTTAAGAAAATTGGCAACTTTGGGTTAAGTTTACACACAACATTTTTTGAAAAAGTTTCTTTTAAATCATGTTCAAAGTTTCTTTGACTTATTATCTTTTGAATGAGACCTAAGGTTTTGAAATCGGACGTAAATTGGCGAAGATATGGGCCTAAAAAATGACATGTTTTTGAGGGGGTGACCCCAAACTTTTGATCGGGAGTGTATATCCTCTTGAACACTTCGTGACTTCATCATTTACTTCATCCGTCTAAACTGTCCTAACCCGCCCTAAATATCATCTGAAACTCCCACTGAAACCAGTATGCACTCCCTTCCCTCAAACCCTTCAACAATCCCTTGCCCCCTCCCCAATAATCTATAGAACCCACCCTTAGTACGCCCCTTTCCTTTCCACATAAAGCCTCTAAAACAATCCTCGGATATCTGAAGGTGAAGATATTTTCAATATTTTCGGTTTCCCTCAGTTTTTACATGGGTTTTCAAAGTAGCATGATTTTTTACACAAGAAAAGATAAACTGATAAAGCTGCTGAAATATGTATCAGAGATAACAGGCTATTCTGTGTTGTGCAATTTCAGGAAGGGTAATGCCTGACGACACTCACTCTGACACTTACTGCAAATGGCAAATGTCGTCTAACAAAATATTCAATTCTCCTTGGAACACACGATCAAACACGAAGCTTTGACTGCATGATTTTGTGTTCTACGTCTCCTGTTTATATTCATTCGGAGTGTTATATTTGTGATTATATTCCGGGAAATGTGATACCACCGTTCAATGGCTTCAACTTTTATCTCCGTGCTGGATGGGGCCATTTAATTGAGAAGACTTTCAACGGCTGACACTACAGCTTGCAAAAATATGCTCAGAGGAAATTATGTGCATAAATTAAGTCAGGGCTCTAAGGAGGGAATCTAAGTCGCGAGAACAGGTCTTGCTCCTGGGCATTTGAGATGGGGTCAAGGGGGTTTCCAGGAAGTTCCCTGAGAGCCGAAAAAAGGGAGTGCCGGGGGCCTTCGGGGGCGTTTCATGGGGTTGATTTAGGGGATTTCTGGTGCCTTTCAAGGACGTTTCGTCAGATTTCGTTGGCGTTTTAATAGGATTGTGGGAATTTGAGGGGCGTTTCAATAGTATTGAGGGAAGTTTCAAGGGTTTCAGGGGGGTTTCAAAGCATTTCAGAGAACTTCAGGGTGTCTCAGGAACGTTTCAACAATGATGTGTCCGGCAATTTTTTTTGCTTTTTTATACACCGTGGTTTTTAAATGGATGGGTACCCGGGTACCCTATCGACCAAATAAGGGCTAAGGAAGTTCCTAGAGGTTTTAGGGGCGTTTCAGGGGGTTTCAGGACCAAATTGATTATGATGAATTCAAGGGCGTTTCAATGGGATTACGGAGGTTCAAGAGCGTCTCGAGGCATTTCAGGTCAGGACCGTATCAGGGGGGTTTCAAGAACACCTTTTAATCAAAGGGGCTTCAGGGGCACATGGATTACGAGGATTTCAAGGCCATTTCAATGGAATGATGGAGGTTTCATTGACTTTTCAACTAGTTTAAGGGTATTTGTGAATGTGTTTCTTAAAATCCTCTGAAGCTTCTTAAAATGCCTCTGGAATCCCCCTAAGGCCCCCTCCGAAGCCCATATAACGCATCTGAGACCCTCCGAAACTCCCGAAAACGCATCTCAAACCCGTCAAAAATCCTCTGAAGCTTCCTGAAATGCCCACGGACTTCCCCTCAAGCCCCCTAACGCACCTAAGACCCTCCGAAACCACCGAAAACGCCTGCTTACGCCTCTGAAACACGCGGAAAATTTTCTGAAGCTTTCTAAAATGCCTCCAAAATTCTCCTAAAACGCACTCGTATCCCATGTAGCGCACATGAGACCCTCCGAAAACCCATAAGAGCCCTTAAAACGCTCCTAAAGCGCCCCTGAAATCCCCTAAAACCCACTGAAATCCCTTTGAATCCTTTGAAGCACCTCTGTGACCCTGGAACGACCCTGAAACCCCATGAAGCGCCTTAGAGACCCCCTGGAATTCCTTAGGACCCCCTGGTACCCCTTCAGACCCTCTTATACGCCACTGGGACCCTCTTAGACGCCACTGGGACCCCCTTAATCACCCCTGAGACCTCCTGGTACCTCCTGAAATATCCCTGAGATCCGCTGGAACTCCCCTGGAACCGCCCGACACCCCCGGGCCCCCTGGAACCACTCTGAGACCCCCTGAAATGCCCCCTGAGACCTGGCCGCCGTTGCCATAACTATAGCTACCGCCATTTTTACATTTTCTAATGCACAATATTGGTTCTGAGTAGTTTTCTATCTTTTAATGCAGGGCAAAAAGATGCATAAGTTAAAAGCGCATAAAAAAACGGTTTTTCCTTCATCAGCAAATTACAAAAATAAAAAAAAATAAGTGGAATGTATGGAACTACTGTTTTAGTCAAAAACGATTACTTTCACATATGTGAATTTTGATACAGGGTCATTAAGCCGAATGGTCATTAGGCCGAATGGTCAGTAGGCCTAATTACAATTTAACAGCTATAAAGCTAGAAACGGATCTGTTTTTACCTTTTTCAACAATTATTGCCAATTGCAATTACAACAATGAAACTAGAAAGAATGGCTTATGTATAAAAGAAGGACACATTTATGATTTGAATATCAGCGCCAAAAACTGTCTTAGCAATGATGCTAGAACGAACAGCTTATGTTCAAAAGAAGGAAAAATCATGAGTAAAATATCAGTAGGAGTAACCTATGCTAAGAAAAGAGAAACCATCATTTTTAAATATCAACAAGTGTTACGTTTTCAGCTTGACCATGCTGAGGATGACGGGCAGTGCCGAAAATTTCATTTCGTCATATCTAAATTCAATCACCTACAGCTCATTTTAGAAGCTGAACCTTAGAATATGGTATATGAAAAACTTGTGCGGCTAGACCAGTTCTGCTAGAAAGTCACGTAAAAACTGCTTTTGTTAGAATATTTAAGGTCAATGTCACGGACTACCTTTGAAAAATGCCAAATGATATTCACCGTGAATATCATTCGTATTTTTCGAAGGTAGTCCGTGACATTAACCTTAAATATTCGAAAAATATCGATTTTTCCGTGACCTTCTAGCAGAACAGGATTGGCCGCATAAGTTTGTCATATACCATATTCTCAGGTTCAGCTACTAAAATGAACTATAGATGATTGAATTTAGATATGACGAAATTTCAGCACTGATGACGGGTTCAATTCCTGGTTGGTCCAGGAACTTTTCGTAATGGAAATTTCCTTGACTTTCTTGGACATGAAGTATATTCGAGGCTGCCACACGATATACACATGCAAAATGGTCATTGGCAGAGGAAGCTCTCAGTTACTAGTTGTGAAAGTGCTCATAATACACTAAGCAATATTTTCAAAATCGGTTACGTACACATGTAGAGTATGGATCAAGGGATCTTCTGATTTTTTTTCGTAGTGAAAAATGTTTTCCATTTTTGCAAAAAACATTTTTTTTGTGAAATTTTATTTAAAAATGGTTTCTGCAAAAACGAACAACATTTTCCACCACGAAAAAAAAAAATCAGGGAATGCCTTGATTCATATAGAGTATACTCTACATGTGTACGGAAACCGATTTGCTTCATTATTTGTTAAAAAATCAAAAACCACAAAATAAGGAAATGCTTCCAGTTTCGCCTTAAGGCGAAACTAGATGCATTTTGTCATTTTTTGGTTTTTGATTTTGTGTATGTTGTGTAAATTTCTCTGATCTTGTACAATATACTGACAGGAAAAAGGGTTCAAATGAATTGTAAAATTCATTGAAGCTTCATATTTTAACCTGATTTTCTGATTTTTTTTATTCATCGCCCTAGAAATTAGCTTATCTTCAGTTTTATGTTGATCAATGGCCACGTACCTGAAAAGAAAAGAGATGAAACGAAACGTAAGTTACACATGAAATATCAAAAAAATTAAGGCGGTAAAGTTTTATTTGAAAATTGAAATAAAGCGAAAACCCGACGAAAATGTCTGAAGTTGAGCGTTTGTCTTTTGTCATTGATTTTCCTGCACATTCAGTCAGCTGCTCGATGATCGTCTGTCAGTTGAATAAATGTTAACGATAATTTTCAACATACACAGAAATAAAAATTTTAAAAAATAAAAAAGATTATTTTTAAATATCTCACAAACTGCAAAACTTATTTTTTTATTCTTCAACCACAGCTCTTTTGTCTACTAGGGCACTGCGTGAGCGATTCCAATTGGCAGCTGTACTTACACTTTGTACAGCGCCAAAATATATTATATTTTAATTCTACTATATCGGTATTCGGGAGCCGATATTCCAGATCCAGAGAGGATTCTCCAGATCTTCTGAAGAAGATTCTCCAGACCTCTCGGAGAAGATTCTGCATATCTTATGGACAAGATTATCCAAATTTTTAGAATAAGATTCTCCAGATCCTTCAGAACTTACGGAGAAAATTCTCCGTATCTTCTGGAGAAAATTCTCTGATTCTCCAAATCTTCCAAAGGTGATTCTCCAAATCTTCCAAAGGTGATTCTCCAAATCTTCCAGAGAAGATTAACCAAAACTACCGGAGAAGATCCTCAGAATCTTCTGGAGGAGATTTTCCAAATCCTCCAGAGAGGATACTCCAGATCTTCCGGAGATGATTCTCCAAATAATCCGGAGGAGATTCTAAAAAATCTTCCGGAGAAGATTCTCCAAATATTTCGGTGAAGCAGAGGATTCTCCAGATTTTAAGGAGAAGATTCTCAAAATTTTCCGGAGAAGATTCTCCAAATCTTCCGGAGAAGATTCTCCAAATCTTCCAGAGAGGATTCTCCATTTCTGGAGAAGATTCTCGGAATCCTCTGAAGACGATTCTCCACATCTTCCGGAGAAAATTATCCGCATCTTCCGGAGAATATTTTCCAAATCTTTCGGAGAAGATTCTCCAAATCTTCCAAAGGTGATTCTCCAAATCTTCTAAAGGAGATTCACCAAAACTACCGAAGAAGATTCTCTAAATCTTCCGGAGGAGATTTCAAAATCCTTTAGAGAGGGTTCTCCAGATCTTCCGGAGAAGATTTTCCGAATATGTCGGAGGAGATTCTCCAAATCTTCCGGGGAAGGATCTCCAAATCTTCCGGGGAAGGATCTCCAAATCTTCCAGAGAAGATTCTCCAAATTTTTCGGAGAAGATTCTCCAAATCTTCCGGAGAAGATTCTCCAAATCTTTCGGAGAAGATTCTCCAAATCATCCGGAGAAGATTCTCCGAATCTTCCGGAGAAGATTCACCAGACATTCCGGAGAAGATTCTCCAAATCTTCCGGAGAAGATTCTTCAAATCTTCCGGAGAAGATTCCCCAAATCTTCCGGAGAAGATTCTCCAAATCATCCGGAGAAGATTCTTCAAATCTTCCGGAGGAGATTCTCCAAATCTTCCGGAGAAGATTCTCCAAAACTTCCAAAGGTGATTCTCCAATTCTTCTAAAGGAGATTCAGCAAAACTACCAAAGAAGATTTTATAAATCTTCCGGAGGAGATTCAGCAAAACTACCAAAGAAGATTTTATAAATCTTTCGGAGGAGATTTCAAAGTCCTTTCGAGAGGGTTCTCCAGATCTTCCGGAGAAGATTTTTCGAATCTGTCGGAGGAGATTCTCTAAATCTTCCGGGGAAGGATCTCCAAATCTTCCAGAGAAGATTCTCCAAATCTTCCGGAGAAGATTCCCCAAATCTACCGGAGAAGATTCTCCAAATCATCCGGAGCAGATTCTCCAAATCTTCCGGAGAAGATTCTCCAAATCTTCCGGAGAAGATTCTCCAAATCTTCCGGAGAAGATTCTCCAAATCTTCCGGAGAAGATTATACAAATGTTCCGGAGAAGATTCTCCAAATCTTCCGAAGAAGATTCTCCAAATCTTCCGGAGAAGATTCTCCAAATCTTCCGGAGAAGATTCTCCAAATCTTCCGGAGAAAATTCTCCAAATCTTCCGGAGAAGATTCTCCAAATCTTGCGCAGAAGATTTTCCAAATCTTCCAAAGAAGATACTTCAAATCTTCCGGATAAGATTCTTCAAATCTTCCGGGGAAAAGTGAGTCAGCAAAATCAAACTATCACCTAACTACAAACACTACGTCAATGATGAGCGTCACTATCCAGTTACATAAAAATAAACACCGTACAAATTTAGTCGTAAGAAAGTAAATTTGAATAATTCTCTCTTCATTTCACCTTTCACTTCAATTTTCTTTTCGATTAATTCAACTATTTTTTGTTTCCAATACTTTGAACTTGTTCCGAGATGTAGATTTCGTGTCGCAATTTCTAGCAACCAATTACGAACCCAAACCAACAAATGGAAGAAAAAAGGCAACAAACCACGATAGCCGGCATACCGCGCTTGCTGGCAAAAAAAGCCTACGAAGCGATAAAACAAACGAAAAAAAGAAACAAAAAAAACTGTTCGGAATCGTTTGCGATAAACAGACCTCGTGGTCGAGCAGATATTCCCAAGGTCGTTTCGTGCTCTATCGCAAATGTTGCAACAGGTGAAATTTGTCCAGCCGACTTGCACACTTTTATACACCGGGGTGTGAATGCAGCCGGGAAAAAGTAGATAAGATAGCCGCTTCTTTGTACTTGTTGAACACCTAATCGCCGAATTGGAATGTGGCTTTCAGACTGCGCATTTAGCTGGGAATTACTCATCGAACTGCACGGGAGCAGACAGACCAAACTCTGACATTTCCGAAAAATAAATTGTGGCACGATTTTTTTTTTCGGTGTGGAAAGTTCACTGAAATTGGACTCAAGTGACCGCGACGACGCGGTGACTGTTCGTTGAACTCATCGCGCCGCTGCTGCTGTACTTGAACTTCACGAGTGTGCATGACTGTGTGCGCGCGCTCTCGTGCGGACGAATGAAGAGACCTCGCCAATTACCAAATTGGTAATTCCCAAATTGGTGCTGAAGTGTTGAATCGACTGAGGCGACGGTGACACACCTCTTCTTCGCCACGCACAGAGCTAAAATTAAAACGAGAGAAATGTCAAGTTCCGTCCATTCGTCGTCGTCGTCATCGCTGGAAATGAACGCTCGCCGGATCCCATTAGCATAACATGCTACGGAACACTTGTGTCACGGGCGCTGCCGCGCCGAGAATCGGAAATAAGACGCGAAACACTCCAATAGTGAACGTTTCAGAAATGACCGAATATGGCACTGCTATTTAGTAATGGCGACAACACACACGGGACGGGCGCTAATTGACACTCTCCATATTGGTCGGGAGGAGTTGTTGTTAGCAGCTTGTTTACTATATTTCGAGTTCGAGTTTGAATTGGGCGACAGAACAGCAGCCAACAGTCCAAAGGCGAGAGCGGAAATTTGGGGTCTCTCGATGACGGCGACGACGACGACAACCAACGACGAAGCTGAGGTGAACAACCGGAATTGAGCAATGAACGGATGAGAGGTGCCAAATTGGTGCAGGTTGTTTCGGGGGTCGAGTGATGACGAGGAAGTCGCCGATTTCCGGAAGTGAAATCGATTTTGGACATTTGAGGTAGAATTCCTGAATCGTAACGTTTGCAATCGGTGACAATATAGTTAATACTCGGCCATGGAAGATTTGGAAAATCTTCTCCGGAAGATTTGGAGAATCTCCCCCGGAAGATTTGGAGAATCTTCCCCGGAAGATTTGGAGAATCTTCTTCAGTATATTTGGAGAGGCTTCTCCGGAAGATTAGGAGATTCTTCTCCGGAAGATTTGGAGAAGCTTCTCCGGAAATCCGAGACATCTTCAGAAGATCCGAGACATCTTCTCCGGAAGATCCAAAACATCTTCTCTGTAAGATCCGAGACATCTTCTCCGGAAGGTTCGGCAGATCTTCTCCTGAAGATCCAGAGATTTGCTCCGGAAGATTCATGAGATGTTTTCCGGAAGGTCCGCGATATTTTGTTCGAAAGGTTGAATGGACATCTCTCTACGATATCTGTCTTCCAGATAGGAATGGCATAACTATGTAATTATCAAACATTCTTTGCAGCTCTGATCCACCACTTTTTGTTAACGCGACCCCATTAAGACGGCCAAACTTCACCTGAAATCGGACTTTCAAAAAACTGAACCGGCGCAACTATGTCTCGCTCGATCGAATAAAATACCCAGCCAAAAATGCCGATCGCCTTATGATTTTGGTTACTTGCCAAAAGTGCAAACCAACCAAGCGCCCGAGCGTCAACCCAGCGAGGTTTGCAATGTTTATAATACACCCAGTCTTACTTCCGCCCGCTGGTGCCGTTGCTATTGGGTAGCAGCACTTGAAAGCCACGCACGATACATATAATTAATTGGGCTGGTTGGATGAGGGGGAGGAACAACGAATGGCGCGGGTAGTACTAAATACTCGTTGGACTACGTCAATAATAAACATAACGGTAAACGAATCGAAACTTTTAGGGTGCAAAATTCGACCGGATACCTGAACAATAACGGTCATCATTCAGCAACCGGTCAGCCAGCGGCAGTGTTGACGTCGTCGTCGTCGATGTTTTCGATTTTCTCAAAGTAGTAACTTAACTTATGTGACCTGCTTTCGCAAACGCGGTGTTGAATTTCACTCAGTGGCGGTGGTTTGGAGTATGTAAGCATCAGAGTGCAGCAATACTCACCTTCCGGAATCGGTGTCGGAGAGGTGTCTTCCGAAAGTAGTGTTCCCCAGAATATTTGAGAGATCTGCATCTGAAATGGCATATCCTCCAGAAAACATAGACGATCTTTTGTTTAATAGTTTAGATATCTTCTTTGGAAGACTTGTGTTATATTTTTCGGAAGATTTGGAGTATCTTCTCTGGAAGAACTTCTCTGGCACATCTGGGATATGTTCATTGGATGATTTGGGATATCCTGTTTGGAGGATTTAGAATACCTTCTCCGAAAGATCTTGGATATCTTTCTTTTTTTCTGGGAGATTTTTAATATATTTTCCGGAAGATCTGTGATATCTTCGATGGTTATTATCCATTTCTCTGAAAGAACTAGGATATCTTTCTTTTTTTTTCTGGAAGAATAAATGTCTTTTCCGGATCTAAGGAATATTCCTTGGAACATCTGGGCTATTTTCTCTTGAAGATCTGGAATATCTTCATTGGAAGATCTGGGATATTTTTTCTGGAAGATTTTGAATATCTTTGCCGGAAAATCTAGAGTATCTTCTCCGGAAGATCTGATGTATCTTCTGAGTACGATTCTAGGATAAGATCTAGGCAATATTCCTTAGTACATCTGGGCTATCTTCTCTTGAAGATCTGGTATATCTTCTTTGGAAGAGTTAACATTCTGGAAGTTTTTGAATACCTTTGCCGGAAGATCTGAGGTATCTTCTCCGGAAGATCTGATGTATCTTCTGAACACGATTGAAGGAAATCTCTCTAGAAGATCTTCTGAATCTTGCCCTAATGATACACTGATCTTCTCCGAAAGATCTGATGTATCTTCTGAGTACGATTCTAGGATAAGCTCTAGGGAATATTCCTTGGAACATCTTGGCTATCTTCTCTTGAAGATCTGGAATATCTTCTTTGGAAGATCTGAGTTAATTTT
This sequence comes from Aedes albopictus, assembly GCF_035046485.1. Classification (NCBI taxonomy): domain Eukaryota; kingdom Metazoa; phylum Arthropoda; class Insecta; order Diptera; family Culicidae; genus Aedes; species Aedes albopictus. Next base: position 37,261,253 of record NC_085136.1, read on the forward strand.
CCGGAAGATTTTAAATACCTTTTCCGGAAGATCTGCGGTATCTTCTCCGGAAGATCTGATGTATCTTCTGAGTACGATTCTAGAGTAAGATCTAGGGAATATTCTTTGGAACATCTGGGCTTTCTTCTCTTGAAGATCTGGGGAATATCTTCTTTGGAAGATCTGAGTTGACTTTCTGGAAGATTTTAAATACCTTTGCCGGAAGATCTGCGGTATCTTCTCCGGAAGATCTGATGTATCCTCTGAGTACGATTGGGGGTAATCTCTCTAGAAGATCTGCTTATCTTTTCCTGATGATACACTGATGGACAATCGCTCAGGATGGAGATTTTTAATTTTAGCCCGATGCATCACCACGGCCGTATGAAGAGGTTTATCCTTGAAATTCATTTCAGTTTTTCAGAAAAAAAATATAAGCTTATGGCTTACATTAAGAGACAACATTTTAACTCCTGTCCTTGATTTCAGAACTAATAAAAAGATTCCGTTTTATAATCTTGCTAAACACGAAATTACATTAACTATCGTGAATTAAGCCCGAAACCTGCCCAATTTACGTTTAAACGTTGAGACTGCTTCTGGCAACTTCTCCTGAACCTGGCAAAGCCCCATCCGTACTATATCTACGGAAAGATCTGCAATCCCACTTACAGAGGATCAATGGATCGTAAAAAAACTCTTGGGCAGTAATTGAGAGCCACCATGATCCACGACAGCTCCCGACAACGTGATTGTGACTTTATTGGGCAGGCTCAATCCGTCATCAACGTTGAACGAACACATTATTTGCTGTGTGTCTTGATTGTTCTATAAAACTCAACAACCGCCGCAAATTGCAGCAGTAGCAACAAGCGGTCGTGAGAATTGGTTGCCATTTTTGGGACACCCAACACTCCTTGTACGCTGAGTCTGTTTGGTACTGTGGTAGGTAGATATGGCTGTGACATGCCTAACAGAGGATTTAGGGTCGTAAAAAGTTTTATACGATCCTCACTGCTACGACTGGCTTTTGAGAGCTACCACACCGCGATCGTCGTCGTCGTCGGTGACAATGATGATGATCTACACAGCGTCACAAACATAACGGGCGCCGCCGTTGGTCGCTTTGCACACAAAACACGACGATGGCTACTGGTGGTGATAAAAATCCACCATTGATCTGGTGACAATGCATGGAGTCCGCGTCGTTGTTACTGGTTGGCAGAGTGCGATTGCACTTCTGACAAGGTAGGAGGATCGTAAATTTGCCGCCAGGTCGTGCCCTGTGTCACCCGGTCGAACCATGTACGGTACGGGTTGGTCGGTCATTAGGACCGGGTCCAAAGGCGAAGTCGTGTGTTCAACGGCAGCAGCGCGCAGAGCACGTTGTCGGACGTGTACAGATTGGTTTGGTCTGCCAAGTGTCCTCGAAATTTAGGCGCTCCGATGGTTGTGTTTGATGAGTAAATCATGGGAATCGAGTGCAACGACTGTCACGAGAGATACCCAGATGATTTGGGGTAGGTCTTTTGGTTCGTAGATAACGTTTGATTCAAATTAACTTGCTGAAATCAGAGCCAACGTTGAACTTGGCTTTTGAATAATTGTGTATAGATAACGAAACTTGACGCGGCAAATTGTTTCGAAGATGGGCGCTTGGACGACCTGAATGACAAATTTGATGACGAACTTCTACTGTAAACGCAAATCGAACTATGTCCCAGATCATCTGTAGACGATTTCCCAGATCTTCTGCAGACGATCTCCCAGATCGTCGGGAGTCGATTTCCCAGATCTTCTGGAGGCGATCTACTAGATATTCTGGAAAAGATCTTCTACATCTTTTGGAGACAATCTCGATTCTCCAAATCTTCCGGAGAAGATTCTCCAAATCTTCCGGAGAAGATTCTCCAAATCTTCCGGAGAAGATTCTCCAAATCTTCCGGAGAAGATTCTCCAAATCTTCCGGAGAAGATTCTCCAAATCTTCCGGAGAAGATTCTCCAAATCTTCCGGAGAAGATTCTCCAAATCTTCCGGAAAAGATTCTCCAAATCTTCCGGAGAAGATTCTCCAAATCTTCCGGAGAAGATTCTCCAAATCTTCCGGAGAAGATTCTCCAAATCTTCCGGAGAAGATTCTCCAAATCTTCCGGAGAAGATTCTCCAAATCTTCCGGAGAAGATTCTCCAAATCTTCCGGAGAAGATTCTCCAAATCTTCCGGAGAAGATTCTCCAAATCTTCCGGAGAAGACTCTCCAAATCTTCCGGAGAAGATTCTCCAAATCTTCCGGAGAAGATTCTCCAATTCTTCCGGAGAAGATTCTCCAAATCTTCCGGAGAAGATTCTCCAAATCTTCCGGAGAAGATTCTCCAAATCTTCCGGAGAAGATTCTCCAAATCTTCCGGAGAAGATTCTCCAGATCTTCCGAAGAAGATCCTCCAGATCTTCCGAAGAAGATCCTCCAGATCTTCCGAAGAAGATCTGTCTGGAATTGGAAACAAAAAAATAGTTTGGTTGTCCAAAGAGGAAATTGGAGATAAAGGTGAATTGAAGAGATAATTATTCAAATTTACTTTCTTACGCCTAAATTTATACGGCGTTTATTTTTTATGTGACTGTGACGCTCATCATTGACGTAGTTTTTGTAGTTGGGCGATAGTTTGATTTTGCCGACGCAGTTTTCACCGGAAAATTCTGGATCGTCCAAATCTTCCAGAAAAGATCGTCCAGATTTTCCGGAGAAAATCATCCAGATCTCCGGACATGGTCGTCCAGATTTTCCTGACATTATCGTCCAGATCTTCCGGAGAAGATCTCCAGATCTTCCGGAAAAGATCCTCCAGATCTTCCGGAGAAGATCCTCCAGCTCTTCCGGAGCAGATCTTCCAAATCTTTCGGAGTAGGTCTTCCAGATCTTCCGGAGAAGATCTTCCAGATCTTCCGGAGAAGATCTTCCAGATCTTCGGGAGAAGATATTCCAGATCTTCGGGAGAAGATCTTCCAGATCTTCGGAAGAAGATCTTCCAGATCGTCGGGAGAAGATCCTCGAGATCTTGTGGGAGAATATCCTCCAGATCTTGTGGGAGAAGATCCTCCAGATCATCCGTAGAAGATCCACCAGATCTTCCAGAGAAGATCGTCCAGTTTTTACAGAGAAGATCCTCCAGATCTTCCGAAGAAGAACGTCCAGATCTTCCGAAGAAGAACGTCCAGATCTTTCGGAGAAGATCCTTCAGATCTTCCGAGAAACATCTTCCAGATCTTTTGGGAAAAGATTCTTCGAATCTTCTTGAGAAAGATCCTTCAGATGTTCTGGCGGAAGATCTTTCAGATCTTCTAGCGGAAGATTCTCCAAATCTTCTGGGGGAAGATCATCCGAAGAAGAACGTCCACATATTCCCAGATCTTCCGAAATACATCTTCCAGATTTTTGGGAGAAGATCCTCCAAATCTTCTGGGAGAAGATCCTCCAGATCATCCGTAGAAGATCCACCAGATCTTCCAGAGAAGATCGTCCAGTTTTTACAGAGAAGATCCTCCAGATCTTCCGAAGAAGAACGTCCAGATCATCCGGAGAAGATCCTCCAGATCTTCCGAGAAACATCTTCCAGATCTTTTGGGAGAAGATCTTTCGAAACTTCTTGAGAAAGATCCTTCAGATGTTCTGGCGGAAGTTCTTTCAGATCTTCTAGCGGAAGATTCTCCAAATCTTCTAGGGGAAGATCCTCCAAATCTTCTGGGGGAAGATCATCCGAAGAAGAACGTCCACATCTTCCCAGATCTTCCGAAATACATCTTCCAGATTTTTGGAAGAAGTTCCTCCTGATCTTCTGGAGAAGATCCTTCGAATCTTCTTGGTAAAGATCCTTCAGGTCTTGTGGGGGAAAATCCTTCAAATCTTCTGGGGAAAAATCCTTCAAATCTTCTGGGGGAAGATCCACCAAATCTTCTGGGGGAAGATCTTCCAGATCTTCCGAAGAAGAACGTCCAGATCTTCAAGAGAAGATGCTCCAGATCTTCTGGAAGAATATCCTCCAGATCTTTGGAAGGAGGTTTTCTAGAGGAAGATCCTCCAGATCTTCTGGGGTAAGATCCTTCGAATCTTCTTGGGGAAGATCCTCAAAATCTTTTGAGAGGAGATCCTCCAGATCTTCTGAGAGAAGATTCTCCAGACCTTCTGGAAGAAGATCCTCCAGATCTTCTGGGAGAAGATCCCCCAGATATTCTGGGAGTATGCAGATCTTCCAGAGAAAACTCTCCAGATCTTCCGGAAAAGATCCTCCAGATCTTCCGGAGAAGATCCTCCAGGTCTTCTAGAGGACTTTCTGAAGAAGATCCTCCAGATCGTCTGGGAGAAGATCCTACAGATCTTCTGGGAGAAGATGCTCCAGATCTTCTAGGAGAAGATCCTTCAGATCTTCTGGGAGAAGATCCACCAGATCTTCTAGGAAAAGATTCTCCAGATCTTCTTGGAGATGATTCTCCAGATTTTCTGGGAGAATATACTGCAGATCTTCGGGAGAAGACCCTCCAGATCTTCGTAAGACGATCCTCCAGATCTTTAAAAGGCGATCCTCCAGATCTGTGGAAGACGATCCTCCAGATCTTATGGGAGAAAATCCTCCAGATATTCGGGAGTAGATCCTCCAGACCTTCGGAAGAAGATCCTCCAGATCTGCGGAAGAAGATCCTCCAGATCTGCGGAAGAAGATTCTCCAGATCTGCGGAAGAAGATCCTCCAGATCTTCGGAAGAAAATCCTCCAGATCTTCGGAAGAAGATCCTCCAGATCTTCGGATGAAGATCCTCCAGATCTTCGGATGAAGATCCTCCAGATTTTCGGATGAAGATCCTCCAGATCTTCGGAAGAAGATCCTCCAGATCTTCGGAAGAAGATCCTCCAGATCTTCGGAAGAAGATCCTCCAGATCTTCGGAAGAAGATCCTCCAGATCTTCGGAAGAAGATCCTCCAGATCTTCGGAAGAAGATCCTCCAGATCTTCGGAAGAAGATCCTCCAGATCTTCGGAAGAAGATCCTCCAGATCTTCGGAAGAAGATCCTCCAGATCTTCGGAAGAAGATCCTCCAGATCTTCGGAAGAAGATCCTCCAGATCTTCGGAAGAAGATCCTCCAGATCTTCGGAAGAAGATCCTCCAGATCTTCGGAAGAAGATCCTCCAGATCTTCGGAAGAAGATCCTCCAGATCTTCGGAAGAAGATCCTCCAGATCTTCAGAAGAAGATCCTCCAGATCTTCGGAAGAAGATCCTCCAGATCTTCGGAAGAAGATCCTCCAGATCTTCGGAAGAAGATCCTCCAGATCTTCGGAAGAAGATCCTCCAGATCTTCGGAAGAAGATCCTCCAGATCTTCGGAAGAAGATCCTCCAGATCTTCGGAAGAAGATCCTCCAGATCTTCGGAAGAAGATCCTCCAGATCTTCGGAAGAAGATCCTCCAGATCTTCGGAAGAAGATCCTCCAGATCTTCGGAAGAAGATCCTCCAGATCTTCGGCCGAAGATCCTCCAGATCTTCGGCCGAAGATCCTCCAGATCTTCGGAAGAAGATCCTCCAGATCTTCGGGAGAAGATCCTCCAGATCTTCGGAAGAAGATCCTCCAGATCTTCGGAAGAAGATCCTCCAGATCTTCGGAAGAAGATCCTCCAGATCTTCGGAAGAAGATCCTCCAGATCTTCGGAAGAAGATCTTCCAGATCTTCAGAAGAAGATCTTCCAGATCTTCAGAAGAAGATCCTCCAGATCTTCGGAAGAAGATCCTCCAGATCTTCGGAAGAAGATCCTCCAGATCTTCGGAACAAGATCCTCCAGATCTTCGGAAGAGGATCCTCCAGATCTTCGAAAGAAGATCCTCCAGATCTTCGGAAGAAGATCCTCCAGATCTTCGGAAGAAGATCCTCCAGATCTTCGGAAGAAGATCCTCCAGATCTTCGGAAGAAGATCCTCCAGATCTTCGGAAGAAGATCCTCCAGATCTTCGGAAGAAGATCCTCCAGATCTTCGGAAGAAGATCCTCCAGATCTTCGGAAGAAGATCCTCTAGATCTTCGGGAGATGATCCTCAATATCGTCGGGAGAAGATCGTCCAGATCTTCGGAAGACGATCCTTCAGATCTTCGGGAGAAAATTCTTCTGATCATCGGGAGAAGTTTCTTCAGATCTTCGGAAGTAGATCCTTCAGATCTTTGGGATGAGATCCTCCAGATCTTCAGGAGAAGATCTTCCAAATTTTCGCTGGAAGATCTTCGGGACAAGATCCACCATATCTTCCATGGACAATTCCCCAAATCTTCCATGGAAGATCTCCCAGATCTTCCCTAGAGGATCCCTTAAACGTTTTATGGAAGATCATTCAAAGCTTTTCTGGAATATCCTCCATATTGCACATTTCGTAAGCCGCAGTAAGAACCTACGAATTACATTACCATCAATTGGTTTCCACTCTGAAGGGCCGACCAAAACTGATCGCCGCGAAAGGGCGCTCAGAAAAAGTTGATCTTCATCGTTCGTCTTTGTCCAGATACGTGGTGGCACGTAATCGATCGTGATCTTTTCTCCCTTAATTGCCAGGATGTAGAGATGTGGAAGCTTTCCGGTTTGAACCTTGGTGAACCCCTACAAACTGCTACTTCAGTGTGCGCGTTCGCATGTGTTTGTGTGTGGCACCGATCAATCAAATCATTACATTTGATTGAAGTTGATTGAAGCGCGCGCCCGCTCTCTCTCTCTCTCTCTCTTTCTCAAGTTGTGTCATAGAAAACAACAGTCAAGGCTGTCAAGGGTATTGGCTTTCGGTTGGTCGAACAATAAAAGAAAGGAAAGGGTGTGCTCCTCGGCATCAATTCAATTGTCGGTTACGTCGTCGTTGCTTCAGGGACTGCCACAACTTGTGCTCTGCTCTGACGAAACTTCGCTCAGTCTTCTCCCGCCCCGGGCCCAAGGGTGTATTGCTCATCCGGCGAAACATCCGTTCTCGAATCGAAACACAACGAGGATTGTCACATCGAGGCGACGTGGCAGCATACGTGCTGTTTCGGCAAATTCCAATCGAATCAATCCACCTCCGCAGAATGGCTGCGATCGCCGGACGACACTTTCGGCGAGCGCGCGCGAGGGTGGATGACCGCGCCGCACGGTGACAAATACCTCATTAATGTCTCCGTTTCAGAGGATTTGCACCGCCCCCGTCTCCGTCCTCGGACTGTCACAGTCGTACATACACACACGGAAAGCTCCTAATCACGATTTGATGACGGAATTGAGGTCATCACGACGATTCCCTCGGAAACTACAACAATTTTCGACAGTCGACAGTCGTTGTCGCCACCGTGGTCGCGATCGCGTCGCAATCGTTCATCGATCCGGCGATGACGACGACCTGATCGTCAAACACGCGTATATCGAACCGGCTCGTAGGGAAACTTTGTCGTCAAAGGTAGAATGACAACGGTTCACCAATCGCCCGAGAGCGAGATCGTAAAAAGTACCCATTAATCACGTTTATGTGCGAGACTACGACGCGACGGTGATTCAGAGGGCGCGAGCTTGCATGACGATCGCTAGTGGCTTTTATGCTACTGGCTGCTGAGTATGCGCCAAGATCTGCCGTCCGTTTGTCAATCGATCGTCATCGTGGCCGATTTTTATGCGCGCGGGGTCTAAATTTATAGATCGAAAACAACCAATACCGAATTTCTGGTAGAATGACGGTCGGTGATCATGCGTGACTGTGCGTGCGTGATCAGCCAGAAGGCACACGGTACGGTGGCGATTGAATTGGACAATTCTCGGCAGAAGAGGGTCGTAAAATGTTACGATCTTGTCGGCTTCTGGTGGGAAGGGTCCCGAAACTACCGATCAACTGGCTGGCTGCTGATGCGAGGCACGTTTGTGATCGATCTCGCCATTGATTGAAAACGCAATGACGAAGACATTCTGATGGTTTTAAACACGTGCTCGGAATGTTCAAGAAGCTTTGGGTAAGAGCGAATTACCAAAATTGTCCGCTGTTAGGGTTTCACGAATTGTTCTGAAAGTTTCTGTATGATGGATTCTATGATAAGTCAGCTTTTAAGTAGGACTGTATGAAAACTTAGCATCCGTTGGCTTGGTGGTGTAATCCCTGAGGATCTTCTTCCAAAAAATCTGGAGGATCTTCTTCTAGCATATCTGTATGATCTTGTGTAAGAAGAACTGGAGCATCTCCTCCCAGGAGATCTAAAAGACGTTCTCCCCGAAGACTCCAGGAAAGATCTGAGTGATCTCCACCGGAAGATCTGGGTGATTTTTTTGGGAAGATGTGCATGATCTTCCAGGGAAGATATGAGTGATCTTTAGGGAATATCTATGTGATTTTCCAGAGAAGATCTAAGTGATCTTCCAGAGAAGATCTGACTGATCTTCCAGAGAAGATCTGACTGATCTTCCAGAGAAGATCTGACTGATCTTCCAGAGAAGATCTGACTGATCTTCCAGAGAAGATCTGACTGATCTTCCAGAGAAGATCTGACTGATCTTCCAGAGAAGATCTGACTGATCTTCCAGAGAAGATCTGACTGATCTTCCAGAGAAGATCTGACTGATCTTCTAGAGAAGATCTGATTGATCTTCCAGAGAAGATCTAACTGATCTTCCAGAGATGATCTGACTGATCTTCCAGAGAAGATGTGACTGATCTTTCAGAGAAGATCTGACTGATTTTCCAGAGAAGATCTGACTGATTTTCCAGAGAAGATCTGACTGATCTTCCAGAGAAGATCTGATTAATCTTCCAGAGAAGATCTGACTGATCTTCCAGAGAAGATCTGACTGATTTTCCAGAGAAGATCTAACTGATCTTCCAGAGAAGATCTGACTGATCTTCCAGAGAAGATCTGACTGATCTTCCAGAGAAGATCTGACTGATCTTCTAGAGAAGATCTGATTGATCTTCCAGAGAAGATCTAACTGATCTTCCAGAGAAGATCTGACTGATCTTCCAGAGAAGATGTGACTGATCTTTCAGAGAAGATCTGACTGATTTTCCAGAGAAGATCTGACTGATTTTCCAGAGAAGATCTGACTGATCTTCCAGAGAAGATCTGATTGATCTTCCAGAGAAGATCTAACTGATCTTCCAGAGAAGATCTGACTGATCTTCCAGAGAAGATCTGACTAATCTTCTAGAGAAGATCTGACTGATCTTCCAGAGAAGATCTGACTGATCTTCCAGAGAAGATCTGACTGATTTTCCAGAGAAGATCTGCCTGATCTTCCAGAGAGATCTGACTGTTCTTCCAGAGAAGATCTGACTGATCTTCCAGAGAAGATCTGACTGATCTTCCAGAGAAGATGTGACTGATCTTCCAGAGAAGATGTGACTGATCTTTCAGAGAAGATCTGACTGATTTTCCAGAGAAGATCTGACTGATTTTCCAGAGAAGATCTGACTGATCTTCCAGAGAAGATCTGACTGATCTTCCAGAGAAGATCTGATTGATCTTCCAGAGAAGATCTAACTGATCTTCCAGAGAAGATCTGAGTGATCTTCCAGAGAAGATCTGACTGATCTTCTAGAGAAGATCTGACTGATCTTCCAGAGAAGATCTGACTGATCTTCCAGAGAAGATCTGCCTGATCTTCCAGAGAGATCTGACTGATCTTCCACAGAAGATCTGACTGATCTTCCACAGAAGATCTGACTGATCTTCCATGAGAAGATCTGACTGATCTTCCAGAGAAGATCTGACTGATCTTCCAGAGAAGATCTGACTGATCTTCCAGAGAAGATCTGACTGATCTTCCAGAGAAGATCTGACTGATCTTCCAGAGAAGATCTGACTGATCTTCCAGGGAAGATCTGAGTGATCTTCCAGGGAAGATCTGAGTGATCTTCCAGGGAAGATATGAGTGACCTTCCAAGGAAGATATGAGTGACCTTCCAGGGAAGATATGAGTGACCTTCCAGGGAAGATATGAGTGACCTTCCAGGGAAGATATGAGTGACCTTCCAGGGAAGATATGAGTGACCTTCCAGGGAAGATCTAAATGATCTTTCAGGAAAGATCTAAATGATCATCCAAGGAAGATCTGAGTGATCTTCAGGGAAGATCTGTGTGTTTTTCCAGGGAATATTTGAGTGATCTTCCGTGGAGGATCTGAGAGATCTTCCGGGGAAGATCTGAGGGATTTTCCACCGAAGATCTGAGTGATCTTCTAGGGAAGATCTGAGGGATCTTCTAAAAAAGATCTGAGTGGTCTTCCAGGAAAGATCTGAGAAATCTTCCAGGGAAGATCTGAGTGATCTTCCAGAGAAGATGTGAGTGATCTTACAGAGAAGATGTGAGTGATCTTCCAGGGAAGATCTGATTGATCTTCCAGGGAAGATCTGAGTAATCTTCCAGGGAAGATCTGAGTGATCTTCCAGGGAAGATCTGAGCGATCTTCCAGGGAATATCTGAGTGATCTTCCAGGGAATATCTGAGTGATCTTCCATAGAAGATCTGAGTGATATTCCAGGGAAGATCTGAGCGATCTTCCAGGGAAGATCTGAGTGATATTCCAGGGAGGATCTGATTGATCTTCCAGGGAAGATCTGAGTGATCTTCCAAGGAAGATCTGCGTGATCTTCCAGGGAAGATCCGAGTGATCTTTCAGGGAAGATCTGAGTGATCTTCCAGGGAAGATCTGAGTGATCTTCCAGGGAAGATCTGAGTGATCTTCCAGGGAAGAACTGAGTGATCTTCCAGGGAAGATCTGAGTGATCTACGGTGAAGATCTGAGTGGTCTTCCGGGGAAGATCTGAGTGATATTCCAGGGAAAATCTGAGTGATCTTCCAGGGAAGATCTGAGCGATTTAGATAGTTCTCTGTGTATTCCCACTAGTAACATGATCACACGATCACCTCCCGATCGTTCTAGGTCACACTCTCACGCCCCAAAAACCTCCATGCCTGCTAAAAGTTATACACTTTCCCATATACCCAGCAATGATCGACCCAAGGTAGCACCGATCCGCAGCCTTTCCACACAAAAAATCGTGCCCATGTAATTACAGCGCCCATACATAAATAACCCTACGCGCGAGCGATCACTGCCAATGTGCCAATGTCGGGACCCTTCCCGCTGTGTCGTCGTCGTCGTCTCTGTCGTGAGAGCCATCGCCCAAGTCGAAGTCGATCACACCTCTTCCTCCCGGAGCAGCCCGTCCAACCGTAACCGTACACAAAACGCAGCCGCGCGATCAAAATACCAATATTTTGCAGTGGCGGGTTCCGCCCCTTTGCCGAACTAAATGACCTTTCTTTTCCGCCGCGTCATAATTAGTCCATGATCGCACAACCAGACACACATTCACTCGCGAACGAACCCTTCCCAGTCGGAACGCATGGCGATCGCCGCCGCGCAAGAAGTATGTCAATGTTCGGTGACCGACCAGCAGCCAGCGCTGCGTGCGATCAATAAGTCTGCCAACCGCCCGCGGGAGTGAGAGGGAAATTTTTCATTATCAGTAACACAACAACAATACTGGTCGGTCGGTACCGCAATGGCAATCAACGACATCAAGATATTCAAGGGCTCTGGTGAAGTGCGGTGGCCTTTGCGCGGCTAATTGAACGCACCCGGTTCAATCAATGGATACTGCTTTTCATGAAGATGTGATCGCCTCCAGAGATTCCTTCAGGAATGTCTCCAGGGATTCCTTCAGGAATGTCTCCGGGGATTCCTTCAGGAATGTCTCCAGGGATTCCTTCAGGAATGTCTCCGGGGATTCCTTCAGGAATGTCTCCGGGGATTCCTTCAGGAATGTCTCCGGGGATTCCTTCAGGAATGTCTCCGGGGATTCCTTCAGGAATGTCTCCGGGGATTCCTTCAGGAATGTCTCCGGGGATTCCTTCAGGAATGTCTCCGGGGATTCCTTCAGGAATGTCTCCGGGGATTCCTTCAGGAATGTCTCCGGGGATTCCTTCAGGAATGTCTCCGGGGATTCCTTCAGGAATGTCTCCGGGGATTCCTTCAGGAATGTCTCCGGGGATTCCTTCAGGAATGTCTCCGGGGATTCCTTCAGGAATGTCTCCGGGGATTCCTTCAGGAATGTCTCCGGGGATTCCTTCAGGAATGTCTCCGGGGATTCCTTCAGGAATGTCTCCGGGGATTCCTTCAGGAATGTCTC